>NC_086320.1:350876744-351200154 GCF_036172605.1 Pelobates fuscus | reverse complement strand
CTGACCCAGCGTTACAGCTGCTCTGCCCTGCATTCCCTCGGGCTGTAACAGGCTGTTACAGCCCGAGGGAATATAATTCAAACACATAGCCAGCAAGTTGCTGGCATTTGGGGGGGCACAAGGGGGGGCACAGCATAATGTGGGGGGGGGGCATGGCCCCCTCTGCCCCCCCCTAGTGACACCACTGGACAGTAATGTGTGAGGTGCAAGTACATCACAGAACACCTCAGCAATAAAATGCATGGGAAAGTGCAGTGTGTGAGTGTATCACAAGCTCTACAGCAAAATAACTCACAGGAACGTGCGGGCTGGCAGCCTTAGGGCTGGGGGGCAAATCCAGTCAAGTGGCCCACCAATAGGAGCGTAAAAACACCTTTCCCGTGTGATTGAAAGGGAGGCGGGGGCAGTCACCTAAACAGACACTCAATGACAGGCGCACACACACACTTGCTGATTTGGATTTGAGAGGGAACATTTTTAGCATATTATTGTGGGCAACGGGGCTCAAGAGGCAGCTGCCTTGGGCCCCGCAGGAGCAACTGGGCCCGGGGCAGCTGCCCTTTTTGCCCCGTGTTAATGGCTGCCCTGACTTAGGGTGACCACATTTCCTAACTGCCATTTAGGGACACTTACTACCCCCTCTATCCCTTCCGTTCATATTACTACCCCCCATACCCCTTCCGTCCATATTACTACCCCCTATACCCCTACCGTTCATATTACTACCCCCCATAGCCCTTCCCTTCATATTACTAACCCCCATACCCCTTCCATTCACATTACTAACCCCATACCCCTACCGTTCATATTACTACCCCCCCATATCCCTTCCATTCATATTACTACCCCCATACCTGTTCCATTCATATTACTACCCCCTCCTATTCATATTACTACCCCCCCCACAGCCTCACCCCCTCTAGTCATATTAGTAGCCCCCTTACCCCCTCCATTCATATTAGTACCCCCCTCCATTCATATTAGGATCCCCTTCCACCCCTATTAGTACCTGTCACGACTACTAGTGTGGTCCAGCACGCAGAAACTATGTTAACATATACATAGACAAGAAAAGGAAAATAAAAGGACAGAGCGTAAACCGGACCTTAGAATGGCCGGTCCTTAGAATGGACTAATACACTAGAGACAGAGAATGGTCAAAGGGAAAGCCGAGGTCAAGGAAGCCAGAAAATACACAATACCGTTTACACAAGCCAAGTCAGGGAAACCAGAATTCAGAATAACCAGGGAAAAGCCAACAACAACCAACAACAACCAACTGCCGTGATGCCTCGCGTCTGCTCTCTGTAACCTCCTCCTTCGGCCTCACACAATGGTCTAATTCAACAATTCATACAGCAGGAAAAACTCTTGATCTCATCTTCACCAATTTCTGTACCACCTCTAATCTCTCCAATTTCCCATTTCCTCTATTTGACCACCATCTGCTGACCTTTGAAAGTTGATATACCTTGTACTCAAATAACACCACCCTCAGCTCATCAATCTCGTAGAAATCTCTACTGTCTTGACTTACAACAATTCTCCACCAAACTCTTCTTTTACCAATCTCGAACATCACCTGCTCTAGCTGTGCAACCTCCCTCTGCAACTCCACCCTCTCTTCTCAACTAGGCATCGTGACACCCCCTACATTTAAACACAGCAGGTGCTCCAAATTACAACCTTGGCACACCAAGCTGCCTCAATACCTCCAAAAAAAATTCAAGAACCGCTGAATGACGCTGAAGAAAGTCTCACTCTGTGTCTGACTTCCTCCACTATAGCTCTTACCATTTGGCTATTTCCTCTGCAAAAGTAAAATACTCCAATACCACCATAACCGTGCTCTCCTGCAAACCCAAATGCCTATTTCACACTTCTAACTCTCTACTTCGCCCTGCTGCTCCTCCTCCCACCACCTTCACTATCACAAACGTTGCAACTCATTTCACTGAAAAGATTTCTACAATCAACAGCAAAAGCAGAGATCCATGAAAGGGTGAACTTGATAGTTCTGATTCTTTTTTTTCAGCATAGATCACTATGTAACTGTATACCTTTTGAGTTCCCAAGCATTTATTGTGCAAATTTCTATGTATATTTATGGGAGAGACTAACATTTATTTTGTCTTTTTCAGAACTAGTAACAAATCGTCTATCGAGTGTACATGTCTATTAAATACATCTGCAGCTTTCCTATCGTTTTAACGTTGTATGAATGCACAGAATGTACAGGTCTGCTAAGTCACGTATCAAAATCTTTTTAAGATGACTTTATTAAAGTTCACAGGAACTAACTGATATACCCCACTTATAGCTACATAGTATTTTAAACAGTCGACTTAATCAAATTCAATTTTACAAGTTCTCCGATGATCAAAAAGAATGCATAAACGTGGCAGGAAGATTTCTGTTTGGTATGACCAGATGTTAGTAAATCCATATTACCTATTTTAGAACACAAAAGATAATCTTGATCAATGCACAAAGTGTTTCAAACAAGTGGAGAGCCAGTGCAAGCAGTTTTGCCATCCTAGGCAAAAAACAAACTATGCTGCTCTTTTGCATGTTGTGCCCACTTTTGCAGATATTTCCCTAAATCTTAATGATAAAAAGCTAATAATTCCATATTGACCATCTAGTAAACAATGGATGTCTGATAAACTAAGACTTATCAACAGTAAATGTTTCAGATGAAAACTCTGGACGAGTGATCAATGTGTGAATTGTTGGCATTTTAATGACTAATTTTATGCCATAATACCCAAACTAGAAATTGTTAAATTTTTATTTAAATTTGGCTATGGTGGCATAGTATGTCAAATTCACAATCCGACTATATTCCTTCCTATAAAGTATTCAAATTCCAACAGAGATTTCACAAGTGTCAACTGAATTCAAGGTAAAAGGGTATGCAATTGATCAGCCTCTTTGTAAAAATGCCTTACTGTATTGATAATTGATCAAGTAAATAGTACTCTGACCTGGTCAAAATCCAACCATTATAACAGTGCCATGTGCAAATACAGGTGGAATCTAAACGGTCCAAAAATAAATGAATAAATGTCCTGTTTCAAATATTCTTGAATGTTCTCACATTCAGTAAGGATGAACTAGTATAAACAGATGGGTATACATGTTATCTCTATTTAGGATTTGAAATATTTGCATTAATAATTTCTCAGGTTTGCTTAGATCATTTAAATTACCAAACACATTAAAAACATCACATTCCAGAGCAATGTTTATATGCAGAGGTTCTATTTCAAATTCTTAAACATAACCCTTAGGCTTGTGTAATATATAAAACTGTTATGCAATGAAATATTAACACAAAGTGGAAATATTAATCAGTGGTTACATCAGAAAGTGAAAATTGGCACCGACCAGAACAGTATTAACGCACAGGAGCTAATTATCAAGATTCATTCTTTAATTTTTATTTTGTGCAATACATCTGTGTGCAATATTAAAGATATTTTTTTATCTTAAATCAGGGTACGCTGACACAGATTTGGTAGTAAAGCACATTTCCTGATTTCATA
The DNA here is from genome assembly GCF_036172605.1 of Pelobates fuscus. Classification (NCBI taxonomy): domain Eukaryota; kingdom Metazoa; phylum Chordata; class Amphibia; order Anura; family Pelobatidae; genus Pelobates; species Pelobates fuscus. The sequence continues at coordinate 351,196,606 of NC_086320.1, read as the reverse complement.
GACATCACAAGATTTTTTTCATTTTATTTTTTGCATTTTACACGACTTTGACTAAATCTGTTTCCAAATCCTTAACAGATTGTTCGCTTCATGTAAATCTGCTATGCACGTGTAGCCAAATAAAATAAACATGTCTGCTTTGCAGCAAATATTTGCTGCGTGGTATTTTTTTTCTTTCTAATGAGTCACAGATACATTCAAGTATGAGCATCCCTGTGCTTTTTATTATTGTTGGAAGAAATTTTACAATACTGATATGTTTTACTGATATGTCCCAAAGTAGTGCACAACGAACTCGATGGGAACACAAACATAAAATTGGTAACACATTTAAGAACACTGATAAAGAATGCAAAATAGTCCTTGCAAACTAGAATGTATGACTTAGTGAGCTGCTGTTATGAAATTATAGGTACTTGGAATCCTTTGAGAAAATATTTTTGTACTTCTGAACTATAAATTAAGGCTGTGTCTATTTTCTAGCTCCCAAATGTTATCACTTCAGAGAACTGTCACTTTAAGAAGTGGCACATAATTATACAATTAGAAACAGCCCCAATTAGAAACAGCCCTGAGGTGAGTTATTCACTACAAACCAGGTATGTACCTACTATGGGATCCACAGTTTGCTAATCTGAGTTTTGTCAGTAGATCTGAATAGGTATACTAATCACTGCAGTCTGGACAAACTATTGTATTCCCATAAAATCATCCAATAACAATATTCTGTCTCAAGTCACTACTTCTGGAATAAAAGGGAATCATGACATGTCACACATGTCATGTGTCCTTCAGGGGTTAAACACATGCAGGAAAATTTAAAGGGAAACTATAGTGCTAGGAAAAAAGTAGTTTTCCTAGCACTATAGCTCCCTATAGTGCCCCCCTCCCTCATGCCCCCCAGCCCCGCCGTGATGCAAAAGGGTTAAAAACCTCTTCTGTCTCTTACCTAAATTCCAGGAAATTATGGAAAGCATTGTATAATTTAGGTGATGCTGGATGACCTCATACACAGTGTGAGACGACCAGCATCCGTAAGGCGGTCCCTCCAGTGGCTGTGTGGTAGAGAGTTATTAGAGGTGGAGATAACCCTCCAAGGTAATTATTGCAGTTTCTCAAAAAACTGCATGACTGCTGACCCAACCAGTCCCAACCATCAACCCGTTGCCCCCCAATAATACACGTGACACCTCATCTTGTGGATAAGGGCAACGGCCACAGCTTTATTTAACTTAACAATTTTGCTCAGTCCAAATCTGCCAGCTGTTGGGTGTTTGCCCAACAGGCAGTTCTCACACACATTTGGTACCATGAGCCTCGACAGCCAGCTCCTCGCCATCAGCTCCGTGCCGGCTGTCGTCTCCCCAATGCGCTGTCCAGGGAAACCGCCACTGCGATGCCCCTCCTCGCGCACTACACTGCGCAGGCATCGTACCCCCCCGCCGACAGCGCCTCCTCAATTACTGCTTGCAGGCCCGTGTTAAAAATGTCCAGCCCAATGGGGGACAGGTGCACCCCATCTCGCCTCATGAGTGCATCATTGTCCCCCTCCAATTCAACGTGCCTCACTACAATCCCACCCAGGCGGCGTACGAACCGGGACATGGTCATATTGACCTTCCGCCTATAGCGCTCCAGGGCCTTACCCTTTCCCTCGGTTCGCCAGACCGGGCGGGGCACAATCTCGGACCAGACGAGGGTCAGGTCCCCGAACAACGCGACACAGAGGGCCACGTCATGCCGCATTGCGTGCACCAGGTCCACCGACCGTCGCCGTCCGACATCGTTCCCGCCCACGTGAACAACCAGGGTAACCGGCCCCAACACATATCACCTGAGCTGAACCAGCTCAGCATATAACCTGTCCCAAGACAGCCCCCGGATACCCCTCCAACGTACCCTTGCTATCTGGTATGGAAAACCAAGGTTCCGGCCATAGGGTCTACTCTCGGCCCTTCTAGCTGCCCAATACACATAGGAATGTCCTTTGAATGTCCTTTGAATGAACCTACAACGAAACAACAAAACCATAACTACGCTGCGCTGCTGGCCTAAAGCAAGTGAGGGCGCACATAAAGCTAGAACCACCCCGATTGCCATCGGCCCAACCGCTTGAGAGCCTCTGATGGGAGACCCAGCATACTGGCCTGAGTAGCCGCCCCAATCCTGAAGGAGTGCGTAGTATAACATCCGGGAGACAATCCAATGTTTATCACGCCCACCCGAAGCACTCTGGCGAATTGAAATCGGCTGAGTGAGGACCCATCCCGATGCCTGAACAGCGACCCTGCTGCCCTCCCATGTACCTCCAAGAACTCCCGCATCAACCTGACCGGGCAAAACAGCTGACCAGTAGCCTGAATCCGAACCGAGGCGCCCACCCCCATCTGATCCGTCTTTGACCTCCGGATGCACAACGCGACGTCCCCCATAGAAACCTTAATATCCCCCATTTGCAGGGCGGCAAAGAAGCAAATTGCAAACGCGGCCCGAAACAGGAGCACCTCACAGTGCGACATGCAGATCTGCGGTAGCCGCTCCAACAGTTTGCACAGGATCTCACAGGAGATGGGACGCCGAGCGTCCGGCCTGCGATCTCTCTTCCATCCCTTCATGACCCGCGCGACGCAGAACGCCTTAGTAGCATCCTGCCACCCACACCACTGGAACAGGAAGGACAAGGCCGATAATGTTCTCTCGGCCGCCGCTGCCGACTTACCCTCCTCACATAGCAACTCCAACAAAGCCAGCGTAGCCGACAACCTACCTTCCTCCGAGGACACTTCCCTACCCCTGCAAACATCCGTCCATCTCCGCTATACTGCAGAGTACGATCTCCACGTGGACGCAGCCAGCTACCCCCTCACCAACCGGCTCAGATTGTGGAAACCAGGTCCAAGACGCCCGCTGGGCACGAGGTTCCAGTCCGTGCCGCCTCGGGAGCCGCCTCTTGAAACCGGTCCCACTGAAACAGAGAGAGAGAGTCGGCTATAACGTTCCGCTCCCCAGGCACGTGCCGCGCAACCAACCACAAATTACACTCTAAACTAAGCAAAACTAAGCGCCTAAGCAGCAACAAAACCGGAGGGGATGAAGATGACGACCGGTTGATCACATGGACAACACTCATATTGTCCGTGTGCACCACCACCTTCCAGTTTGTCAGTTCCGAACACCAGAGTTCCACTGCCACGACAATGGCAAAGAGCTCCAGGAACGTTAGGTTGCATGCCAATTCGGTCTCCAGCCAGTGGCAGGGCCAGGCCTCCGCGCACCATCGTCCTTGAAAGTAGGCCCCAAAGCCCACTGCCCCGGACGCGTCGGTGTACAACTCCAAATCCATGTTGGACGCCGCTGGGCGCAGCCAGCAAGATTGACCATTGTACCTACCCAAGAATGAGCTCAAAACTTGCAGATCCTCTCGATGTCTGTGGGTGATCCGAATGAAGTGAAACGGCTGTTTGACTCCGACCGTCGCTAATGAAAGGCGCCGGCAAAAAGCCCTAACCATCGGTAGCACCCGACAGGCAAAGTTCAGATGCCCTAGCAATGCCTGTAACTGCTGGAGCTGTACCTTTTTCACTCCCTTAACTGAATCCACCAGACACAGCAGGTGATGCAGTTTCTCTTCCGGCAACCGAAAAACCATACTCCGCGAGTCCACTTCAATACCCAGGTAGGACAGAACCCCCACCGGCCCAACCATCTTTTCCCCCGCTATGGGCACACCAAAATCCGACGCGACGGCTCTAAATGAATCTAAGAGCCCCACGCAGTCATCCGACTCCCGTGGGCCCACAAACAAGAAATCATCTAAATAGTGAGTCAGCGACGCTAACCCGGAAACCTGAGCAACCACCCATTCCAAAAAGGACGCGAACATCTCAAAATAAGAACAGGAGATAGCGCAGCCCATTGGCAAACACATATCTACAAAAAAGGAACCCTGAAACCGGCAACCCAACAGGTGAAAGCAGTCTGGGTGGACTGGGAGCAGTCGAAAAGCGGACTCGATGTCCGACTTGGCCAACTGAGCTCCCCTCCCTGCCTCCCGGACCAACTCCAGAGCCCGATCAAAGGAGGCATAGCGAACGTGCGACACTTCCCTGTCAATGTCATCGTTCACCGACCCGGACAGGTGGTGAATGAGACGAAAGGATCCAGGCTCTTTCTTAGGGACCAATCCCAAATTGGGAAATGGCGGCGTATCAAATGGGCCGGCCATCCTGCCCAAATGAACTTCCTTCATCAACTTCCCCTCTAATATCCCTTCTTTACCCACTACCGAACGCAGATTGTCCGCTAACGAAGGGGAATCTGAATGAACAAACGGAATCCAAAACTCTACCGAAAACCCCTCCAGTAGGAGGACGCTCCTACTCCTTAGGACGCTCACCGGAGTCCTCCCCTCTGGGAGATCCTCCCTAGTGGGCCTCCCTCCTTGTCTACCCTTCTTGAAGCAGCGCAGGGCCGGGTGGGCCCCTCCACAATGAGAGCACTCGTGTCTGAATCAACACGATCCAAACCACTTGCAATGGCTCTCATTGTAGAGCCAACAGACGCCCCTGCGCTGCCCAGCCGGCGCACTGGACGGTGCGCCGGCAGCTCCAGGAAAGGGGGACGGATGACTGGGGGGTCATCAACAAGAGCCAAAGGCTCCCGTCCTGTACCCTAAAGTCCATACCCGGACACACCGCCATCTTCTGGCGAAATTGTTGGTCATAGCGGAACCAACATTGACCCCCATAAACCTTGTATGCCTCCCATATCAGGTCTAAGTATCCAAACAACGCTGGTGCCTTCTCAGGGAAAGTCCACGTCAGCACGCTCGCAAATATGGAGAACCCTTGAAGCCAGTTGCCAAACGTACGCGGCAGCTGCTTGCCCTTCTCGCCGTCTGCCGCCTCCCCCCGTCGCGGTCTATCCACTGATTCCCGGTCAGGAGGGACCAGGGACAGTACATCTACGTACTCACCTTTTATGATCTCCTTAACCTCTAACGCCACATGCATACCTAGGGGGCACAATTCGCAACCCGGCAAGCACCCCCGCACTCCCCCAGAGCACACCCCCACTTGCCTACTCATATCCCCTGACTGGGAAGTGAGCGCGCTAGCAGCTGGGCCTGGGAGCCTCTCTAAAACTGCCCTAAGCAACCCCAGCACCTCTTCCCCCCCAAACCCACCACTACTCCTGTCTACCGCCAGCGCATCTCAAGCGCTGGTGCAACACTCACCTGTGGCTGCCTGAGGATGCTGGGATGCCTCCGCCTCTGATCCAGAACTGGACCCTGCTGAGGTAAGGGGGGACCCACGGTCATCCTCCTGGCCGGACCGCACTCTTCCGCTGTGGTCACTGCTGCCAGCCGGCTCCAGCACCGGCGTAATCCCCGTGGAACGCACGGTGGAATGCAAGGCCTGTGACGGCGGCGCTCTCCTGCGCAATGCCGTCACGTACACGCCTTGCGTCCTGGCGTTCTCCTCCGACGTGCGCACGCTTGGCGTGTGCGCTGATGTCACATCCGGTTTGGCCGGAAGAGAAGAGCGCGGGCTGCGCGATCTTCCGGCCTCACCTCCGCCATTGCCGCAGCCGCCATCTTGGGCCCGGACACCAGTAACAGTCCGGCTCCTTCGCCTCCTGGGGACCGATGGCCACTCCAAGTGCGCGGCCGAGCCTCCACTATGCCTCTGCTCACGCTGCCGGACCGGGCTCGGGGAAAGGCGCGACGGAGGCCGCGATCTCCTGGCCCTCCGTCCGCCAGATGCCACAGGCTGACCGGACACCTCTCCTAATTCCTGGGCCATACTCCTCATCCCCGACATCAATTCATCCAGGGCCCCTCGACCGTGGGCCTCAAGGTAAGCCTGCAGAAGCCTCTGTAAATCAGCAGCTGGGTCAGCCATAACAGCAAGAAGAGGCTCAGGGTAGATCCGCTGTTTAGGTGATCTGCCCCCCCAAAATTTATTTTGTATTTTTTTGAGAATAATAATAATTTTCTTTATGAATTACAGGGGACAGTCAGCTTAGAAAACAGTCAGGAGCCCTCAACTGATCCTGCCGACTGGTAAGTCCCCTCCCTCTCCCTTTCTTTAAGAACCCCCCAATCTTAGCAACATTGTATCTTCCCTGATCCATCCCACAATCTTGGGCAGCAGTCATGTTCCCCGTTCCTTATTATTCCAGGCGGAATCTATAATTACAATTGCAAGGTTAAGGGGACTGTAGTAGTGCACTCACACCACTTTAATTAACTGAAGTGGTGTGGGTGCCTATAATGTCCCTTTAATCTAGTAAACAAGACCTTTTCTTGCCAGACCATTAGTGTTAATCTTTAAAGATGCTCGCTATTTGATAAAGTGCAAAATGAGGGGTATAAAATAGACTTCATAAAGTAACATTATAGTGTCAGGAATTGAAATATGTATTCCTGACATTATAATCCTGAAGTTGCTGATAGGTTACCGGTACCCCTCCGATCTGCAAAACAAAGGTGATTTTACTCACCTACTCTCTCACGCAGAGCCGATTAAGGCGTGGCTGGCACCGTCTGGCTCCACCTCCATGGCTGGGATCATCCATAGCCAATCCAATGCTTTTGCTAAAATGCCACACTGCGCCAATCAGTATCTCTATGGGGAATGTTCAGCATCTACATGCAGAGCGTGGAACCAAAGCATTCAGAGTTTATGTGCTGTGTTTGCAATGATTGAAGAGCAAGACAAAAGCCCGTAGAGAGTCTCTCCTGCTCTCTCTGTAACTTAATTCTTCAGCACTGGAGTCTATGTCAAAGATTGACATGTGAGGTTTAAATAGGCTTTTCTACTTATCTATACATTTTACTAGCAAGCCACAATAGATAGAACAGATAGAAGCTGTAATGTATGTGTTTTCTGTTTTATTATGTATATTTGTAGTAGGGGACAATAAGCCGAGCTACAGTATTGGTGGTATAAGTCGGTTGTGGTGTGCCCAAACCGATGTTCGGTAGACCTGTAAAAAAAGGGTACACCAAAATAAATAATGGCTTGATAAAGGGAGTGGTGAATGGGCTAAACCAGGTGGTATCTGCCTAAAGGAAGGGGCGGCCTGTGTGCTTATAGGCTGGGTAACCCCTCCAACAATGTCTGCCTTACCTTTCTATTTGCAGTCAGGGACAATAAGCCGCGTTTTAGATAAATAGATTTTCGGGTAGGCCAGTAAAAAGACGGCAAAAGTTTAACACTTTACCACTTTGATACTATGCTCATAATATAAAATATATATAAGTCATTTAGTGGCCCAGCCTTGTTTCTAGGTGCGTACTCCAGCACAATAACATATCTAAAGTGAAAAGCGCACTCACAGGACGTTAAAATAAAGAAGATAACTTTATTTAATTGCAATTGTGGATCATCATACAGTCACCGTTTCAGTCCCGTTACAAAAATTACTTTAATATGTCAGGTCATAGGACTGAAACATTTAATATATGCTAAAGCACGTCTGCTTAAAATGAAGCAGTTCTTTTGTTTGTTTTATAGCCTTAAACGTGCTTTCCTTCACGTTGATTAGATAGTTTTCTAGTTATCTTTTCCACCTGTATATCTGCACTCTAAGCTGGTGAGATGCATAATAGGGCTGGCATAGAATTTTTTTTCCATGGCTGCTTTTAGTTCTCTGTCCGGTCCTGCTCATTTTGGATCATTATTGTAGTCTGAGGTCCCCATTCAGTGGTTGTGTACAGAACGATCTGAGAAAATGCTGGGAACAAACATGTAGAAGAAAGCACACTCTCATGCTCACCGAGTCACGGCTTCTGGAAAATGTAGATAATGCCTGGTCAGAGTATACAATATAGCAAGTAGCAGACTTCTTTTTTTTTTCAAACTAGAAGCCAATCAAAAATTTTGAGAAAAAAAAAAAAAGTGTAACCTTCTCTGACTGATCATTAATGTCCTCTAGACTGTAAGCTCGCTTGGGCAGGGTACTCATCTACCCATTGTTTCTGTATAATTTTGTAAATGCTTAATTAATCGTAAAATATCCCCCATTTATAATATTGTAAAGCGCTGCAGAATAAGTTGGCGCTATATCAATACCAATAATAATAATAATAATAATAAAAACCTAGGTGAACTCTTACACCAATACTTTACAAAGCGGTTCAGAAAAACATTGAGTAACGTTATGAGAAAACATATATATATATATTTTTTATCACACCTGCAATTCACATATTGGTAACCAGATTTTTAAAATCTATTATATACCTCCTAAGAAAAAAATTCTGTTCATTAACTTAAATATTTTGGAAAAGAAACATTTTTGGAAGTATTAAATTGCATCCAAATCCTAGAGTTTCTTTTCAAGCGTAGCCAATATATAGTACCACCAGCATGCTTCCCCTATCCTGTTAGAATTTGTCATCAAGTAACATGAAAATAGATTAGCCATTTGGAACATAACATTTTGCATACAGCCATCTGCAATCTGTTAGTGCTTTGAAAATGTAGAACTCATAAGCAAAGAATGCAAAACAGATGAGCCAATATGGTACGTGCAGGTATATTTTCGTTCAAGCACCAAGGAGCACAACATTCCTGCAATTCAATAATCTATCCGTAAACTAACAGAAGATAAACAGTACCTCTCCACTGCATAATTGTGCTGTCATTTTCTTAATTATGCCTTGCCAATTAAGGGAGCTACTTTGTTCTCACTTTTTATTTTTATTTTTTATTTTAGTCAATGTGGTACATGGGCTGTGTTATTTGTTCATTTAATTATTTGCAATGAGAGTGGATGTAAGAGAACAAATCTAGATGGTTAGGTGCAATGAGAAAGTCTGGGGCAAAGTTTCTAAAGTGGTGCAATCACCATGGAAACCAGCAGAATGTTCCATCTGTATGCTTCACTGTTAGAATGGTCCCCTTTCACTCTTTTATACATATCCTTGATAGCTTTATCGTGGGCAGATTCAAAGTGACCCAGAGGCGGAACTACCGCCAGTTAAGCCGGTGCAGCTGCAGCCCTTTGACAGCGCGACAGGGCCCCTGTGATGATATCAGCACTGGGAGGAAGTCACAGTCGGCTCCTTCCACCCAGCTAACAGACTGAGAGGGAGAGGCAGAGAGGAGGGAGCGAGGACAAGGAGAGACTCTGACTCCCAACAGCCTCAGGCAGTCGATTGGACCCCATGGAGGCCACAATCCTACAACCTTATGGTAGAAAACATGGGGGTGGATAAAATGTTTTTACATTTTGTAAGTGTATCTGTATGTGTGTTTGTATGTCTGTATGTGTGCCTGTCTCTATGTGTGTCTGTATCAGTGTTTGTATCTGTATGTGTGTTATTCTGTATATCAGTAACTGAATGTCTGTCATTCTGTGTATCTGCATGTGTGTCAATGTGTGTATTTGTGTGTCTGTCTATCTGTATGTGTGTTTGTGTGTGTGCGCCTATTTGCCTTGACGTTAGTGTGTGTATCTGTGTGTCTGTGCATCTTCATGTGTGTTAGTGTGTGTGTCAGTGTATCTGTATGTGTGACAGCATGTTAATCTGTGTATCTGCGTGTGCATTAGTGTGTATGTGTGTAGGTATTTGCATGGGCGTCAGTGTGTGTAACTGTGCGTCTGTGTATCTGTATGTCTGTTAGTGTGTGTATATGCATGTGTGCTAGCAGGGCCACCATCAGGGGGTGACAACCATGACGGTTGTCACGGGCCCGGCGGCCCTGGGGGGCCCGGCGGCCCGGGCCCCACGTGTAGCGGCGGAACTGCCCCCATCGGGTGGCCCATGCACTTATATCGGGGGTCCATCGGGTGGCCCATGCACTTATAGCCACCCGATGGGCCCTGTGTCTTCAGGGGCCCGGCCAGCGCTGTGGCCGTGTTATAGCGCAACCGGGCCCCTTAAAAAATAAATAATAAGCAGCCGCAGCAAGTGCTGCTGGGAGGAAGTAGTCACTTCCTCCCAGCTCACTCCGCGCAGGAGGAGCGCGCGCGCGCCAGTGAGGGAGAGCCAGCCGACTACTCCCATCAGCCCCACCCTCCTGCAAAGAAAAGGTAAGAGACAGGAGGGTGGCTGGAAAATTAGCTGTATGTGTGTGTGTATGTATGTCTGTCTGTCTCTATGTCTGTCTGTCTGTATGTATGTCTATGTCTGTCTATATGTATGTCTATGTCTGTCTGTATGCATGTATGTATGTCTGTATGTTATGTATGTATATATGTCTGTATGTATGTTATGTATGTATATATGTCTGTATGTCAGTATGAATGTATGTCTGCATATCATTATGAACGTATGTCTGTGTGTATGGATGTCTGTATGTCTGTATGCATGTATGTCAGTATGTCAGTCTGAAAGTATGTATGTATGTCTGTATGCCATTATGAATGTATGTGTGTATGGATGTCAGTGTCTGTATGTCTGTCAGTATGTATCTGTCTATGTATGTCAGTGTCTGTATGTATGTGTCTTTATGTCCTCATGCATGTGTGTCTGTATGTATGTTAGTATGTCTGTCTGTCACTATGTATGCATGTGTGTATGTCTCAGTATGTGTGTGTCAGTATGTATACCTGTATGCGTGTATGTCTGTTTCAGTATGTGTGTCTGTTAGTATGTATCTGTGTCCTTTTGTATCAGTGTGTGTGTTTGTGTCTGTGTGTGTATTCCTGTGGGTAGTATTTGGAGGCGGACCCTGTGGGCGGTATTTGGAGGCGGGCCAGACCCTGAACTGAGTTAGGGGCCCCAAAATTTCTGGTGGCGGCCCTGTGTGCTTGAGTGTGTTTCTGTGCATCTGTGTATCTGTATGTGTGTTAGTGTGTGTGTCAGTGTATCTGCATGTGTTACAGTGTGTTAATCTGTGTATCTGCATGTGCATTAGTGTGTATGTGTGTAGGTATTTGCATGGGCGTCAGTGTGTGTAACTGTGCATCTGTGTATCTGTATGTCTGTTAATGTGTGTGTATCTGCATGTGTGCTAGAGTGTGTTTCTGTGCGTCTGTGTATCTGTATGTGTGTTAGTGTGTGTGTCAGTGTATCTGCATGTGTGACAGCGTGTAATCTGTGTATCTGCATGTGCATTAGTGTGTATATGTTTGCGTAGGTATTTGCATGGGCGTCAGTGTGTGTAACTGTGCGTCTGTGTATCTGCATGTCTGTTAGTGTGTATGTATCTGCATGTGTGTTAGAGTGTGTTTCTGTGCGTCTGTGTATCTGTATGTGTGTTAGTGTGTGTGTGTATTTGCATGGGTGTCATTCACTGGCGGAGCTACCGCGGTCATATGGGGTGGGGAGTCGGAGACATGGGGGTCGGGGAAGTATGGAGTGGGGAGTAGACGTATGGGGGACCCCAGGGCAATTTTTGCACCGGGGCCCTGTGGTTTCTAGTTACGCCTCTGGTATCAGTGTGTCTATGCATCTTTATGATCATTATGATTTAAAAAAGATCCAAACAACTATGTGTTAATAAATGGCTTAATATGATAACTATGCTTCAATAAACAACATTTTTTTTGTTTTGCATGATCAGCCATATTTTCAAAATCAATGCCACAATTTCACAATGTCTGCCAAAGTGTGCAAACTTTTGAGGACAACTGTATGTCATAGAAGGGCCATGGAATCTCTACAGCTACTAAGGTGTCCCAGTAAACTAGTTGTTTGCATTTTATATAGATTTCTGCACTTGTTTTGGTGATTCAGGATAAATAAATGATTTGCCGTTCATAGGTAGTTTGTGTATAACTAATGTGGGTTTACATAGAAACATATAACGTGACGGCAGATAAGAACCATTCGGCCCATCTAGTCTGCCCAATATTTCCAAATACTTTCATTAATCCCTGGCCTTACCTTATATCTAGGTATCCCACGCATGCTTAAACTCCCTCACTGTGTTAACCTCTACCACTTCAGATGGAAGACTATTCTATGCATCCACTACGCTCTCAGTAAAGTAATACTTCCTGATATTATTTTTAAACCTTTGGCTCTCTAATTTAAGAGTAATTTAAAAATGTTCTCTTGGTGTGGTAGTTTTTCTTCATTTTAATATACACTCCTCCTTTACTGTGTTGATTCCCTTTATTTATTTAAATCTGCCAATCATTTCCCCCCCCCGTCTCGTCTTTCCCCCAAGCTAAACATGTTGAATTTACAATTTAGAAAGTGTTGTTTTTGAGAGTTAGGGAATTTGTGTTTTGAAATACCTGTTTGCGCATTAGACCTTGTCTCAGCTCATTAAACTGCTGTTAATTAAGTCCATAGCTTTCTATGGTTCACAAAATTATCCCCAATATAAGTTATGACTGAACACGAAAAGCTTATTTTAATCATAAATAATTCTCAGACACTATCCTTCAATCAACGTCTGCAAAACAGGTTTCAGGTGCAATGATTGAAGGATGGCATCTGTTCGCTAATAATAACTCTAATGGTATTTTTGTAAGAAGGGTCTTTATGTAGATTTTTAAAATTTAGTCTGCTTTGGAGTTTAATGTTCTAGGTTAGAGATATTTTTGAATCCAGCATATAAATAATAAATACATGTAGCTATTAGTTGCATCATACATAACCCGTTTTTTTATTAGGGAAACAGACACTGTTACATATACAGTAAATATTAGCTCCAGTTATTGGTATAGCTGGGGGACAAATGTGCTGAACGATATTTGATCCACTATTTGCTTTTTAACCGTCTTCTCCCAAGGAGGTGAAAGTATTGGGCAACAAAGAACAGCCATCTGCTTGGGAATTATAAATCATTTATCCTGATTCATTTGTTGATATACCTGCTCCCACCTTATGGACCTCAACTAAAGTCTAAATTTATTTATTTGATTGGGAAATGTTTTTTGTTTTGTTTTTTTTACTTTGCATGAGCCTTCGAACTTAGGGGAAAATGCAGATGTTAGCTTTTTGTGAAGGACATTGTCACTTGCTAAAGTCTATGAAGCATTTTGTCTGGACTCACAGACTAGTAAGATGCTTTACTTATCTCTACCACAAGGAACTCCAAATCTCTGAAACAATCAAAGTAAAATGTTTAAGTTATTATTGTGCATTAGCCTTGCCGTGTCATGTTTGGTATTGTTTATATAAATATTGAGATTGTATTAGCTGTCTACACATGCAGATATTTAAAGGGAAGTTGTCCTTAAAAATACAACTTAATCTTAAATGCTAGAGAATCAAAGTAAATGTCTACATTTCGCTAAGATCAGTGGTTAATAACACCCCTTTTGGGGCTGAACTTACCAAAGTTCCTGATACTCAGTGACTGATCTGACTTAATCTGAAGTCCCACAGTGCCATCCAGGGGTGTGAACACTTATTCTGCCACCCCTTAGGTAGGTTCCATATGCTGATGCCATTCCTGTTCCAGCAATCAGGCAGGAAAACCCGACGAAGAACCAGGGCCTACCTTCAGCTCTGTGCTGGAGGTAACAACACCTGCAGCCACAGCAACATACTCACCCTAGTCTCTGAGCTCAAATCCCACACTAGACATTGACACCATGGGCAGGAGATCTCAAAGGCCACAACCGGGGTGGAGTAAAGACACCCAGGATACAGGGGCACTACTACAGCGCCCTGCAGCATCCAAGATGGCGGCCTTACCAGACCGTGACACAGAGGAGACTCTAGAGGTACTGATGGAGCCCTAGTTAATCCAACCACTTCAGGCTGAGGGGGCAGGCCGAGATAGGTTAACCCCTGCATGCCGCGGACCTTGATCTAATAAGAACCGAAGTACAAATGGTAACAGCACACACCCACAGGTTTCTGAAGAAGATATCTTTGACCTAAGGCAAGATGTACAGGGCCTAAAATAAACTGTCCACCAGATGCAATTCTCCAAATCTAATTTGACAACCAGGCTAGATCTGCCGGAGGACTGTAACAGGCGTATCAGCCTTAAGATTCCTGGTATCCCAGATGCCATTGGCCCAGCAGAAATGTTGCTTTACCTTAGATGCCTCACCATCACTCTCATGCCTCAAGCTCAGGCAAAAAATAAAAATATTATTGATGGCTTCTTCCAAATCAGGAAACCTAGGAAAGCACTATCCACATCCTCCCAGGATGTTATTATCCAATGTCATTCCTTAAACGACAAAAATTGTAAACTGGATGTGGGCAGGGTAAAGACCACGCTTGCTTTTGAATTGTCTCAACTCACCTTCTTCCATGATCTGATGCGCAATACTGTACTGTGGCGCCGCTCCCTGGGACCAGTGACAAGTCAATTAAGTAATGCTGGTATTGACTACCGATGGACATTGCCAAGAGCCCTAATGGTTACCAGAGAGGGTGTCACATTGAGGCTTTTATCATTGAGCGAAACCGACTCTTTCCTCCAGATGCTGGGGATCCCCAGAAGACTGGTAGTGCCCTCGACCCCATCTACTTCACATAACTGGTATCCGGAGAGAACAACACCTTTCATCTATAGGGGTAGAGAGAAGCGAAGGGCACCAACATGAGCTAACTACTCAACACAAACACTATGTCATGTTTTGTTAACTCGTTATTATGTTGATTATGTTGTTGGTTTCCTTTGTTCCTTTGTTCATAAGTCTTACTACCTAGCACACAGTAGTTAGTCAGGAACTCTAGTTTCTCCCTGGTGGGTCTTCACATTTTAAATGGGCACTTGTTACCTGAGAGACTTAACTTTAGACCCCCCCCCCCCCCCCCCGTGTCCCCTGTGGTTAGGGATCATAGTCATATTTTGACACAACTTGTACAGCTCCCTAGTTATGACATCAGGGTTTAGACCTACAGCACAACTGTGGTCACAACTCTCTAACTTTCAAAAAAACACGTTCTACACTGTTTCATATAGACACTCCTGTTGGGCATATATGGGGAGTCAGCTAGGAGACCTGTAAATGTCATGAAACAATCATTAGTACTGTACTCTCACGAGGAATAACCTCTGGGGCATAGACAGATTAGGCCTCACTTGACCTGGCTTCCCTATCAAATAATGTTGATGTATCGATGCCTTGCATTTAACCTCTCTCCTATAATATGTGATTGGACTCTTATAATACTAAACTAAAAAACAAAACAGAGGAACTACAAATAAGAATGTATTTATTGCAAGTTTGTTGATAGATACTCATATCTACTTATGCATTCACCGATTTACCTGTATGTTGAATTCTTTCCTGCAATAAAACAGAGATTGGGAAGAAAAAAAAATCCCATCCCTTTCCCCTTCCTCTCAGTTGGTTCTGTCTCTGACTAACCTTTGAGGATCAGCACAGAGATAAGGAGGCTGTGCTCTGCATGTCTGTTATCATGAAAACCCTTCTTTGCTCATCTCTTGTGGATGAATTCAGTTTAAGGTACAGAAATGTCTGCAAGGAAAGTAGGGAGGAGGGGCAGGCTCTATGTGAGAACAGCACCAGCAGCAGCAACATGGAGAGAGGAGAGAAATAGCCAGAATTTATTGCAGCAGCTTTGGACAGGCAATCTGAAGACAGATAGATAGATAGATAACATTTATGTTTGATTTACACAAAGCCAATATAAAGTGTTTGGGACCTTTAACCAGTTATAGAAAGCAAATATATGCTTCCCAAACGGGGGGTATGCAGGAAAAGTGTATCTTACAGCAAGTGTGACAACCACTGAGAACATGATTGATGCTCTCAGTAGGAGACAGAGGAAATGGAAATAAGTTAAAATCTGAGCTTTTATTAGTATTAAGGGAAGAAACTTTGCATAACATGAGTCAAGCCAGATGGTTAGAAAACTGCATACCTATATCTGTCATGACAGGTTATCTTTAACAATTAAGTAAAATGCTTCAACCTACATTGTAAACATTTTCTATCACCATTCTTGAACTTTATGGTGTGTTTGCAAATAAAAGTTTTCCTGCATGGTTTTCTTTTGCCAGCCTCAAGTACCTGGTACTTTTGTAGAATTTCTGGAAGTGGGGATTTATCAGAACAGCAACAGCCTTAAAACAATTTAATTCACAGTAAAATAGTTAATTTGCCTTCTCTGTATGTCTTCTAGGTTCTTGGTGCGCTTAACGGTTTGAAATCTTTGTGATGGCTGCATCCATTTTTTTCCTCATAAAATTCAATTTCTTAAACCGTCTTTGCAAAAGGTCTCTGTAAAGAATGTATAATCCTATTTTTTGTTTATATTATCAAAACAAGTAATTTCTACCCCCAGACACGGCTAAATCGACATATAGGTAGATAAATAGATAGACATATGAATAGACAGACAGGTAGATAGATAGATAGATAGATAGATAGATGTGGGTCTTCTTTTCAGTTTAGGTCCTGTGAAAAAAACACTCAATTTTTTAATTATTATCAGTGTGGCAAAACACAGATGAAATTCCACCAGGGACGTAGATCTACAAGTGAAGACCGTTACCGAGCCAGCAGCTACAGCTTCCTTAGCAGGGCAGGCCTTTGGAAGATCTTCTGCTCCCAGGCAGTTATCGACTCCAACTTCTCCCAGGCGGGTATCGATCCCTCTGCCTGCCCTGCTTCCAACTTCTGCCTTTACAAAGACACTTAAGGCACGCAGGCCTAGCTCTTTCTTAACTAGTCCCCAGAACCTGGGACCAGTGCAGCCAACCAGCAGATCTGAAAACCACTGGAAACCCCCTGTTCCCTATGGAACTAGCACACAATGCTTTATTTTGAACAAGGACTAGCCTTTGGTGACTTGCCCTAATACATGTGGTGCTGGGATCGGGTAAGTAAACAAAGTTTTTCTTAACCCTTTTTCTACTGGAGTGGGCGGGCCATGGGGGGAGGGGAGGGTTCAGAGGGAGCTATAGTGCTAAGAATACAGTTTTGTATTCCTCGCACTATAGTATCCCTTTAATGTATTACATACACCCTCATTGTATTGATGTACAGTCTGTGTGCTTAAAATTACGTATGCTGTTAATTTCTCTTTTCATACAACACCAACACTGTCCAGCTGTAGCACCAGAGAACATCTGGTCACTCCTTAAACAAACAGACTTTCCGATATCATTTGGTTACTCCCATCAGGAGGCAGAGTATTAGATAATATGTCTGTCTGTTGTCTGCAAAAATATATATACATTTTATCATTAGAGAACTGTATGGAAAAATACACAAGTCAAGCGTTCAAATGAAACTGTGAAAAGTGAGGAACTTGTATCAGCACTAACCAGAGATGCATCCAACGTGACTGATGGCATTTTAAATGCTTATGTTAAAAGTATATATCCCACTGACATTTCTCCTATAAATATTTAGCTGCTGTTTACCAGTATAGGATCCCATATGGCAAGTAGTTTCAACACCTGTTAAATATCTAGACTGTCTATCAACACATTCATTCCATTTCTATTATTCCCAGAAGTCTGTGGTGCCACCTGTTGCTGTATAAGGGCATACATCTCAAAGAATTATTAGAAATGAATGGAGACATTTCAGTGGTAGTCAGGTAAGCCTCTTAGAGAATATAAAAAACCCATAATAAAAAAAAAACATAATAATTTGCACATGGGCTGCATGGACACTTATTTTTTAAAAAAATTATGAGGCTACTTCTTGTAAAAAAAAGGAAATGTCATAAATGGAACGCGTTTTCATTTGGAAAAAAATTAATATAAGTTTTAAAATACATGAACCCAACAAAGCATATGCCACAGGTGCTAAAAAAACCTTACAAGTATAACAACAGATAAAATCTTTTCATTCCTTAAGACTATGGAAGACCCATAAACCCAGCTTCATACTACATGCGTGAGAGTACAATAGTGACAATAATTCCTCCTAGAAGAAGTCACCAGGAGACAAAGAAATAGGGTTAGAAGAATACAGCGCTGAGAAGGGACATTACTGCGGAGTGCTAATAATACTTTTGCAATGTTATTCCAAGTATTTCATTGTACAACTGCCCGGCAACTGCAGCTTCATTATGTCAACACTGCACGCTTTTTAATGCATTCTTGTCATTGCTTGCTATATCTCTGCAATACCTGTGTAATTTCCCTTCTTATGTTTTGTACCTTTCTAAAAACCCTTAAAAAAAAATTATACATGAAAAAAAAAAAAAATAATAATATGTCTTTCTGCTCGCCACAGCCATCTCCACTGACAAAAACGAAAAGATCCCAAAAGCATAAAAGCACCCACTAGTAAACTGGAAAATATAATATTCACTAAAATGTGCTAACCATTGTTTGTTTACTACTCACTAGTGCATATTATTACATCTGCAAAATTATGGATCAGGATAAAACTTTTTGTAATCTGTTTACTGCAATCTACAAAGAGTAGCATACTTACAATTTCACATTTTATGTTTTGTTTTATCCTTAAAATGTTACTTTTCTTCTACTGTTTCCTCTTCTCTTCCTCCTTCAGGATTTGTTCTTAATTTCTGATCAATTTCTCCTTAAAACACAAGACAAAGTAGGGACTATTTTTTGTTATGTAATTTCCCTACGCTTTACAAAATGGTGGAGCTTTCCCCCACCAACAAAATGGAGGAGCTTAAGGCGAACTTCACTTCCTCTGTCAAGCTAACAAAGGGTGAAGCTTGCCTTCAACTCCACCGTTTTCGCCAAGTGTAGGAAAAATACATAATCCAATGTCGTTTCTACTTTGTCTTATGTTTTACAGAGAAATAGATCTGAAATAAAGAAAATAAGAACAGATTTTGTAAAGAGGAAAAGAAGAGGATACAATAGGAGAAATGGGTTTTAGGTTTTAAAAATTTTTGCACGTACCTATTACCTAACCATGTGCTTTTAGTTTGTTATAAAACTGCAGATATTTCATAGTGTCAATTCTGAAAAGGTTTTAGACACAGGCTCAGCTTAATAGCGATTACCATATATCATTAAACAAATGCGGGGGTGAAAAAGACCAGGCATAATGTTTCATCAAAGGAATCTTGATGTTGTTGTTAGAAATTTCAATGGCATCTATTAGCAGTCCAATAGAATTTTCGTAAACAACTTTAGATCTATATTGAGTTAAAAACAATTTTGCAACCGTGTAAGCTGTGCATTAAGATAAACATCTTCTTCGGGTCTTTTCTAACAGAAACCAGAAGACTATTGAGCTTTATGTCAGCTTTCTGGTTGTGTCATCCATGGATCCACTTTAACATAAAAAAAAAAAAACATAACCTAATGTATCATCATTATATAACTTCCTTATTTATTATTAACAGCCGCTGCATGAAACAAAAGAAAAAAAAAATCAACAAAAAAGCTTTACTCAAGCCTATGGATATTTTTTTTTTTTTGGGTGGGATGAGGGGGATTGAGCATCTATATGTTTTCATTTAGCTATACAGACGCACAGATGGGAAAAAGAATATTCGTTAAACAGACTTACTTAGTGTTACAAATATTCAGTTTTCCAGCTATATCACGGAATTCAAGTTCAAATATGGCTTTTGATTATGATGTTTAAACATACTCTTTATGTTGCATTGGAAAAGGGAGTGAAATGTTTGTACTTGATATGATCCTTCACTTTTTTTTTCTGTATCGTATTGTCTGCAACTTATATACAGAATTGATATCTACCAGATTTTTGGGGGACTTTTGTCGGACATTTAATTCCTGAATATGCCATCAAGTTCCTCACTGGAAGCAGTAAGCAGTGTATTGTATGTATCTTTTTTTTAACACTAGCAATGAGTGGCAAAAATTGTTCTGTGATAATATTTCAGCCAAAAATTCAATATATATATATAAATAAATTTCCATCTGTGGCTCTCTGCAGTACGAGGTTAAATAGGGCCCTGGAACGACCAGGACCTGCCAAAAATGGGGTACATTGACGTTTGTGGCAGGCTTATGCAATATTTGATCATATACTGTAACTAAACCCCCATTATTTGTGATTTTATAAAAAAAAAAAAAACGAATAAAATCTTTGAGCATTAAAGTTGCTGTTTAGTGAGTGCGCTGGATTTTGTGTATTGTATAAATTAGCCCCAGCAGCACTTAATTTATGCATGTTCAGGTGAGTGCAGCCCCCTGTTTTCATATATATATATATATATATATATATATACAGTAAAAACAAAGAGAACGTTACCTGTGCTCTGACCCAAATCCCTATGTACATTTAAACTAAATGTTTTAGGCTCTTTAGTTTTATTCCAATGGCCACTTGAATATAAGCTCACCTGCCACGTCAAGGCAAGCCCCAAGCCCCCCCAGTGAGTCCTACACTAGTCATTAGATTTGCTGATATCAGCCAAATATGTAGGAGCAGCACCCCTTCCTGCCTCAATAGAGATATTTGCCTTCTAGCTGATATCGGCAAGGTGATTTGTATGTGTTACAGCCCTATTTAGGGTAAATAAGTATGTCGGGGTTTAGAAAACACCCCTTCATGTCTCATTAGAGATGTTTGCTTATTGTATGTGTAGAAGCCTTATAAAGGGTTAAATGTGAAATGGTTTATAAAATACCCCTTCCAGTCTCACTGGAGATTGTTGGCTGATATCAGCAAATCTAATGGCTAGAGTAGGAACTCACCTATTGAGGCTTGCCTTGACGCAGCAGGTGAGCTTATATATTCAAAGGGCCATTGGAATAAAACTAAAGAGTCACCATATTGTTTAAATGTACATGGGGATTTAGGCCAGAGCGCAGGTAACGTTCTCTTTGTTTTTACTATGTATTTTGAGCTGTTGATACTAAGCCACTGCTGCTGTAAGCACAGTGCTTTGTTTGTGTGTTTGTATATATATATATCTTCATTCTCTCTGAACAGTGATCTATGCTTAGTATTATATGCAACATGTTTGCGCTAGCTACATGTCCCAATTTCTCAAATTAATGTTGTGCTAATATTTTTAAAACAAAAGCTTTCTGGTAGAGAAGGGATGAACCTAGAATCTGCTTTTTTGTAAGATTGAAAAAAAAAAAGATCTCCGAGCAGGCAAAAAGAAAAGATTAGGTTTTTTTTTGTTCGAGTTGATAACAGACCTCGGGAAAAATAATATGGAGACTGATTATGATGACTCAGAGCTCGATAGATTTCCGCAGCGGGGATTGTGCTTTGTTCTGCACGGTATGCACGCTTCAACAAATGTTGTATATTTTGCAACAAAAACAGGAAAAGGCCAACAAATTGGTTCTGCAGAGAAATGAATTGAAAACGATTTAGAGGATTTATTTCATTGTGTTCTGTGGCATGGTTATCGTGAGGAATTAAATGTAAACCAAACATATCCTGGAAAGTAATTTACTAGATATTTAATTAACTTGATGGCATTCTGATTAAGGCTAAAAGAAAGTATTTTGCAATCTATAGATTAAAGGGTGTTTTGAATTAAGTATGTTTCTTGTTTTGAATTGTGCCTTAAACACATTGTTGAACATATTTCAGCATCCCTTCAAGACATTTGGAAGTACTTTTGATAACTGTTTATTTCAGTTGGAATTTTGACCGTATGTAATTACGGAAAGTTAATTTAAACGTGTATTTGACTAGTTTGGGTAAAGCAGAGCAACTTTTATAGTGTGCAATCACTTGTGTTTTTAGGTGGAAAATAAAAGCATCAACTAAACTTGCTGGTGTTTTTTTCTTTTTTACAGGAAAAAGTGATATTTAGTGCTATTTAATGTGATGTAGGTAAAGAATAACTAAACGAAATGTTTCACCCTTTCCAGTGTACCGGCATCATCACACTTGAAAGCCATGTGGATGTTATACTATTGTAATAACCACCACCTACTGAGAAGAATTGTGTGTAGCAGGGTTCTCCTGTTCTCCCCTGCCACTCTTCGTCATTAGTCTGCATCGATGCCTGATGTTAAACAGCATTAGATTAAAATTTATACACTTGACAGCAATTCTGGATGCAAAAGATGCAGGTATATGGATGCACTCCCTAAAAATAAATTCTCCTGTGCTGCCTTTTACAGTGCTAGCCTTCTGATAGAGTAGATAGAGGAAGGTGTAAAATCGAAGGAGATAAGCGCTTGGTAACCGAGTGCAGGGTACGCTGCACCGCTTATCTTCCTACGTTCCAACTTCGCAACCTCGATTTCGGTTTCTGAAAAGAGAACAACTCTGCCTGACGCATTTTGTGATGCTCGGTCACTTCTTCAGAGGCATGGAGTTCCATTTACCATGTTGGCTATAAATAATCTCTATTTTAAAAGTGCGGTAAAAGGGTCATGTCCATATAAATTGTAATGAAATCCTAACATTGGGAATAAATAATAAATTGGGAATAAACACACAATGAACAAATCAGAGCCATATAACATAGGACATATAAGTAGTGTAAATAGCGCAGACTGGAACAATACTGTATAACCGCAGATACAATTTATAAAAATTCATCGCAACCAATTACACATAGTTATATTATACATTAAAATAAAAGAGCAATACAAGTGCTTTTGAACAATGCTAATACCCGTATTAGAAAAATTACTATATTACTTATATTATTAAGCGGTTGGAGGGTGCGTTGAGGCGCTGTGGTAGGTGGTCTATTGCGGTCTGTTAGGCAAGTACAGACTGCGTTGGCCCATGCTTGATAGGCGTTGCCCCGCCATCTTGAAGGCTTTTGCCTTGGTCAGGACCTGCGCTGGGATAGCTGCTTGCAATCGATCAAGGTATGTGGAGTGGGTCAATGGGGACCAGGATGACCTCCTGTACATAGGTGGGGGGACAGCTATTAGGACAACAATGTCAGCCTGAGCACCAGGAGAGCAGCTGTCTCCCAGAGGTTCTAACACGTGTAGACCGCAAGCCTTGAGTTGGGCATTTCAGTATAGGAGCAGCTAAAGGGTATCCCCAGGTACAGCGTCGTCCTGTGAACAAGAGGTATGCTGGCTGCTTTTACTAAAGATGAGTGGCCTGGGAATAGTCCCCAATATTCAGAACCAAACGTGGGAGCTCTTGCTGAGCACGTCTGGTCTACATGACAGTCAGGTACCACCCACCCACCCTTTATCTTTATTGATCAATTTCCCCTCCTCTCACAACCCGATTGTGTTCTGGTTTTGTGTTTCTTTTTTTATGTTTAAGTTATTTTCAATGTTTTTTTATGGTGACCTTAAAACCAGTTTATCGGAGGAATATTTAGCAGATCTACCCTCTTTTTCTTTTCCACCTGGCTTTCAAGATCTTTTTACAATTTTTCTGTAATATACAAAGGGATCGGATAGGTGCTCACTATCAGCTGGAGCAGTAGCAGTTCACCAACAAGGGGTTCCCTCACCCTTGTAACATATACAGTAAAATAGGACGAAGAGAGGTAAATAGCTCTTCGAACAAATTAAAGATATATACGAGAGAAGAGACTTCTATTTCATAAATCTTAAATACAAAACAAGAGACAAATAATGGTGCAATACAGTGGATAATTACAAGTGAAATAGTTGTGTGTCAATTGAACACTCACACTCTATAGAGCCTACTTACGTCACCAAGAGCAAGGACCTGCTGGGTGACATAAGTAGGATAATCTCCTTTCTCTATTACCACATTTATAAACATACTATACCATTGAAAATTTCTTATGTTTATTCTTCATATGATGTCCATACCATCTTGATAACAAGCCTTAAACACCCTCTATGTATATCCAAAGACAGGAATTATTAACAGCTCTATAAAGTGTGAGTGTTTAATTGACACAGATCTATTTTACTTGTAATTATCCACTGTATTGCACCATTATTTGTCTCTTGTTTTGTATTTCAGATTTATGAAATAGAAGTCTCTTCTCTCGTATGTATATTTAATTTATTCGAAGCGCTATTCACCACTCTTCATCCTATTTTACATTTTTTCTGTAGTTTTTTTTTTATTTTTACATATTTTTGCATAAGGATTTTTACATTTATTACAGATGTACAGGGAGTGCAGAATTATTAGGCAAATGAGTATTTTGACCACATCATCTTCTTTATGCATGTTGTCTTACTCCAAGCTGTATAGGCTCGAAAGCCTACTACCAATTAAGCATATTAGGGGATGTGCATCTCTGTAATGAGAAGGGGTGTGGTCTAATGACATCAACACCCTATATCAGGTGTGCATAATTATTAGGCAACTTCCTTTCCTTTGGCAAAATGGGTCAAAAGAAGGACTTGACAGGCTCAGAAAAGTCAAAAATAGTGAGATATCTTGCAGAGGGATGCAGCACTTTTAAAATTGCAAAGCTTCTGAAGCGTGATTGAACAATCAAGCGTTTCATTCAAAATAGTCAACAGGGTCGCAAGAAGCGTGTGGAGAAACCAAGGCGCAAAATAACTGCCCATGAACTGAGAAAAGTCAAGCGTGCAGCTGCCAAGATGCCACTTGCCACCAGTTTGGCCATATTTCAGAGCTGCAACATCACTGGAGTGCCCAAAAGCACAAGGTGTGCAATACTCAGAGACATGGCCAAGGTAAGAAAGGCTGAAAGACGACCACCACTGAACAAGACACACAAGCTGAAACGTCAAGACTGGGCCAAGAAATATCTCAAGACTGATTTTTCTAAGGTTTTATGGACTGATGAAATGAGAGTGAGTCTTGATGGGCCAGATGGATGGATTGGTAAAGGGCAGAGAGCTCCAGTCCGACTCAGACGCCAGCAAGGTGGAGGTGGAGTACTGGTTTGGGCTGGTATCATCAAAGATGAGCTTGTGGGGCCTTTTCGGGTTGAGGATGGAGTCAAGCTCAACTCCCAGTCCTACTGCCAGTTTCTGGAAGACACCTTCTTCAAGCAGTGGTACAGGAAGAAGTCTGCATCCTTCAAGAAAAACATGATTTTCATGCAGGACAATGCTCCATCACACGCGTCCAAGTACTCCACAGCATGGCTGGCAAGAAAGGGTATAAAAGAAGAAAATCTAATGACATGGCCTCCTTGTTCACCTGATCTGAACCCCATTGAGAACCTGTGGTCCATCATCAAATGTGAGATTTACAAGGAGGGAAAACAGTACACCTCTCTGAACAGTGTCTGGGAGGCTGTGGTTGCTGCTGCACGCAATGTTGATGGTGAACAGATCAAAACACTGACAGAATCCATGGATGGCAGGCTTTTGAGTGTCCTTGCAAAGAAAGGTGGCTATATTGGTCACTGATTTGTTTTTGTTATGTTTTTGAATGTCAGAAATGTATATTTGTGAATGTTGAGATGTTATATTGGTTTCACTGGTAAAAATAAATAATTGAAATGGGTATATATTTGTTTTTTGTTAAGTTGCCTAATAATTATGCACAGTAATAGTCACCTGCACACACAGATATCCCCCTAAAATAGCTATAACTAAAAACAAACTAAAAACTACTTCCAAAAATATTCAGCTTTGATATTAATGAGTTTTTTGGGTTCATTGAGAACATGGTTGTTGTTCAATAATAAAATTAATCCTCAAAAATACAACTTGCCTAATAATTCTGCACTCCCTGTACAGCCTATCTACATTTTATATTGTGCACCGATATTGTAATTATTTTACTAGGTTGCAGTGGATACATTTACATGGAGGCTGAAATACTTCTCCCAGCATGACGATTGAGAAGAATGTAGCACCACTTGTATGAAAAGAATGTAATGCCGACTTGAACATCGAACAAACGTTATGCTGACATCTGCTGAACTGAAAGAAGGGAATTCTGTAAACTCCTGCTCTTCAAGGACATGCTGTTGGCTTAGCTTACAAACCAAACAGCTAGCAGTCTAAAGAAGGAGCCACACACAATGTTTGGTACAAATACTTGTTTTTGTATGCGCAGTCATTCAACTTCAGCACATTCAATGTTTTAACTGCAGAATTCCTCATTAGTCAGAGAACACACTTTCTTTATTCGCTACAAGGTATGTGTGCTGGAATTTGATCCAAAAGGACTTTTTGCCAAATGTTAAACTGTTTCAGCAGCTTTTTTCACGACCATAAAATGAAATATAACATTATAGCAGTATCATTTTAGAACATATATTGAAATTCTAATAGAATTCTAATTCTAATAGAAACCAATTGTTTGTACCAATCAGATGTAGAATTAATTTTTTTAACCCATAACGCACCTGCTAGACAGCCAAATGAGCACAGGCTTTGTGTTTCAGACTTCACATTCCATTTCTGCAGGTACCCTTGGCAATAGACACTGATTTATCCACGCACGCACACACACACACACACACACACACATTCTCTCGCTTACAAAAACAAAATAAAAAAACAAATCTTATTAACATGCATGGTTGGAATGCCATTGAAACAAACTCTTTAAAGGATTTGGAAGTGATTGGAAGTGGCCATGGAATCAGTATGTGCAGCATTTTCTCTGATACAGGCAGATAAAAATACAGAGGTGATGGAGCTCCGGGCATGCCAGAAGAATGGAAGAGATTGGTAGCACCAACGAAATAAAATGGAGCTTCTACTCTTAAAGCGTGTCTGTCACTGCCTGGGGTGTTTGCATAATTTGCAAAGACCCACAATAGTGACATTGCCACTTGGGGTCCAGAGGCCATGAAGTGAAGGGAAAGGTGAGATTTACTTATCATCGTGTTCCTGCGGCTCTTCTAAATCGTCTAACTCTTCAGCTGCCAAGAGAGTAAAGCATTGAGGTCTGTGGAGGATACATTGAGACCACAAAATCCTCCATGGAAATGCTTATTTCCATGCAGCCTATAGGTGGGAAATGATAAGGCTTAATGGCGGTAGCTCTGTCCTGTGTCAAGCTTTGTCAGGCGTAGGAAAAATACTGACAAAAAGCAGTCTCTATTTTATCTCAGTAAATCTATTCAGTGAAATTACAACACAGTTAATCTTTATATTTGATAAAGATTTTGTCTTTATGAAATACTCTTTTTTTTGGGGGGGGGAGGGGTGGAGGGATTGACAATTGCTGCTTAAGCAAATCTGTTACCGGAAGTGTTTCCGCAAATTGAATTGATCTTTGCAACTACCATTATTAACAGGTCTACGTTAAGTCACATCCATTTAGACTAGCAAATCTGGTTAGGCATTGTTCCTTAAAGTGGTAATAAAAAGTTTATTTTTCCAGAGGACTAATTATGAAATAAAATATACATATATTTTTCTAACATGTTCCACAGTCTTATTAAACATTCTGCAATAACGTAGGTGTAAGCCAACCAGCTCATCAACACCCACTTCCGTAACCCCAGTAAATTATATACATTGTAACAATAAGCTCTTCCATAATGGAGCCTTGAAACGGGGATGCAGGTCTCGAGCTGTCTAACATTTAAATAGATGATGAGCTCTCATGACGGATGTTGAAGATAGACATTCTTTTCTGCCTACTGGAGCATTGAAAATATCAACATTAGCCATTAAAATGGTTCTAACATTTTACAAGAACCATTATTAAATTTCATTATTATTCTTCATTGCTTATTCATTTCTTTTGCGAATTGTATTTGAAATTCATGCAAGACAATTGTGTCATTCATAAGTGGCAGCTCCGAGTGTTTGCATTAGAAAGAGATGTAACATGCAAAATAAATGGGGGAAATTAAATGTTCGGCAAAGTGCACTAAGTTACAAAAAAAATATTATAATGCAATAATAACAAAAAGGCTTTGTACTGAGTACGCTGTTTTAACTTGAAACAAGAAAAATATACTTTAATGGAATCTAATATCTCACATCCCTTAAAGGAGATTTCATCAGGACAATATTAAACAGACAGATAATACTATGATTTTTGGTTTTATTGCACTAGAAAAATGTATGCACGTATGCAGCAACATTCACTAAGGGAAACTATAGTGCCAGGAAAACAAACGCGTTTTTCTGGCACTATAGCTTGCTCCTCTGTCAAGGCCCCTCCACACCCCTTGTGGTGCAGAAGGAGTTAAAAACCTCTTTTGTCATTTACCTGGGTCAGGGGTCGATGTCCCTCAGCGCTGGCTCAGGTCAGCCTTCACGCCTCCTCTGGCGACGTCAGCCAGCGTAGGAGACCTAATGCGCATGCACTGCAATGGGCTCACTCGCATTAGGATTTTCCCATAGGAATGCTTTCCTATGGAATTCTGGTGATGCTGGAAGTCCTTATGCATAGCGTGAGGACGTCCAGAGTCAACCAAAAGTTGCCTAACCACCCGGAAGTCCATCTAGTGGCTGTCTGGTAGACAGCCACTAGAGGAGTTAACACTAGCAGGTAATTATAGCGGTTTATTAAAAACTGCAATAATTACATGCTTAGGGTTAAGGGTGATGGGACACTGCATCCAGACCACTTAAATGAGCTGAAGTGGTCTGGGTGCCAATAGTGTTCCTTAATCAATTTGATCAGTTTCTCTATTTTTATAATTAAATACTGCATGAGTTGTGCAGATTCTCAAAAGACCATTGCCATCGATCTATGATAACTCTTAATAAATGCTAGTTTTTACTGAGATCGGGTTCTAAAAAACTCAAACTTATGCCAAACAGGGCTTAGGAGAAGAAAGGTGGAAGCAGAAAGAGAAGCAGAAATGCAACTTTTGTCACATATCAAAGGCATGGCAACAAAGATAAATAAAAAATAAAAAAAATGCCAGGATTATGCATATTTGTACATTATAGTAAGCATCAATAAAATTCAGGAGCAACATTCTAAATGCTGTTGCAAGTGAAGTAATGTAAAGGAATGGCTCAATATTTTACTCTATTTTATTTCGTTTTCTTTTAATAAATATTCTACAAGAGGGCTCCTTTTTTATATGTTGTTAATATTGCATCAAGAACAATGAACAATATATAGATTGGTAGGAAAAAAAATAGTCTGTCACAGGATTTGCCCCTTTTGACCTCGCAGCTGAGGAAACAGCTCTCCGCTGACAGTTACAGTGCCTGCGGTATCAGCTACCACTGGGGCCCCTGCAATCCCTATTTGCTTCCACATTAGGCACTTTTCCTATAGAAAGATGAAGAATCATAAGTACCATGTTAATAGCACAGGAACTATCAAAGTTGTATAGATCATCAGCTACTTCTTACCCCTTAAGGATAAGTGTGACATGTCATGATTCCCTTTTATTTCAGAAGTTTGGTCCTTAAGGGGTCAAAGGGTTAAGCTTGGAATGGGTCTGGATCTTTGAGTTTTAGAGTTTTATTTTATAGTATTGTTCTTTTTTTAATTGTACTTCACTCAAATAATAAATATTGTCTCATCATGTAGAACGATCAGGATGGAGAAAGGTAGTCATTGAGAGGAAGGTATCACCCCAAGGACAGGTACTCAAGCTAGAAAACTCAGACTTGAGTTTAAGATTTGTAATTGTTCCTAGAATTAACAATACACTGATGTTTTACTCTGTCTGTTTACATTGAGTGGAGCACAATAAACCAGCAGTGATAAAGAGAGGAAAAAATCATCCCAAACTCAACCAACATCGCTTTTAAAGATCAGAGCTATCCCAATGAGAGTCTGTAATGCGTGATTTCGATTTAATCTTCACTTACTACGTTCTTCATTTAAAAAACAGTCTACGCTATATTATATCTGTTTGTTTATATATTTTACAAGCCAATCAAGAAATGTAATAAGTATAATTTTGTCCATTGACACTTTTGTTGGGTTTCACATTATTGTGAATTGTCATATAACTATGTATTTCTACCCCGTTCTTAGAATGTTGTTTTCATCACTTTTTTAAAATTTTACTTTTACTGTGTGTAGATGCATTTAATGCCTTTCAAGACCTCTAGTTATGTATGTAGTCTAATGCCAGAGATATGCCTTTATATAAGTAAATATGCATATGTCACATAGCTGAACAATCATCTCTCTTTGACTAGGGAGGCTCACAATGCATGTCACAATCACCTAGATATTACATGTAAATGAACACACATGTTACTTGTTAACAATTAGGTATAGATTACACATAATTATGAAACACCAAACTCAATATAATTTTTGAGTCAATATGGCTCAGAACAGGACATATTGATAGAACAGGACAGACAACAGGCTACAGCAGGAGAAAATATTCAAATGCCGGTAGGTCCGATGGAACTAGAATTTGGGTCATCTTGGATATTCTCACAGAATCCCAAGTGCTGGACGCACAATGATTAATGAGGGCATAGCTCATTTAGTTTCATTATATAGTCAGGCAAATTATAAAACCCAGAGGGACTGCAAATGGTTACACTGTACTTTACAGGTCAGCTTAGCTCTCCTCCTCTTGTGCTGGCCTAGTCCACTCCCCTGCTCATCTCTATTTTTTTCCTTCTTCTTGCAGTAATGGAAACTATGTTTTATTCTGTGGATGGAGTGGTTCCTCCCAGGACAGCAGACAGAGACAAGGATTTCCTTCCATGGGACTGTTTATTTGTATTATCCAGCAGAGCTCAGATGAGATAGTCCATAACAAGATATCTTCCTTCTCCCCAGTGTATCTCTCCTCTCTCTATGTGGTCCTCACCAGTCCCCCTGGCTTGACTCTGCAGCTCCCACTCCCCCTCGAAGATCTATCATAGGTTATTTTACTCATCATAATGTTCCATGTCCACTTTGTGGCCACCTCTTTCTTCATCACTGGTACTCTGATCCTTTCTGTCACTCCCACATTCCCTTTATGCCATCAAATGTAATATCGCTTTTCTCAACCTTCTTTTTCCTTTACTCCTCTGTCTTCACTCATTTCATCCTTCTTGTCTCCCATATCACACTTTCCTTCCCCCTGTCAAAATATAAATAAAGCCTATGTTAGTATGTGTGGTTTTGTAAGTCCATACCAACCATGGTATGGAATCATCACAGGTGGGTGGGCCTTCAGGGGATTTTGCCAGTGATGCCACTTGCGTAATTGGCAATGCTCATAATGGAGGAGTATCACCAAAAAAGGGGTGTCCCAGCCAGGAATCAAGCACGCCAGGCCGAGCAACAGCCTCCCAGCTGGACCCAAGCACAGACGAACATGAAGAGAGCGCTGCTGAAGACCTCCTTGAGTGGTCGTAGTGCCTGCCACACCACAGTGGAAGTATATCTAATGATGTGCTAACCCTGTGCTGTCTGGGAATAGTTCCCTGGGGCCTCCTGACATCAGGGCACAACATCAGGATGACGGGACAATATAGATTTTCCTGTCGAAAGTGGGACAGAGCCCTGCATGTGTGTACTAACTAGAGTGTGAATGTACATGTTTGTGCCTAACCAGTCAATGTGAATTAATAAGCTCATTCTATTGCACCTCTCTCAAGGTTAACATTCAAGTCTCAAAGTGGCAAACACTAAGACACAAACAGTATCAGTGGCACATGTAATTTCCATGTTATTAAATGCAATCATATGCATTTTAGCAGCAAGTATGTAAACTGAAAGTCTTGCAAAAGTAATTCAAAATTCTTAAAGAATCATAATTCTGAAAAATTGACATATTTGAGAGCTCTTTCGATTACTTTTTTTATTCCTCTTTTTACTATGTTAATTCAAACACTTTTCTCTGTGGCATCTTGCTCTGAATATTATAATACATCTACAGAAACAGAATTTGATTTTGTTATTTTAAGCTTATTGCCCTCTACTGGCTAAAGAAAATGTTTCAAAGATTTACAAGGTGAATAAATTGGAGTAAGTCTTAAATTAATACATTATTATATTAAGCAATAATCATTTGTTATTGGTAATAGCATAAAGGAGTTAAACAATGAGATAACATGAGAGTTTAAAGTTTAGCTCAAAATAGTCATGTTGTAAAAAATCCTCAACTTGGATTTTTTGTCTAAAAGTGTGAAAACTGTATTGAAAATAAATGCCTTATATGTTAAATGTTCTAAGAGAGGCAAGTAGTATGATAGAAACATAGAACAAAATCAGATAACATCTGAAACATTTGGTCCATCTTATCTGCCCAATTTTCTAAATACTTTCATTAGTTCCTGGCTTATCTTATATCTAGATTCTAGAATATACTTTACATATCCCATGCATGCTTAAAGGACCACTATAGTGCCAGGAAAACATACTCGTTTTCCTGTCACTATAGTGCCCTGAGGGTGCCCCCACCCTCAGGGTCCCCCACCCGCCGGGCTCTGGAGAGAGGAAAGGGGTAAAATCTTACCTTTCTCCAGCGCCGTGCGGGGAGCTTTCCTCCTCCTCTCCTCCTTCCTAGCGACGTCATCAGCTGAATGCGCATGCGCGGCAGGAGCTGCGCGCGCATTCAGCCAGTCTCATAGGAAAGCATTTGCAATGCTTTCCTATGGACGCTGGCGTCTTCTCACTGTGAATTTCACAGTGAGAAGCACACAAGCGCCTATAGCGGCTGTCAATGAGACAGCCACTAGAGGCTGGATTAACCCTCAGTGTAAACATAGCAATTTCTCTGAAACTGCTATGTTTATAAAAAAAAGGGTTAACCCTAGCTGGACCTGGCACCCTGACCACTTCATTAACCCCTTAAGGACACATGACATGTGTGACATGTCATGATTCCCTTTTATTCCAGAAGTTTGGTCCTTAAGGGGTTAAGCTGAAGTGGTCTGGGTGCCTATAGTGGTCCTTTAAACTCCCTGATATTATTTACTAAGCTCAGAAAGTGCAGCCCCAACTCTGTTGCAAAATCTGAAAATAATCTCTGACTTCAACCTGGAATTGCAAAATGCTAAATCACTAATTCTTAATTTGAGGAAAATTGCAAGATTAACCTGATTGTTACAATGTAGAAAGACTCAGAACCCCCAGTTGACCATAAGCTCTGTCACATTTTGAAGTACTTTAAAAAAAAAAAAAAAAAAAACACTGGTTCTTAGTGTTTTTTGACAGTGACCCAAATTATGTAAATAGAATTAACTTGGTGCCCTATTCTTTATTATAAAAAATGTAAAATAACATAAGACTTGTGTATGACGTAAAACATTTTTTGGGCCAAAACACTTTGTCCAAAAATAAAAACGTTTTCTGGACCGCTAAATTTTGACCATCTAAATTGTAACTTCATTGTAATTGTAACTTCAACAACTACAACTTAAATTGTAATTGTAACTTCATCTCCTCCTGTATTTGTTTGTCAAATCTTGTATTGTCTCTTAGCTATATTGTACTGTGTCTTTTTACTTATACCAATTGTAACCATGGACAGCGCTGCGGAATGCGATGGCGCTTTATAAAGTAGAATAATAATATGGCAGTTCGGCTCATCTGAATTTGGTAAAACAATAAAGATTTAGGAAAACGAATGAGACTAACCAAAATGCCACAAAAATTGACCAATCAGTGTACTGCAATATATATTCACAATATAAATATAGCCATTGTGGCAGGCTTATGCAACATATGATCATATACTGTAACTAAACCTCCATTATTTTTGCCTAGGTGTGGTGTTTTTAAATAATACCATTATGTTCTTGAAATTGTTGTTTTAGTAAATGAGTGACCGTGTTGGGTTTTGTATGTAATATAACTATTTAGTATATATTTTGCGGTAAATTGATAGGTGCAGTTTCCTGCCATTTAATTTACAGATAAAAATTTTTTTTTTAAAAAAAGGAACCAATGGAGGTAAACGAGGAGAAGCAATTAAAAAAAAATCTATACTTATATATTATATAATACTGTTTTTTATTTTACTGCTTCCCACTTTTCCCCTCTACTGGTTACATTTTCAACCAGAAAACTGCACCTATCAATGTACTGCAAAAAATACACTTTTAGTGACTGTCCCCTGACTGTCAATAATCATTTTCTCATCAATTATCTCTTTATTTTGGTTCCGACGGCAGAATTCCAAATCACAAATCCAAACAAACATGCTCTTCTATTGGACGATTCAATTGGCTCATGATTCAACACTTCTGGTATTCGTACCATCACCCGATCGGCTTAAACTCTGACGAATTGCAGTTTGTAAATAGCACAAGGAACCAACTTTGGGCCTGACCCACTGTTAGTAACTCCTGTTTTAAAGTCTGCATTATAATTTTTTTTGCTCATTCCTGGGTCTAAGTGGATTTTGTAGGGTACCCTATATGACAATATGAAGTCTTAGTGTTGTCCAGTTCATGCATGGCTACATATTTTCCTGTTTTCCATTAAAGCCTGCAATTATCCCCCTGGCCACGCATTAACCATTTGAATGTCACATTCTTGCATTGACATTACACCATAAAATGGTTATTCACTAAACTGCAAATTGTTTTAAATTGGACATTGCAAAAATTAGGCTATTGCAGCATATTTGTTTGACTCAGATTTGAGTGCTCTATAATTCAGAGTAAAGTTGAACACTTTTCAAAAAGGATTAAATTACTGCGCATGTTATGTAGAGGGGGAAGGAGGGACTGTATCACGTAATCAATGAGCTGCTAAGGTCATAGTAACAATTCTCTGCATAGTGGGTACTCAAATAAAATTGGTAACAATCATGGTTAAGATAAAGGACCAAATGAAAGCGGTTTCTGGTCTACAAAAATGCAGCACTTGATTTTAAATAGAAAACATATTTGCGAAATTGTGATTCAACTATTTCAGAAGGGATGCATTTCCCTTCATTGCTCAATTAGATGCATATGACTCAATGTAACCCTTTGGTGACTGAGATTTTTTTCATTTTTCTGCATTAGTGACTAGGGTAATTTTGTCACTATTCGTGTATTTATTTTACCACTCTTTCATTCTGTGTCCTTAAGTGCACCCTTGCATTTTATATATTTTCTTTAAATGACAGATGTCACTTTTTTCTGATATATGTATATGATATATAACATTTAAGGAACACTATAGGGTCAGGGACACAAACATGTATTCCTGGCCCTATAGTGTTAAAACCACCATCTAGCCCCCCAGCCCTCCTTACCCCCTTTAATATAGCAAAATATTACCTTTATTTCAGTCTGCTGCTGCTGGATCTGCCCCTGATCTGCTTGCTTGGCTGACATCATCAGAAGTGGTGATCTGAGCTATTCACAATGCTTTCACATAGGAAAGCATTGGATTGGCTAAGCTTGTCAAGGAGACAGATAAGGGCCCTGGCCAATCATCATCTCCTCAAAGAAATGGATTAAATCAATGTATCTCTATGAGGAAAGTTCAATGTCTTCTTGCAGAGGGTGATGGCACTGAATGTCAATCACACTGCAGCACTGCCCCAGGAAGCACCTCTAGTAGCCATCTGAGGAATGGGCAGTGGAGGTATCCCTAGGCTGTAATGTAAACACTGCAGATTCTCTGAAAAGACAGTGTTTACTGCAAAAAGCCTGAAGGGAATGATTCTACTCACCAGAACAAATATTATAAGCTGTAGTATGTCTGATGACTATAGTGTCCCTTTAAGCAAGATTAAAATATAAAAATAGTAAAACAATAACAGTTTTGACAATACTTTCTACAACTAGCATAGTTAAATATAAAAATACTTCAAACAATTATAAGCAGAGGCGAGCTAAAGTGGGTCAAAGCACCTTATTTTATCTTATCTTACTGCCACAGCTTTAATATAAATGTAGAAGGCCTTTGAAGCGCTGCTTTCATTCAGTGGATGGCCACATGGACAAGTAGCTGCCAAGACATTCAGGCTCCCTGAAAAATCTGAAGCTGACAGGCGCACACATCATTACATATGCTTCTGGAGGCTGTGTGAGTGTCTATACCAGCAAAATAAACAGAGGCTTTCGGTGTTGCTAAGGAGGGAATTGTGAGCTGTGTAAGATCCCCTTGCCCCTGCTCAGGCTGTCAGTAAGTCCCACTTACTGTGCCAAACAAGAATTTGGGTGTCACTGACATTTGGCTCACCCCGTGTTTTAGGTCAAATAGGATTAGTTTGCAGCTGTAAAGGTACATTTTTCAAAATGTGGTATGTTGGGATAGACAGGTAAGTAGTGGTAAATATTAAGTAAGTCGATACCCAAAAGTGTCTATTTAACCCCTTAAGGACCAAACTTCTGTAATAAAAGGGAATCATGACATGTCACACATGTCATGTGTCCTTAAGGGGTTAAAAAACTAGGCACATTTCTGTAGGGCCATTTTATTACTTTTTATGTAACCATGTAATCATGTTATCATCATTAAAAAGGAAAAATAAATTCCCTTCTTTTATGCCAAAATCTAAAATCTCTATGGCATTAAAGTATATCCTACACTTACTGGTAAATATATTTAGAAAAACATGGATCTGCCTTGGTAGCTTCCTAAAAAAAGTTAATTGACATATAATTTACCTTACAGATAATTGCCTCCTGATGTCACTAATATCCTAATAGCTTCTCCGTTTTGGCTTTATTTTTGCTAAATAAATCATGACACGATGTAATATATCATGTGTTGTTTTACCTGAGGTTGTATTTACCTAATTTTAGGACCCGCTAAGCAACAGATGATCCTGATATGTAAAATCATAGAATTCATAGAGAATGTTCTTTCTTTTTCCCATGACTGTACGTAAATTCGCTTACATCTCTATCTTGTGAGTTTAAGTCAGTCCAGAATTGTAGCAAAAATCTCAATATCCATCAATTTGAATGCAACTCCACTCAACATGTACTTATAATATGTTTGTAGAAATGTATTTATTTACTACAATCCAATATACATATTAGAAACCCAATCAACTCAAGATCTTGAGAAAGTACCAGGTGGGGCCGAAATGATGATCGAGAATGTAAACTTAACTGTTTGAAATTAAAAGCATATTTACTGGATTACAATGTCCTGAGAGTGTGCTAATTTCAGTTTGCCAATTTCTGTATAACCTACAGTTATAACCCACTCTGCCAGCATCACCAGTTGTGTCCCTGTCTCTTTAAGAAGCTTCTCATGTAAGACTTCACTGTGCCTTTAAAAGATAATCTTATTCAGTATTCATCTGTCAATGCAATTGCTGTGCGGATTCCGTTCGCTATTAAGCCTGCCTTCTGCCGAGTTACTGAGTGATTGCCTACACCTGTACCCCTTATGGACTTAGATCAGTGCACTAGCACAGACTTGCATTGATATGTGTGTATGCTATATCCGCATCCTGTCACTGGGGGAATTTTAATTTTTTGTTATTATTAGCCTTGTTTCCCTTTTTTGCATAAATTCTAAAATATTATTAAATGGAAATTATAGTGCCAGGAAAAAAACAACGTGTTTTCCTGGCACTATAGCTTCCACCTCCGTCAAGCCCCCCACTCGCCCCGTGGTGCAGAAGGGGTTAAAATCTATGCCCGGCAATGACTGCGCTTGCATTGGGATTTCCCCATAGGAAAGCATTATTCAATGGGGATCCAGTGACGCTGGAAGTACTCATGCATTGTGTGAGGACGTCCAGCGTCGTTTAGGCGACCAAAAGTCGCCTAACCACCCGGGAGTCCCTCTAGGGGATGTCTGGTAGACAGCCAGTAGAGGAGGAATTAACCCTAGCAGGTCATTACTGCATTTTATTAAAAACTGCAATAATTACATGCTCAGGGTTAAGGGTGATGGGACACTGAACCTAAACCACTTTAATGAGCTTAAAGGACCACTATAGTGCCAGGAAAACATACTTGTTTTCCTCGCACTATAGTGCCCTGATGGTGCCCCCACCCTCAGGGTCCCCCTCCCGCCGGGCTCTAGGGGGTGGAAGGGGTTAAACTCACCTCTTTCTCCAGCGCCGGGCGGGGGACTCTCCTCCTCCTCTCCTCCTGCTCTCCTCCTGCTCTCCTCCTCTTCTCACTGAATCACAGTGAGAAGCGCGGAAGCGCCTCTTGCTGCTGTCAATGAGACAGCCACTAGAGGCTGGATTAACCCTATTATAAACATAGCAGTTTCTATGAAACTGCTATGTTTATAGAAAAAAGGGTTAACCCTAGATGGACCTGGCACCCAGACCACTTCATTAAGCTGAAGTGGTCTGGGTGCTTATAGTGGTCCTTTAAGTGGTCTGGGTGCTTATAGTGTCCCTTTAAGTACATGTTTAAAGTCCCTGTGTTTACCAGCTTCATTGCTACAATGCTCAACTGGATATCTGTCAGCCTGCAGTGTGTCTCACTTCCCAATAAACCACCGTACAGAGAATCACCCTTCAATCTCTCTGCATAGCTGCTCAGCTGTCTACGATCTGTTATACAGAGGATTGCTTACTTCACAAACACTGCAAGTTATTTAATACAGCAAGCTGTATACTTGCCATACGTTTTCCAGTTTACCAAACTCAGCTTTATTTACCACCACTGAACCCGAATCCTTGCATTGCACTGAATGGTATAACTACGGATTCTGAACATAAGAACCTTGAAATATCAAAGATAAATTGTTTACAAAAAAATCTCAACAATGATTTTAAACATTTTTACTTTGTTTATTTCTACTCTGAGAAAATTTCGCTTTTTCAAAAGGATTCTACTATAATTGGATATGGCACATCAAAACGTGGAATATGTTAAGTCTAATTTAAGAAGCATTGCATGTTTAAAGTTAATAAAAAATATATGTACCTCTTCCCCCTTACATGAATTAAGATCAATATAACCTTAAATTGATTGCATTTATCAACAGCAAAAAATGCTACAGCGGAAATACGAAGTATATGGACAGAGTGAAACAATGTATTTGTATACTAAGGGGACATGTACATTGGCTGCTGAGAAAGATAACAGTACAACATATAACACAATTTGATTTGTATATGGAATTAACTTTGTATTTGTCACTATCTATCAAGACTGTATCTTCCTGCTTTGAAACCTTCACTTTTTTTTTTGTATTTGTTACATTTTAATGAAGATATTTAACACATTTTGCAGACAGACAGGTGACATATAGAACCAAAATATACATGTTTATATTCATCTTATCTTTATAGGAAGACTTCAATGTAATGTATGTTACTTGTGTATGTCTGGCAAGTGTCCATCACCTAGCATCTTACCCTCCTCCTATCGTGAGTTATATTGTCTAAGCAGCATCCTGCGATGGTGGGCTTTTCCTTCTTACACTGCTCTCCACTGTGGTTATGGTCTGGCACTCAGCTGCAGTGCATTATCTTTTGCAATACTAATATTTCCACCACTGGTTGTAAGAGCAACCCATTTTGGAATGCACACTTACCCAGAACATTGTGTTCTGAGATTTATGGACCACTAGTTCGATCATTGAAAAAAACACATCTGGTTTTAGAGTTCATTATTTAAAGAATACACATCACAAAGAATGAAATATCCAATCGAAAGGCATAGTTGCATAAACCAGTCAGTGTATATATTTGCTAAATCTATGGCTTTCAAAGTCATTTATTTTCATAATGTTAATAGGCAGTATTAAAAATATATTCATTTGGCTTTTATGGATTTATGATTTCTTTTATCCTTCATATTATTCACCCAAGTAAGAATCCCTTTTTCATATCGGGGTAATTGAAGCAGTAGACAAAGTAACACTTCTCCTAAATTGAAATATGTGAATACAGAAAGGTGTAAAAGGAGGGTTATAGATTCATCAAGGAAGGATGGGTGATGAAGGAGGAAGAACTGAGAAAACTAATTACTAGATTAAAATAATTCCCACATCCTAAAAGTAGTTTAAAGTTATATGACATATATAGTTGATTACTGATATCATATACTAACTGAATCATGTCCAGATGAGATTTTATCAGACAGATAAACACTGATAATCCACAATATTAAAACCAACTGCCACATATCATATCGGTCCCTCTCGTACTACCAAACAGCTTTCATGCATGGACTCCACAAGAACTCTGAATGTCTCCTGCGGTATCTGGCACCAAGTCATTATCTTTAGATCCTCACGTTAGTAAGTCCTGCAAGTTGCGAGGAGGTTCAGATTTATTGTTCCAGCATTTCCCACAGATGCTCAATTGGATTGAGATCTGGGGAATTTAGAGGCCAAGGCACCATATTAAAATATCTTTATCATGTTCCTCAAACCATTCCTGAACAATTTTCGCAGTTTGGCAGGGTGCGTTATCCTGCTGAGAGAGGCCAAAACACCATTGCCATGAAGTAACATCCACATGCATGCCAGGACCCAAGTTTTCCCAGCAGAACATTGCCTCTGACAGCCTACGTTCTTCCCATAGTGCATTCTGCTGCCATCTCTTCTCCAGGTAAATGCACACGCACCCAGCAAACCACCTGATCTAAAAGAAAATGTGATTATTCAGACCAGGGAAACTTCTTCCATTGCTTCATGGTCCAGTTCTAATGCTCATGTCTCTATTGCAGGCACTTTAGCTGACGGACAGGGATCATCATGGACGCTTTGACCATTCTGCGTCTGCACAGCTCCATTCGCAGCAAATTAAAATGGACTGTGTGTTCTGACAACTTTCTATCATGGCCAGCATTAGGTTTTTCAGCAAATTGAGCTACAGAATTGAGCTCCATCTAGTTGGGCTAGCCTTTACTCCCCTTTACTCCCCACATGTATCAATGATCCTTGGATGCCGGTTCGCCAGTTGTCCTTCCTTACACCACTTTTGGTAGGTACTGACCACTGTTCACTGGGAGCATTACCTGTTTGGAGATGCTCTGACCCACTCTTCTAGCCATCACTATTTGGCCCTTGTCAAAGTCACTCAGATCTTGTCACTTGCCCATTTGCCCTGCTTCCAACAGATGGAATTCAGGAACTGAATGTTCACTTGCTGCGTAATATATCTCACCCCCTGACAGGTGCCATTGAAATGATATACTCAATGTCACTTCACCTGTCAGTGGTTTTAATGTTGTGGCCGATCAGTTTTATAATACTAGGAAAAAAAAAAAAAATGACAGTCTTATAAAGTCAGACTTTAAAGCTAGAAGAAAAAACTGGAGTTTTTTCAGTATCATTCCAATAGCCATTAAAGTGCAAGCTCACCTACCACGTCAAGGCAAAACCTTTTAGGTGAGTTCTCCACTAACAAATCAACGTGCTTCCTTAAGATGACAGGCAAAATCTGTAGTGACACAGAGAGGGGTATTTTTCTAAACCCCATACACACTTATTAACCCTTAATAGAGAACGCTAGGGCGGCAGCACTATAACATGGCTGTGTAATACAAAACAAATACAAACATACAAAACTAAGCCTTGTGCTCAAATTCCCACTGCTCCTGGCGTCAGCAATGACTATAGTACACATCATGCCCAATACATGTGTACTATAGTCATTGCTGCTGCCCATGAATATTGGGCGTTTGAGCACAGGGTTTAATTGTGCATGTTTGAATTGTTATTAGTGCACACTGTTACATTTTAAATGGTCACTATAGTGTCAGGAAAACAAACTCGTTTTCCTGACACAATATAATCCTTAGGTCCCCCCCACCCTCAGGGCCCCCTCCCACTGGCACATTGAGCTGAAGTGGTCTGGGTGACTATAGTGTCCCTTTAAGAATATAATTGAGGACCGTCTTTTTCTCACCACCCCGACAAAATCATTAAACATTTTTACTTTTTTACAGCTTTATTACATCTCAAATTGACAACATTGATAAAATAAAATACTCTAATAATAAAACACAGGTGAATATTTGGTACAAAGAAGCAGTTTGTTCTCTCCAGACAGAATGAACATAATCTTCTTTAATTAACAACAAATTCTTATTAAACACTGACCCGTAACTACACTTTTAGACACGGAAAATGATTATTGTGAACAATTTATTTCAGTTTGTTATTTAAATTACCATTTGAACTATTGTCTCATGTAATATTCATTTATAGTTCACCTCACAAGAAGGTTAGGGATGAATTTGGTTTGCTCAAACAGGAATATTCTTAAAATCCGCAGACAAAGGCCTTAAAATAATAAGGTAAAATAAAGATTATTTATTCTAATCTTGCTGACATGTTGTTCTGCAAAAAAGCAGCTTTTTAAGGAAGAACACTGGTATAAGATCTAAAAATAACATTTTTTTTCTTACAGTAACAACAATGAATAAAATACAGTTGCACTAAACCAAATTATATCAATAATATATTGTACAAGCTTATACAGCAACACTGTACACAACCTCAATCTGAGGTGACAAGACAGCAATATTAAATATAATAAAAGCAACACATACATAGACACTTGTTTCTTTTTTTGTAATTCACATTTATGTGACTTGAGATCGACACCATGGATGCTGTAAACAAAATAATAACTCTGCATTCTTTTTAGAACTTAAAAAAAAATAAAAATGTTGCTTAAATGTACCTTAAAATGATTACTATATATCTACAAGACAAGCTTTCGGGGATCACTTGCCAAGAGCTCAATCATGCAGTTATTATGCTTCAACGGTGAGAATGATATTTTTTTTATTTCATTTACAGAGAGAGAGAGAGAGTGTTTTTGGAGATATGGCTTTAAAAAAAAATAAAATAAATTTTTTTTTTTATTGATTTGTTTTATTGAAAATTAACCTGGTTGCTTTAATCCAAATATGCAGCTACCTCTTTTGTTGTTACTAATCTTCTCTAAAGAGCCTAATGACAAATTGTTCCTTAGCATTTTGTGGAATTTTTAGTGTTTTCTAATGCACTGCATAGTACTGGGAATACTTGCAAATCATATGAATTAAGGTTTAAATATGTTATACAATTTCCTGTACATTTTTTTAAATTTTATTTTCCCTTTTTAACATTTATTTACTTATCAATTTGCACCACACACCAGCTTTCCTGGTGGATTTCAGGGAAATATGTAAAAAGCACATCTCATTTTGTATGTGCAGTTTTACAAAGGACATAATTAAAGAACAAAATGAACGGCAATCAGTTGAAATTAGGAGCTTTTCAGGTGCCTGGCCACGCTTTGTGCATTATGGAAATGGTGGACTAATTACAAATGAATATATACAACTAATAATAATGATACATAATGCCCATTCTTGACTCAGTGTAGATTAGCATAAACCACTCATCAAGACAGAAAAATAAGTGCTTCGGAGTGAATAGGTAATAAGTATATTTAGGTTAATCTTGATTTTTATGTGCATATTACATTAATGTAAAAAAGGAGTAGCTAACTTTGACCGAAGAGTTGTTAAAAATTCAGTATTTCTCAGTTAGGTGGGGATTGTGGTACAATAACAGTATCTTTTTTTTTTTTAAGGGTACCATAGAATAATGGCAAAAAAGACAATCTGTGACCCTTACACATAATTGTAATTCTGTGTGAAACAATCTTATTAATAGAGAGACATAGAATAAAAATGTACAAATAATAGTACATTGATTATACGTGTATATTATTAAAACAAGACAGGAATAAAAATATATTGGGGATAAATAAATAATGACCTACATTGCGAAGGTGATTTTGGCAGATGCATATAAGACAAGCGTTACACAGGCTGTAATGCAATATTCCAGTTATTTAATTTTGAAAAATATTGTTTCCCCACTCTTAAAAAAAAAGCTGTGATATTAACGTTTCATATCTAACACTAATAATTAGATATTTGTCAATAAGTATCACATTCCAACTTCTTTATTCCTAACCAATCTGGAATGAAATTGCCTAATTTCCTCCTACTCTAGCTACAAGTCACGTGGAACTAACCTTGGCTGGGTTAAACTGGAGATAGAAATGTGGGAAATCTAATGAGGGCACAAATAGAGCCTGTTGCTACAATTTGCCACTGTGAGTTAGTTTATGATATTGAAAAAATAGAACGCTTTGATTTGGGAGTTTGCATAAGCTAACTTGAAATGTACTCTAGTTCATTTAATCACTGGCTAATCCCCCACATAAATACACAAAATCCATGGTTGCTCAAGTCAAGACTATTCAAACTTCATATAACTAGTCCATGTTTGGACGTAAAACAAAATGCAAATATTCATGTTAAACCAGCAAGGTATACCACTGTACACATAGTACGCCTATGTATGGCTATCTTTTTTCAACCATTCTTGACTGATCCAAAAATCAAGAGGTAATAAAAACATTTTAAACCAACGCATAAATACACATATTAACTACCATTAACCATGTGTATCAAAAATTAAATATATAACTTTATATACTTTTCAACAGTAATAAATTAAATATTG
The DNA here is from genome assembly GCF_036172605.1 of Pelobates fuscus. Classification (NCBI taxonomy): domain Eukaryota; kingdom Metazoa; phylum Chordata; class Amphibia; order Anura; family Pelobatidae; genus Pelobates; species Pelobates fuscus. Next base: position 351,152,689 of record NC_086320.1, on the reverse strand, counting down.
CTTGAGGAGGCTGGAGCAGTTATAGATTTTTTGGATTTATGATATTAGAACTTTTGTCTTATAATGAAGGGGTGGAGGGTTGTTCCTCTTCTATTACATGCTGAATATTGTCTTATTGACCATGATCACTTGATAGAAGTCAATATAAAACTAAAATCACAAATGTTCCTAGGCAATCTGTTACTGGTCTTTGTTCTGACCAAAGAGTCTAATAACTGGACAGGTTTAAAAAAAATCAAATCAAATTTACCAGAATCTAGTGGCACCTTATAAAATAAAAAACAAAACAAAACAAACCAAAGCTCATTTATCGGAGATCAATGCATCTTTACTGTGCATTTAATGATGTCACGGGGAAATCATATAGAAAGTGCATATTTATGAATGTTTTAGTCCCTTTAGGGGATCATGCAAGATTCAGTGCAGTATCGTACAGGTCGAGATATATTTCAAGTATCTTTTAAAGGTTAAATAGCTCTTGGTAATCATTGATACCTATTAGAAATACCTATTATATGTATAAAATAAAATCTATACTTTACAAAATAGGATATTTGTAGTATATATATTCTTTAGTAAAATTATAGGTTTTTAAATATATCAAATTTCAAATAGAAATATCATTTTAATGATCTAAAAGGCAATGCGTATTTACTTTTTTAAAGAAGAATTTCTCTTCTTTTTCCCATCGTTACACGAAGTGTACTTTGAAGTTTCCTGAAACATTTGGCACATTCGTATAATGTAGCATTCGTGTTGCTAAACACATGAAATATGTTACATACAAGGGCATAGTCCCTCGATGTTTGAATAAAGTATTGCAAATACAGCCAGTAAAACAGAAACGTACAAAGAAAAGATGGTAAAGGAGTGGTGTTTCTCAAATAAAACTATACTCAAGTTTTACATCACAATATAGAATTACTTTGGAACACACTACAAATACATTCACACAGTTTGAACAAATCTGATCTGTATCTAAAGACTTGGAATTGTTACTTTATAAATCTTGCCCGAGACGTTCAATTTCATCAATCAGAAAATCAATGTCTTGATGGGTTGCTGCTGGATTTGAGATGACCATACGGAAGAAGTTTACTTTATCACCCTGTGGCTGGTAGCTGACCATTGTTGTTCCGTATTCCATCATCCTAGCTTTGATCACGGGTGCAACCTGCAAATGTATATACCGTTATTATTAACAATGAATAAGCATTATCAATTAAATCATTTAAAGAAAAACTACAGTTGTGTATTAAAGTGCTGGCACACTTAACTTTTAAAGATAAACCTGACCGCTGACATTTTCAATAACATTAAATGAAAAAAGTAATATCCTGGCACATCTGAGGTTTCTTCTAAAAGTCAGTCTTTATTTGAAACAAGGAAGTGGAGGCAACGTTTCGGCTCCTCTCTGAGCCTTTATCAAGTCAAGATCAAGTCAAGATTGATAGAGGCTCAAAGAGGAGCCGAAATGTTGTCTCCACTTTTTTTATTTAAATAAATACTACCTTTTAGAAGAAACCTTAGGTATGCCTGGATATTTATTTTCTTCATTTCATTTCATGTCTTCGGGGATTGACCCTCCCTTTCTGGAGCACCCTGCAGGAAGTATTCACCCCTTTTTTAGTGTGTGCATTATACTCTTCTTTTTTTGCAAACAACTTTTAATAACATTGACCTTTTATTCTATTAGAGATTAAAAAAGATGATTCATTTGTCAGGGGGAAACCCTCGAGTCAGAGAGACCAGGTGTAAGAACCCTAAGAACAACTGTTACAGTCACACCGACTGTGTCTCTCTCATGCAGACTGTGCGTGCGGACCAGCAATAATGAAAAGAAACACAGGGTAGAGGCCTGGCAAATGGAGTTGAGGACAATCTTTTCCTCTTACCCTTGTATGTTAGGTTGGATAATAATAATACTGGGCTCAGGTTTCCAGCGTTGCCTCACCCAATGTTAGGTGGAGCAGGGGATGTCTGTTATCCTACAGGAATTGAGGGGACCCAAAACATTGGATTGAGGAAGAAACCATTTCCTAGATCTCCTCCCTGTATTGCACTATACACACACATACACACATACAGACACACACAGATAAAGACACACACACACACACACATACACAGACACACACACACACACAGACACAAGGTGAAGATCCTGTTGGTCATTTCTGAAGCCCTGGGAACATATAAAACGTTTTTTAAACCCTCACTAGACATGGTTTAACCCTTTTTGAGGCGGAAGTTTGTTCCGCCCACTTATTTAAATCTGTACTCTTCCTAATCAATTGCACAGGCATATTATGGAGTAATGGCAGATTGCCATTAAGCAATATGGTGGAGTGTTGAGTGTCGTCCACGCATGCGTGTGGGTACTGATTTCACTCACTTATTTATTTTCAATCATTTACTGTGTATGAACAATTTATGGAGGAGTTCGTTTGGGATTATCTATGGGGTTTAGACAGGATCTTTATACTGCGGGATGTCTTGTACATTTATGTCTGGAATTATGTGAGTGAAACTGGGGTTGGAGGTGATGACATCACTTCCGGTCTCGGACTTTCACATTATTACTGATGGGTATAGCTATATAAAAGGTTCCTTGATAAGTGTTTGATACAGACACCCTTGATAAAGGCTACCAGGAGGAGCCAAAACGTTGGGGGGTTTGTTTATTTGATTTGTGTTTCTGCCCGATTAGGCTTGTGAATTGCGGTAAATATTATTATTGTTTATTATTTGTAGCCTGTATTGTGCCACTGACTGTTGTACTAGCATTGTATACTTATTAGTGATTTAATAAATGTAGATAGAGATTTCTTATGTTTTTTTGGTGTGCATTCTTTTCTTACTTAACTATTGGGAGGGGGTGAGAACACTTTTTGACTCTGAAGATAAACGCTGGCTCTTTAAGATCCCATATTTGTTTTATTTTATATTTATTTAGTCATAGAGATGAGCAGTAAACTGTGATAATGCTTTGCTGTATGCAGCTATAATTAACTATTTCTTAATTTGTCTCTGAGTCGTGTTAATCCAGCCCTCGTGCCACCCCCTCCCCCCCCCCAACCCACTAAAAATGGTGGGTTATGCAAATATGTCTGCTCATGAGTCAAACTAGTACACAGCATGAATAATGTGACTGACGTCTGTGTGTAACTTATAATCACGAAATTCACAGAGGAGAATTCAGCAGTGCCTTGAAGTTAAATGGTTTTGCCGAAATAAATACTGCTACATCCAGAGGCCCTGTGTTAATTTGTAGCTCGCATGAGCTGCAGGAACTGTGACTAACTGTATGTTAATTAGAAAGCTAATTCTGCATGTCCTAGAGTCATGATGTCATGAAGCATCCCTGTTTATACTTTCAATGCAGTAATTCCCAATGTAAAGATGCTGTAGGCAAAACACATTGCTCTATCAGACCAGGGATATTTTAAATGTTATGCCCACATTGAAAGAGTGGCTACTTTCCGTCCTTTTTCTTTTAATGCCACCTATGTTATACCTGTGTTAATGAGCAGACGATAAATGATTATGTTGTCATGATTGGTAACGTAACATGGTAACGTCATCTTTACTGACAATCACTGCTCTATAAATCTAAAATTCTAAAACCCCTACAAAGAGTAAATATTCTCTTAATAAATCGCTTGTAGATTTCTTAGTAATATACACATACAATGACAAAATATATTGTACATTACATTTGGCTTACAAAAGCAATATATTGTATTATATCAAATTTACAAATATGTGATAGAATTGTTCTTTATTTACTAAAAGTGCCATAAAATATTTTACTCCTTGCTCCTGCTTGGTTTTTCTGTAGCTTAGTCTCAGTCTTGTAGCCTTATCCTTGTATCTGTCAATGTGTCTCCCTGGTTATAAGTATTTGGCTTTCCTCCTGACTTTGAATGCTGCCCAGACCTCCAGACCATTTTTAAAAGCTGCTTTTCTCCCTTGTCCTTGGATACAACGTTTAATAAAGCACCGGTGCCATCTTGGACCCACCACTACCCTGTCTCTACCTCCATGGTTCCCTGTCTTTGTAAGGGACCACTGTTCCGCTGCTATTTTGTTCCAGACCTAAAATAGAGCTTTGTGTGCTGTCACACAGAGGAATCTAGAGGTCCCCATACTGACACATTGTTCATAAACAGAATGAGGATGAGAAGCATGCATGAGGTCCCACCTAAATAGTATTTATTCCTCAAACCACATTGCATTCACATAACTGTCCCTTGCTTTGCATAAATTCCAGGAGCGTTATTTATTTAACTTTTTACAATTGTTTGCTCTTTGGTAGCTCAATTCTAGGACATACTTCAAGACAGTTGACTTTCCTTTTTTTTTAGCAATATTGAAGTGATGCTAGAAGCAATAATGAACAGGAAGTTAATAAACAGAGAGGGGTTTTTGAAATCCTTTTTCTAAATTTCAATTAGGAAATGACTTTCTCATTATACAACCATTTATGGATGGTGTGATCGTGGGCCAACTTTAAACAAGTCTTTAATCAACCTCATTTGTTTTTCCTACCCTCATTTTCCTCTAAATCCAAATTCAATTTTGAATCTTTATGGATAGACTCTACCATCGTTCCACAAAACTTCTTTTCACTAAGATTCGTTAATAAGAGTTACAAAGAGACAAGAACTATTGATTGTATAGAATCGTCATTTGTATCACTGCATTCAGTGACTGATGCCAACAATATGAATAATGTTGCAGTTATACAATGATTAACATAAACAACAATTATTGTAACAATTTGATTTACCTTAATTAGTCGGCTCATTCTTTCTTCATTGTCTTCCATATTTCTCATGCTTGGAGGTATATACCAGAAGCAAACATTTGTATGTTGAGGCTATGGAAATTTATAAATAATAGGTATATTTAAAAAAAGAAATGCTTTAATAAATCCAGCTTTTTATGTATCTTAGTTAAAAGTATATATATATATATATATATATATATATATATATATATATATATATATATATATATATATATATATATACAGCAGATATTGTTCTATATATTTTAGCAGAGCAGTGTTTAGATGTAACACATTGTTCAAAGAAATTTATTTCAACACCTGTTCCATAATTATAATTTTGAAATTCCAAGATTAGAATGATATACAGTTGCAAGAAAAGTATGTGAACCCTTTGGAATGATATGGATTTCTGCACAAATTGGTCATAAAATGTGATCTGATCATCATCTAAGTCACAACAATAGACAATCACAGTCTGCTTAAACTAATAACACACAAATAATGAAATGTTGCCATGTTTTTATTGAACACACCATGTAAACATTCACAGTGCAGGTGGAAAAAGTATGTGAACCCCTAGACTAATGACATCTCCAAGAGCTAATTGGAGTGAGATGTCAGCCAACTGGAGTCCAATCCATGAGATGAGATTAGAGGTGTTGATTACAGCTGCCCTGCCCTATAAAAAACACACACCAGTTCTGGGTTTGCTTTTCACAAGAAGCATTGCCTGATGTGAATGATGCCTCGCCTAAAAGAGCTCTCAGAAGACCTACTATTAAGAATTGTTGACTTGCATAAAGCTGGAAAGGGTTATAAAAGTATCTCCAAAAGCCTTGCTGTTCATCAGTCCACGGTAAGACAAATTGTCTATAAATGGAGAAAGTTCAGCACTGCTGCTACTCTCCCTAGGAGTGGCCGTCCTGTAAAGATGACTGCAAGAGCACAGCGCAGACTGCTCAATGAGGTGAAGAAGAATCCTAGAGTGTCAGCTAAAGACTTACAAAAGTCACTGGCAAATGCTAACATCCCTGTTAGCGAATCTACAATACGTAAAACACTAAACAAGAATGGATTTCATGGGAGGATTCCACAGAGGAAGTCACTGCTGTCCAAACAAAACATTGCTGCATGTTTACAGTTTGTACAAGAGCACCTGGATGTTCCACAGCAGTACTGGCAAAATATTCTGTGGACAGATGAAACCAAAGTTGAGTTGTTTGGAAGAAATACACAACACTATGTGTGGCAAAAAAGAGGCACAGCACACCAACATCAAAACCTCCTCCCAACTGTGAAGTATGGTGGTGGGGGCATCATGGTTTGGGGCTGCTTTGCTGCGTCAGGGCCTGGACGGATTACTATCATCGAAAGAAAAATCAATTCCCAAGTTTATCAAGACATTTTGCAGGAGAACTTAAGGCCATCTGTCTACCAGCTGACGCTCAACAGAAGATGGGTGTTGCAACAGGACAATGACCCAAAGCATAGAAGTAAATCAACAACAGAATGGCTTAAACAGAAGAAAATACGCCTTCTGAAGTGGCCCAGTCAGAGTCCTGACCTCAACCCGATTGAGATGCTGTGGCATGACCTCAAGAAAGCGATTCACACCAGACATCCCAAGAATATTGCTGAACCGAAACAGTTCTGTAAAGAGGAATGGTCAAGAATTACTCCTGACCGTTGTGCACGTCTGATCGGCAACTACAGGAAATGTTTGTTTGAAGTTATTGCTGCCAAAGGAGGTTCAACCAGTTATTAAATCCAAGGGTTCACATACTTTTTCCACTTGCACTGTGAATGTTTACATGGTGTGTTCAATAAAAACATGGCAACATTTCATTCTTTGTGTGTTATTAGTTTAAGCAGACTGTGATTGTCTATTGTTGTGACTTAGATGATGATCAGATCGCATTTTATGACCAATTTGTGCAGAAATCCATATCATTCCAAAGGGTTCACATACCTTTTCTTGCAACTGTAAATTCTAGTGAAAACTCACAACCATTACAGTAAACCATTTAAAATGCAAAAGTGTTAAATGTAAATTATTCAATGAATTTACATCTGGAATTAATCCTTGTGTTTTGTCCCCTGTAAACAGTACAGTGAAACAGTTGCTAAACAAATTACTTAAACTGAAATAGCAAGTTTTTCTCAATAACAGAAAATGCACAGGAAGATCCCAAAGCAGTTGTCACCCAAAAAGTGAAGATTTGACAATTACCTGTCCTGGGGTAGTATGTTACTCTTTAGACTTTTAAATGCACCTCAGTTCTGAACACTTGCCCACTATGAATTTATAATCAGTAAACTATTGCTGATGCAGCATAACATGTGGGTGTTTATTTTTGAGATTCCTAAGGCTGCATCTTGAATGCTCAAAAACATCTTCAAACATTTACTGCACGTTAAATTATTAGGCTTTGGGGATGGAGCAGAGATAGGTATAACCCAATATATAAACATAATATTTTATCCAGTGAAGAATGTAAGCCTCCAGGACCCTCCACCAAAATTATCTTCCTCAGCCAGTTCTTAGACATAGAGGAAAGTAAAAAATCTTGGGGGTGCAGAGATAAAAAAAGCTAAAAAGATTCAATAAGACATTCTAAGTCTAATGGAGAAATAAAATACAACATACCTTTCCATCAAACACCATTTCATAACCGTCCCTATTCTTTATTTTGTTATAGAGGTATTCTGCAAGGTCCAGACATTTATCAATTTGAGCTTCAAATCCTGTTGTTCCCTAAAAAAATAAACATATCATTTCATTCATTTATGTTTCTGTTACAGTACTGCACAATGGGAAATAGTAAACCTGTTTTACATTGCAAGAAACATTGAGACTTCCTGTGGCTTTCAAGTATAAGCTAGAGTTATAGCAGTTATCAATGCCTGGTTTAATGACTCCAGCAACCCCTGAATGTTTCTTTCTTTCTTTCTTTATTTATTACTGGCATTTATGAAGCGCCAACATGTTCCGCAGCGCTGTACAATTGAGAAAAACAACACAATACGAACAGATTGATACAATGTTAAAACATTGCATTCACCCAACAGTTGTATTTTTTTTTTACAAATTTATTAAATAGCAAAGATGCATCTAATGTCTTAGTTAGCACGTTTACTGGAATAGCATATTTGTTAACAGAATGGTGTTATTTGTAAATGTGTGTCACTTAGAAATGGATAAGAAGAGAATATTACATTCTTTGCAACCATACATGTGTCCTGAGGCTTCAACTACTGTTGGTCGGAGTTTGCCAAACAAACTTTTCTATTAAGATGATTGAAGTTGCCACTCCAACATTTCTTGCCAAAGGTTTGTCCATCATTATATAATGTTTGGCATCTTATTTAGCTGTAAACTGTTAAATTCAGAATTCAATTTGCTCCCAATAGCTTAGCAGCCAAGTGGCAGCCTGATAAGCCTTTAAGTATCATCTTTGCAAAGGGTTTTCAACTCATCAGCTGTCTTTTTTCTGTGCATAAGTTGACTTTTCTTCAGGTAATCTTGTAGCTTAAACCTTTCAAGTTTGTTAATTTGCATTCCACAGTGTTCAGCCTGCCCATGGCTTTTCTGACTCTTGTTCCAGCCCCATAGCCCACAAATGCTCTGAATCCAGTCTGGGACCATCCCGATTTCTGGATTCTATCCCACCTTATTGGTTGGTTGCAGATGTGGGAAAACAGGGAACTGTCCCAAGCAAGCATAGTGCATTATAATACTTGCTTGCACTGTGCTTAGGGAGGTAGGGACATACAGAGAGTGCGTTAACAGCACAGGTTGCATAGACTGCCTGCATTGGGGCAGCATGGGAGGTTGTTAGCCAACGCTACCTGCATTAACACCAGGCAGACACACTCCTTCTTTGGGCAGCCCTGACCCCAGCTGGGCAAGACCATCGATTTAGATCATTGCCAGTGGAACAAGTGATGTCACTAGCTTGTCACTTTAATTCCACCCACCCATGCTCAAAGTTCATACCTCCCGCGTCATGTCACTGAAACCCTTATGAGGAGCTTCCCATTTTCAGCCATGGTATTTTTCCTTACTTGTCTTCTGTATTATAGATACCTGACTCCTCGGGGTATCTGTCTTCTGTAAACCATGTATAGAGGTTACCACAACCTTTGATCGTGTCTATGGTAAGCTTCCAAAAATAATTTCCTATAAAAAGGATTTCCTTCTCTTTCAAAGTGCATTAATTTTCCTCGGAAATTCACTGTGACTCCATTACTGACAAAATAATCCCTTCCAGGTTTGTAATATATAATATATTTTTGCAGGGATTATGTCTTTGACACCGAAGACATGATGCAGTTTAGGAAACTGTGACTTTTCCTTTTCCTATATTAGTCTTCTCAGAAGCAAGGAAGACCTTATTCTGTCAGACTAAAGTCAATTTCTGGAAGAACAACTCACTAATCGTTATGTGACATTGTTACCTGTTAATCAATGTACCATGTCCATTTAGCACAATTTTCAATGACATTAAAACATCCGCTATATGAAGTGTATACAGGCCTCCTAACTATCCCAATTTCAGGACTCTTCCCTGCCATCCTGGTTTTGGGAACACCCAGGAACTGAAGGTGTAGCACAAGTGCACCATTAGAGGCACTTACTCTATGCTCAAAGTAGTAGGACCAGTAGAAGTAGAGAACTGTAACAGCACTTTGTGTATGGTCTGCCCTTAGTGGGCCAGTCTGCATGATTGGCAGTTAGCTTGGCGTGCATTCATGCCAAACTGACAAACCTATTCTTTGTGCAGACCTGCCCCCTTCTAACCTGCCCACTGTTGTATGTGCACGCCCCGCTTTACTCAATGCCTTACTGACTGTATTTTATTTCTTTCCCCATTAGCATGTAGTTTTTCCACATTTTGTAGCATAGCTCTAACACATTCATGCGTTAAATTGGGGAATAGTGACAACCCTTGGATGTTGGGCTAAGGTAACATCCCCAGGACATACTTGAAAACCAGAATAATCTGAATGTGCCTTTCTTGGTTAAATACTGTGTTATTATTATTCAGATTATTATTTTTATTATTATTATCTAGCCTTTTTCCAGTGTTACATTGTACAAATCCCTTAAATTATGTGATTTACTGTTTAAAACTGAAAGCTCATGCAGTTTCTGTAATGGTTTCAAATTGCCAATTTCTAATGTTAATTAGCTGATTTCTTTCGATACCCTAAATGTATACATTACATATACATAACATAATATTAAATGGGAATAAATTATTAAAAAAATAGAAATTAAAAAAGAATTCTCAGTTTCACATTTAACCCCTTAAGGACCAAACTTCTGGAATAAAAAGGAATCATGACATGTCACACATGTCATGTGTCCTTAAGGGGTTAAAGGGACTCTATAGTCACCCAGACCACTTCAGCTCAATTAAGTGGTCTGGGTGCCAGGTCCCACTTGGGTTAACCCTGCCTGCTGTAAACATAGCAGTTTCAGAGAAACTGCTATGTTTACATTTGGGGTTACGTCAGCCTCTAGTGGCTGTTTTCCGGACAGCCACTAGAGGCCCCTTCAGCACCACGGGAGGGGGACCCTGAGGGTGGGGGCACCCTCAGGGTACTATAGTGTCAGGACATTATAGTGATCCTTTAATAATTTCTACACACCAGGTGCAAATAAAGAAAACCAATTCAAATTATATTGCCTAATTAGTCCTGATTGTTAAAATGCCCAATATGGCTAAGATTTCAATTAATTTCTAGAAGTTATAAAACAAGTACCGTTGAATTACGACTTTACAGCTAAAACGTTGCATCATTTGGCTGAGATAACAAACTATAAAAGCAGTCACAGAATCCAATACTGTTACACGAAAGTATTTATTTGTAGAAAGTACATCCCCAGCCTATGTAACTAAGAGCATTTTGACCCTTTTTGTTTAACCATTTTATCACAAACCAAGGTCAAATCAGTTGTTTTTTATGTTATTTTTCCACACATATTTTACTTGGGGGAAATTCACAGGCCACGCATGTCAAACTACTGCAAACACCCCACATTTGTGTTCTGCTTCCGTTCTCTAGTACAATGATAATCCACATATATACATTTTCCCCTAATCATACCCTAATTGGTTCCCTAATCCAACCCTTAATCAAACCTAATCCAACCCCTTAATGCAACCTTTAATACAACTCTTAATCCAACCCATAATCCAAACCCAGCAATGCCCCTCCCCGAGAAAACCGACATTCTCCCTCTCCCCTGCCAGCACATGTAGGTGCTAGCCCTGCAATGTGCCTGTGGACCGGAGGGGAGATCAGAGCTCTCCCTCCCCGGTCCGCAGGCACTATGCTGACAGCCGGCGGGGGGAGGGAGAGGGAGGAGAGAGGACCCGGGAGCTCAGCCTGCAGCTTCTTCGGGTCCTACTCTCGAGAGCATGGGCATTGCCGCGGTTACCACGGCAACGCTCCAAATCTCGCGAGAGTGAACTCTAGCCCTGGAGCGCGGGCTAGAGTTCACTCCTACCACTGGGACCACCAATGAATCCACACTGGACCACCAGGGATCAAAATATGTAAAGGTAAGAAGGGAGGGGGGACATCAATATTTATTTTAATTAAATAAAAAAAATATATATATATTATAAAAAGCCCCCCTACCCTTATCACACACACACACTCTACACACATACACTGCCCCCCATGCACACACATTGCCCCCCATACACACATACTGCCCCCATGCACACATACTGCCCCCATACACATATACTGCCCCCATACACACACATTGCCCCCATACACACATACTGCCCCCATACACACATACTGCCCCATACACACATACTGCCCCCCATACACACACATTGCCCCCATACACACATACTGCCCCATACACACATACTGCCCCCAATACACACATACTGCCCCCCATACACACATACTTCCCCCATACACACATACTGCTCCCCCATACACAAATATTGCTCCGCCATACACAAATACTGCTCCCCCATATACACACACTCTACACACATACACTACCCCCATACACACATACTGCTCCCCATACACACACTGCCCCAACACACTGCCGCCCCTTACACACACATTGCCCGCACTCACACATTAACTGCAATACTCACACACACACACACACACACTGCAACTGTTACACACACATACTGTCCAACACATACACTACATCCCTGACATACACTGCCACCTTCACACACTACAACCTTCACACACACACACTGCTCACACACTGCTCACACACTGTCCCCCTCACACACACACACACACACTGCACCCCTTACACATTGCACCACTCACACACACCACTGCTCCTATGCCCTACAACAGCCCCATTTCCCATCAGGCCTCAGATAAGTTGTCAAACTGTTCTTAAACGGTTTGACTACTTACTCAGGGAGGGGGTCCCGGCACTATTGACACCATAACCACTACACTGAGCTGTAGTGGTTATTGTGTCTGGATTATTTCTTTAAATAATCTACAAGTGCCCCTCCAGAGATCACGCTCTGGATCCGCCACTGAATCCCAGTGGGACAATACCAGGCTGGGGGGGGGGATAAATATGCGCTGCAACAAGTTATGTGCCACGTTAACTTTGAGTCATTTGTCAGTCAGTGGCCACTAACCGATTTAACCCCTGCTGGTACCTTTATTGCATAATGGTCTATACCGTCTCAAAGCCCTGCACTGTTTGACAGCATAGACCATTATGTGCTCCTTAAGTGGTTAAAAATGTCAAGCTCTGCAATTAAATAATTCATTTGTATTGTCTTTCCCAGTAACGATATGACGATCAACAATATATTAATTGCTTTCACATTACCTTTGCTCTCCACATTAGCCATAATTTAAAAATGTCGACGTGGCGTCCACACTGCAAGGCTTTATCTCCCGTGTCATAAGAGAGGTCATAATGCTTATCTTGTTGAAAGAGGTAGGAGGCATGCATTTGATTACAGTTCTGCATTAATCCCTGCATAATAAAATAAACAAAGTAACAACAATTTTAATTCATTGTGTTTCCATCTGTCTGTCTTTCTTGAAATCCATTCAACCATATGTGAGGCAAAAGAAATTAGAGCCGTAATCTTTGAAGCACTGAAAATACACAGGACATTTTTTAAAATTTGAATTGTGGCTGAAAAATACAATTGGTCAACAATCCTGTTTAACATCTTCGTGCTACAATCACTGGACTCCACTGGTACCGTCCAGAATCTACCATAGTGTTTTACAGGTATTAATAAAAAAATAGAACTTAGAGGATCCTCTTAATTCCTGTTGGAGAAATGTAAACATTCAGCAAATGAAATTAAATTTCGTAGCATTTCGTAGCATTTTGCAGGGATTTGTTGGCAAAAGTTACCGACAACCATGGAGCTACCATGGAAAGACTAAGAAAGAAATTAGGGAAAAAACAAACAAAAGATAAATCCACTGGTAAGTTTATCATAGTCCCAGCAGAAATGTAATACATACAGTAGGCTAAGGGGTAAGGGAAGGCTACTGCACACTAATTACGCTACATCTAATACACTTCTAGATTATATGCACATTCTAGAATACAGATATTATTCAATGATGGAAAACACAGATTTTCTTTTATTAGGGATACATATAGAATAACTAGAACTAAGCAAAATTAGTAAAATAAATATACCGTACCTCCTCTCTGACCAGCAGCGCAGAACATTGGAGGGGTACCCCCATCATTTTGTGTGGGTTCCATGTCACTGAATTGGCTCTAAAAGAGAAAAATAATGTTGCAAAGCTATAAAATATATATTTTTTTTCGAAATAAACATATTCACTAAACAGATATTATAGAATACTAAATTGCACATTTTATATTTACAAACAATAATACAGTATAAAACAAAAATAACAAACAAATAAAATGATGGAATATAGCACAGTTTAAGATGGCCTTTGAGACGTAAGGAAATGCTTGAATCACTTGAACATGTAACTTCGTAAAGATAATCACATGCGTTTTAGGAATCTGCTGAATGATGGGAAGAATAACGTACAGGTCTCCCCCGGAATAGGTTCTCTTTTTACCATTTCACTTTTCTCCCCCCCCCCCCCCCTCTCCCCCAATTACTATGTTGCATTTATCTCTGAGAAGCAAACGCCCAAGAACCCAGTATGGCGTCTGTTCTTTTCTTCCTAAAATTGCTGTAATTATAGCGAATAATACAGGAAAATTACACTCATTATAAACACAAACAAACCAGAGTAGCTCAGCCATGTGCGATAGCTGATTTATGTGGGACATGTCTTAATATCGGAAAGGAGCAGAAGCTATGTTCTGCTAAAATTGGAGCAAACACCACCCTAATTTGACATGCTGGAAAGTCTTATCTAAAACCCCTCTGTCAGCAGCTGTGTGAGACTGTGAGCACTGCTTAAGTCCACACAGCTCATTTGGATGCCTTAATCCATGTGAGGTAGGGCGATAACTATTTGAAATTGGGTCATAATGGCAATGATGATGGATAATTTGTGTCTGAGTTCGGGATTTTTTCTTTTTCTGTACGTTCTTTTTCATTTAATAGAAGTAAGAGTGATACATAATCAACCGTCCTAGGTCTGCATTTGCTAAATTATTCTTTCCCACGAATATCAGGTATAGAAAACATCACCTTGTGACTATAGTGCTATATATTATATATTTTGAATCGCTGTGATGCTATTTTCACGAATACATACTTCACGATTATGTATCTTTTATATTTAAAAAAAAATAAAAATTTGTAGAGCGTTTTTTTAAATCACATTGAAAACTATGAAACGTTCTGTTGACCCACAAAATCTTGCAGGTGTCTCTCATAAATAAAACAAACTGGCATTGATTGTTTATGGTTAGCGTCATTTTAATTTATATCCTAAGACATTTAGCATTGTCTTACAGTATTTTCATGTATATTCGTTTATATCTGGAACTTGTTCATATTTACCCACTAACGACAAATAAGTGATATGTTTTGAGAACTGAGGACTGACGTGAATATATCGATACAGAATATTAATAATAATTGTAAAATTCGTGAAATGTCACATGATGAAATTCCATAGTTTTCGCAATGGACGTGTTAATTATCCATTAATGTTGTATGCACCACAACGTGTTTCGTATTTAAATGTATATGGTCCTTACCTATCAACACCATTTAATTTCCATCGGTGTTTCTTAGACATTAGCAGTCCACCGCCCCATGCTGCCTGGTAAAGGGGAAAATACACATTTCAGTGGTAAAAACATTACTTCACGTAACAGCTATATCTTATACAAGACTGACCTTTAAGACGCTACCAGAACAACTTTCAAACGCTTATTGTATATAGACTATATACTACCACACTCCTTTCAGTACATACAATGTATCCCTGTATGAGGTAATATACTCAATATCATTTAGTAAACCCAGGCAAGCACTTTAAAAACGTAAATAGCAAAGGACTGTTTGAAAAACCACATAAAACAATTATTAGTTAAATCTCCCGTCAAAACACAAATCAATAGGAATCGATATTAAGAAAAAAAGATTAAATACCTGTGTTTTTAAAGCACACAAAGGGCTTTCATTTAACATCCTAAATATACATAGCACAACATGATATATGAATAAAATGGGACAACATTTGATTTTTCTTTTCCACGTTTTTGCCTATAATAATTTGTACACATCCAATGCAACTAATTAAACAGATCTAAAAATAGATTCATATAGCAGTCCTGATTGTTAAATACCTAATATGTTTAGGATCCAAACACATTTTTAATAGTTAACGCTAACCCTCTACCAACCCTCACACTAATGCTATACCAACCATACCCTATACAAAACTCTTACACTAACTATAACCATATACCTACTCTAACCTCAACCCTACACCATAAAAGAACATTAACCCATATGAAGAATTAACCTTTACTTTACCCTAACCCTACCCTAACACTAACTCTAATCCTACCCTACGCTTACCCATAAACCTAACTCTAACCCTACCCTACCTCTAGCCATAACTGTAAGGTAACCCACTGCTAATATAAATTCTGATAGCAGAAATTAATTTTACTATTTAACACAGTAGATGGTGATCTGATACCACCATCTACTGGTCATTTTAATAATTACACTTAGTGTAATTATGATTGGAGCCTTGTATCCCAGCCAATTATGTAGATATAGGTGCTGGGCAACTGGCAAAGCCCAATACTGGTCACAATCAGCTGGGGACAGGCTGGAAGACCCTGCCAGGACCTATTCGGGTGCTGAAGGGCCTCCCCAAAGCAGCCCGCAGCCCAGAGAAACCACAGCTGAGAGCGATCACTCAACTGTGATTTTATGAATATGTTTAAAGGGCTCTGTGCAACACTAACTTTCAGCCCTGCACAAAGCTCAGATCACAATCTATTTGAAGACATGTAAATGCCCATTTAAAGAGCTACTAAGCAGCTCATCAAAAAGTCTGAAGCCACAAAAATGGCTCCAGCACACTAAGGGTAGTGCCAGGTATCGATGCTCACTCAAAATCTGCCAGGCTTCCCATGCTATCCTGCAGGCATTTAAGCACACTTTGTGTAGGAAGGCATGGGACTTCCTAACAGCATTAAGGGGGTAAAGTTGTAAACCATTTTCCTGGTGCATTTATGGCAAGAAAATATTCCTGTCGACAAAGTCAGTTTGCGAGCAAATATCGTGGATTTTTCTGCTGACTTCAAAACGTATTCTATTTGCTACACTAAATGCCATTATTGATTTTTAATTGTAATTCACTGTCACAACCTATCAACCATTTTTTTAAATTTTATTTTCTGCATGAACCTTAGTTTCTTTGTTCATCGATAATGATTTCCAATGGCATCTTTGTTTGCACAACCAGATAAAACATAAAAAAAAAATATTATGGCAGCAGTATCCTAGAATAAAAACATTTAGTCTCAGCCTTTTAAAGAGCAAATAAAATAATAGCTGAGTATGCATTATTAAAAATGTTCCGTATACGATAGAAAAGATAATACTCACATCAACATGCATCCAGACTTTATACTTTTTACAGACATCTGCAATAGCTATTAGTGGATCAAATGCACCGTATACAGTTGTTCCGGCTGTAGCACTCACAAAGAATGGAACAAATCCCTGTTAATAAACCAAAAGATACAGTCTAAATAAAAGAAATATCTTGTGTTCTTAAACTAACATTGCACTATGCACATTTGACAATGTAGACCAGGCTCTTCAACACTATGATAGCAACAGTACAACGATATACCCAAGTGATTTAAAAAAAATGTAATATGTTGATTGGCACTACTTATTTGAAAAAAAAGTTTAGATGATGGAGATATAGAATTGTCCCCTAGTTCTAGGGCTTCCACCTTTCTTAGAAGTAAAAAAAAAAAATACAGGCCATGCTAATTTACTGAAATTAATTTTGGATAAGTGACATCACAGGATGTAACATCACAGGGAGAGACACAACAGAAACAAAATACATTGGAAGTGGAAAATCATTATATCACAAAAAAAAAATACCTGCTTACAGTTTGTTTCTGCTATATAGAGGGATTGCACTGCAGTTTGTGGAGATTGGAGTAAGGAGCCTGCCATCCTGAATGCTCACGCCCAGCAGCAGGCTGTGGATGTATGCATAGGTCTGTGTGTATGTATGCAGTGAGTATGTGTCTTGTGTTTGTAGTATATATGTGTGTGTACTATATACTATAAGTACTGTGTATGTAGTATTGCTTTTTGTATCAGTGTGTATATGTGTGTGTATATATACTGTTTCTGAGTAGTGCATGTGTGCAGTGTGTATTTCTGAGTAGTACAGGTGTGCAGTGTGTATTCTATGTGTGAATAGCATGTGTAAACTGTGTCTGTATCTTTGTGTGAATGTGTCAGTGTATGTATACTGTGCCTGGGTGTGTGTGCAGAAGTGTGTGTTGTATATACTATATATAGCAGTGTGTGCCATTGTGTGTATACTGTTTGAATGAGTGTGTGTATAGCAGTGTGTGTGTATACTGTGTCTGTGTGTATTTGTCTTAGTGTTTGTATACTGCGAGAGTGTGTTTGGCACTGTCAGCCATTGTGTGCATACTGTGTGTGTGTCAGTGTATGTTTACAGTGAGAATTATTGTCTGTGTGTACAGTGACAATGTGCCTTGTGTTTGTAGTATATCTGTGTGTGTACTATATACTAAGTACTGTGTATGTAGTATTGCTTTATGTATCAGTGCGTATATGTGTGTGTGTATATACTGTTTCTGAGTAGTGCATGTGTGCAGTGTGTATTTCTGAGTAGTACAGGTGTGCAGTGTGTATTCTATGTGTGAATAGCATGTGTAAACTGTGTCTGTATCTTTGTGTGAATGTGTCAGTGTATGTATACTGTGCCTGAGTGTGTGTGCAGAAGTGTGTGTTGTATATACTATATATAGCAGTGTGTGTCATTGTGTGTATACTGTTTGAATGAGTGTGTGTATAGCAGTGTGTGTGTACACTGTGTCTGTGTGTATTTGTCTTAGTGTTTGTATACTGCGAGAGTGTGTTTGGCACTGTCAGCCATTGTGTGCATACTGTGTGTGTGTCAGTGTATGTATACAGTGAGAATTATTGTCTGTGTATAGCAGTGTGTGTGTACACTATGTCTGTGTGTGTGTGTGTCAGTGTATGTATACAGTGAGAATTATTGTCTGTGTATAGCAGTGTGTGTGTGTGTATACTATGTCTGTGTGTGTGTGTGTCAGTGTATGTATACAGTGAGAATTATTGTCTGTGTGTATAGCAGTGTGTGTGTGTATACTATGTCTGTGTGTTTGTGTGTGTCAGTGTACATATACAGTGAGAATTATTGTTTGTGTGTGCAGCAGTGGCAGCAGATATGTAATCATTTATTTCCTTTCACACACTTCCTTCTCCAACCACCACTCTATTGGTGTACATCATATACATCCAGATTAAAATTGATGTTGCCCCTTTCCTGCCAATAAAACAATCTCTCCCATTAAGGTCATCCATACAGTATGGCCTTATTGTTCCAGAAAATATATTTTCTTTCTCCCACTTCCTTCTACTAATTCCATATTTTCCTGTCCTACTGCCTCATTATGTGGTCTCTGATCTCATGCTACTTCCAGAATTTTCAGTTATAGTCCACTGTTGCATATGCTTGATCTTTATTTATATGGGCTCCACCATGGGAACTCAATCTTAGTTCTCTGTAACCAAAATGGATATGTTTATTGAAAAATAACTGTTGCCAAACATCTCAAACTAATAAAAGGTCTAAACTTTATATCTCAACCTACTACATCTCATGCTCACTCCTTGCCTTTGAACTTGGAGGCAGAGAATGCCCTTATCTCATCACATCATGCCATCTCGATGGCAGAATAAGTCTCTCAGATTTTATTTCTACTGTTTGATTGCCAACTCTGATAAATTAAAAATTGAGCATAATTGACTCTATAAGAAATCCATTCAAAGAAAACGAAAACAATGCGAATACTGACTCAACGGACTACAAATTGAACTCCAAGCTCATAAACTACTCAATACCTTGTTCATATAAAAGATGGATGGTCTTGAGAACTGGAGTAGAAGAAATATTTTATAACTCTTTGGAATACCAGAATCTATGTCAACCTTTATTCTCCTCGACACTTTTCAATTGTAGCTGCCCAAACCTTGTAGCTAGGTGACCACTTCAGCTGCAAACCAAGTGTGCTCACCACCTGGATGCCAAAAATCACACAGAAGAGGCAAAATCACAACCACTCAACTTCAACCTAGTGGATAGAACCACCATCCTTGCAGGACATTGAAACAAAGGAAATTCCACTTTGACAGTTTTTTCCCATAATATTATTTCAGGATTGACTAACTTTTTAGAGAAAATCAGTCATTTACATTAACAAATCTTCACCCAAATTCTTTATCACCCATCTTGCCCGACACTGCAGTCTTGAGCCTCATATATGTACAGTTGTGTTTTTTGTTGTTGTTGTTGTGGGCATAGCCTGTGAAATTTTAAGATACCTTGCCTTATACCACAATACTGCCTTGATGTGCTAGTTCCCTGTTTATAATCGGACTTGTAGACCCCCCAACTCCATATCTACTGCTACCTTATGTTACAGTCATCTTGGACTGAATTAAATCACTTGTACCTCTTGGTTTATATTTTTCGATATCTTCAGTGACTCAATCCTCTAACAATTTCACTATATTGTCATAGATGTATTGTGTTGGTACACTCCCAACATTCCGTTTTCCTTTTACATAGTTTTAACAAAGTCCTATCTTGATTTACTTGTTCATGTTGTTTACAGTCTTTGTAATTTGGATTATGCTGACCTCGGTCAGTTTATCTTATATTAATATGTTTGTAAACATTCTAAATTGTTTATAGGATCATATACTTAGATGCCTCTTTCAATTCTGAATGTTGCTAACTTTAATACCAGGTGTTTATATCTTGCATTGTATGTTTGTCTAATAAATGAGATGTTTATGGAATTTTTTTTTAATATTGCTGTAAGAAGAGACCAAGACTCATCATATATATATATATATATATTTGGATGCACTTCTATTTGATCCACGGACTTGTTTACTCTTAATTCTGATTGTCTGTTTAAAAGTTGGAAGTTCATAGGAAGAAATGTTTCTGACATTTTCTGACTGAGTTTGAGACTAGCTGGAATAATATACAGTTTGCTCAGATCTGATTATCTGCATTGAGAACAAATAGTGTACCTTTTGCTTGACTTCAATAATTCGTCGTTCAAGGTCTGTTGGCATCATTTTCCCCCTAAAACAGAAATATTATGTTAAATATCCCAGAGTAAGAAATTGACATATTGAAAGATTACATAAACTCTTTTTTTTTTTTTATCATAATCTGTATAATTTAGTTTTTTTTCACTGAAATTGGCTAATTGACTCCACTGAGGTCTTGACCTTAATTTATACACAAATCTCACTTAAATCTCAAGTTATACATCTACTTACTTAGTTGGGAAAAAATATTTAGTCTTTTTTTATTTTTTATTTAACTGATTTTATTGAGGCACTGTATTTCATTACAGTGTATGATGTATACGTATCACAAGGTAATGAACAGATTTTTGAAGACAAAGTGAACTGTTATAGCGTCAATTAAAAACAACAACATATAATTAAAATCCCATCGCCCCTCCCCCCATACTCGTTAGAGTGGGAAAAGGTACCCAGAAGTATTCATTCACTGAATAGGTGGACCTGCCTCCTCTGCTTTATGTAAATATTAATTCATATTTCTTTTTAAAGTCCCTTGTGTATCCACACTGACAGAGGCTTGCCCGATTTAAATAAATAAATAAATATTGATTAGCTTTTTTCCAATTGATTTTACCATATTTTGATTAAAACACTCAATTGAAATATCACCTAGATTTAGATTAAACCCACATTCCCGAGATATCCGATTAAAGTAGAATATTGCTTTAAATATATTTTACATGTACATTGCCTAGAACGATCATTTGTATACTGTTTTATAGGATAAACATATATATCCGCATAATGATCAATGCTATTATTGTGTTATACATTTGTAAACCAATCTAGTTCATGGACATGTAAACAATCTAACACGTTCTATGTCATGTTGCCATCCAATATTACAAAAGAATGCTCTTCCATTATTTTATATATTTATTTCTACTACTTGTTATGTCTATGGAGGACTTAATCAACACAAATAACTATAACTTGTTTATTTCTTTCAAAGTGTTATTCATTGCAAATGATTCTCTAGACACAGAGACTTGAGTTCAACAAAAGGCTATCGTCGCTGCTCTGTTGGTTTTTGATTGTTCCATCAGCTTGAGTAGCACCAATTTTTCAATGAACGCTACAACGTATAAAACAAGGATATTGGGAAAACTATCTCTTACTCAACTATTTACTAAAGGCAAGTCGGTCAACCATTCCTGGTGTATCATTGCAATGTTATCCTACAAACTGCTCTTGGCTATACTGAGTTCTGGAAGTAAAACAAAAATAGATGCTGGTGACCCAAAATGCTTTAAATCAGAGTATCCCTGGGGCAACTGCATATCAAGCCAGACCATCCCTGACATTGTGCCTAAGGCTTGTTAACAAAGAATATATTCAAAGTATAACGTCTGTGCTAGACTGACTACATACATGTTAGAGCTGTCAATGTTGGCATTCTCTGATATATTACTTTTCATTCTTTCACTCTTCATTTCTAGAAAGAAATCAGTCCAAGCTGTAACTTTATGTTGAATTGTACAGTAAAGGGTCCTCTGCTTTTTCTCAAACTACGCAGCTGTCTGTCTGTCTTTCTGGTTGTCCGTGCAACTATCTGTTGCTCCGTCTCTCTGTCTCTCAATCTCTTACTCAGTCCACAAAGAAAATAAAAAGTTTGCGATTTATCACTCACAGTTAAAAAAAAAAAAAGTGTTAAACTGCTATAACAGACAAAGACAATGTAAGCAGATGTCCAGGCTTTATCTGTGATGTATTGTTATCTATCCCTGTGCACCATCACTAAATCCATTTATGTACACAGTGTATTGTTGAAAATGAATTGAGGTCATTCCATCATTTGTTGTACATTTCGATAAAGGAATACATTTTGTGACTGTTCATTCAGTTCAGTATCTCGTCTCTCTGTGACCTAAATCGGTTGATTGACTCACACCCAATTTGTTCGATGTTAGATTACCCTTTCTGCTTTTTTTTCCTACCTTTCATCGCATTTGATAAGGATCACACTGTCAGTGCCAATCCCCAAGGCTGCGGCTCCCTTCTTTACAGAAAAGTGACTCTGAAAAGGAACGTACGTAATTATAGGTTGTATAAATTGATAGCATTTAATAGAATTCTACTTTAGAGTATTTAACTGTGAATTGATTGAACAAGAATTGCCATTGTCTCTTATGAGTGACATGTTATTAAATTACTCTGCAACATTTTTGTCATCACTGGTTTTGCCGTATGACAGCCTTTTCATTGTAAGCGTTTTAAAGGAACACTCTTATTACTTAGTGGAACTGCTGTAGTTTCTTCAGGCCGAAGGAAAAGGATGGAGATGGATACAGTTATGATAAAGAATTTACTACTAAGAGGGGCAAGCCATGTAAGGGGGCATAAAGTAAACTTTTGTTGCATACAATTGAATTATTTGCCAACCAAATTGTTAGGAATTCAAAGTAAATTCAAATTGAATTTCAAATCATAAAAAAAAATTTTTTTGTGCAATTCTGTTGGATGGTATCAATCCGAGGTGGGTGCAGACTGCTCAGGTGCTCTGCAGACTAGTCTCTAGGCTACGCTGCTCTCATTAGGCCACGACCCCTCACGGCCTTTCCTGTGTGACACGGAGCGTAGCCTACACAAGGGATGGAGCCTAGTGCTCCACACTCCACCTATCTACAGAACACCGAGCGCTCTGCACTCACCCAGGATCGGCTCTGGTATCAATTCGACGTGTCAATCGTGTCATGGGGTACCAGTTATCCTCAACTTGTGTGTGTGCGCATAGTTCAGTTTACTAAACTGTGCGCTGAGTAATGTGTAAACTGACAGTAGTTGTGGTATAACTGCTATAAACATGCAGGGCCATTCTTCTCATCAAATGTGAGGAATGGAACTGCTCTTGGTAATAAACTGCTTTTGTATCCCATTAATTCCTGCCCAACACAGGTCTAGGGGATAAATGTCTCTTTCCCACGAAGAAGGGGATGCAGACTGTTCTACTAAAATGTGCATTAAAATAATTTTTGAAGGTGTGTATTTTCATTTCACTTTTTAGCGTTTGTTTTACATTTATTTTTATCTTTATGATGCATTCAAAATAGGCATGATTTTAATTCATAGATTCACTTTAAAACAAGTGAATTATAACACAAAAAAAAGCAGAATTCATGGTCAGAAGACATCTGCAGAATACTTTTTTTGGTTAGCCTGAATTTAAACATCTTGGCACTCTTAAAGTAGCTTTCATTTTTGAACATATATAAACTGCAAATAATTATTTATTTTAGCGGTTAATATACTGTTGTTTTTCTAATAGTTCTACAAAATTGTTATCATTGTCTGCTGATAAATTTCTTCATAAATATCAGGCAGAGCATATTGTATACCCCCTGTTAAAATACTCTATAAAATATTTTTTTTCTTCTGAAAATAATGACTGATCTGTCAAAGAGGTTGCTATAGGGTCTTGTTTATTGCACAATTGCCCACACAAGCTGCGATAAGCCAGTCACACCTTTGCCTCAACACTTTTAATAGCACTTGGCTTCTCGTTCTACATCTTAGCAGGAAGTGGGTGCAGCTGATATTGCATTGCTTCAGCAAACGTTCGTTTTTAAAACCGGACATTTGTTGCAAATGTTGCAGTGGGAAATATTACAATATCACGAATCCCTTCACGGCCGGTGATGTAGCAGGAGTGACACGATTTAATTGCCTCTTGCAATAATTGAGCTAATTAGGCAGGATAATTAATAAGTAAAAATAGCTGAAAAAAAATAGAATCTTTTGGTAAAGTTACTTTGCAAACCCCTAGATGACGATAATTAATCCTGGGTTCTCTTCCTCCATTGAAAATCAATATGACAATTTCTATTCAATAAATAGAGTGAACCTTTAATTAAACATGTTGCAGTGGGAAACATTACTGTTAATAATAGCAACTTATTATATTTAACACCCTTCTTAATTTTAATTTTTACATAGTTTTATATTTTTACAAGTGGTTTACATCGTTTACATGCTAAGGGACAGATTTAACAAGTCTGGACATTTTGTTCTGGGGTTACTTTAATGGTCTCCATGGTGATTATTCTTTATATAGGACTGTGCCTTGCCCAGCAATAGTACCTCAATGTTAACTTGATATATGTGCCACTGCTAACTGGGATAAGGATATCGAAATTATCATCATACATTAGTGAACTTGCGTACTCTCAATCTAACCTCTTCACTGACGGCTAGATGTAATTGGTCTAATTTAGAATTTGCATAATCCGGAAAGAGACTGAATGTTTCAGGCTAATCAAGTGGAAATGTAGCAATTGAGGTCAGCAGAGAGGCACTGTTCTTTGGCACTGCAAGAACACAGTGATTATGAGTGCATTTAGACTTTTGGTTCAGCCACCACTTTGCTGAAAATGTACTTTTTCAAGTGTCAATCCCACTTTGATTACGATAAGAAAGAACTCCACTTTCCAAATAGGTCAAATTCCCTGTGTAATAGGAAACGACTCTCCCTTAATGTCAGGAAATAGTCAGGTTCGTAATATTGAAGTTACAAACCGACAAAGAGCTACAATGTTGATATAAATGCGGAAACCTAGATGTAATCTCTTTCTTGTGTTATTATTATTATTGTTATGTATTTTGCAAGCAATTTGTAATTATACTAGAATTCTACTAGTTCTCTCGCTGTACTGGCCGGTATTTATTAAACATTCAGATATTTGGATTCTACAGCAATATTCACAACCGAGGTCCTGCTGTAACTGGCCAACTGGCCGAGAATGTACTTAGTTGCTCAGTGGAGTATAAGTATTGAAAGTCCCCTTTATCAGACAGATTTTTCAAGCAATCTGTGGTTGTAATCAATCTTGATAAAGATCACAAGACATTGCTGGTTTATATGCTGGAGAAAAGGAGACTTTCTATCTCTACAGAAGGAGTGCTAGATAACATTGCATATTCGTTTAATGCTCAGAAGTTACCTCTTTACTATTGCTGAGGCCAGTTTCCCGCTAAGCCTGATCCTCCTTGCCTGACATCACTCCCCATTGCTGGAGGGGGAGGCGCTCAGGGAGGGTGGACTGAAGGGAGGACAGGGGCAGCACTGAGGGTCCCGTGCAGCCATTGACTGTCTGGCCCCAGTGTGCTGTGGTTGCTGGTGTCAGATGTCAATTTTGCACAAGACTGACATGTCCAAAGGTGAGATTAATATCCAAATGTGCAGGATTTCAAAGTCACTCTTGGCACCATGACTAATTCAAATCAATAAAGTGGCTACGGTCCTTGGAGCAACCCTTCAAAGGGACAAAGCAGGTTATCTTATCCATTAATAATTTTACTTAAGTCTGACTCCACAAAGATCATGTCTAACACTATAAAGACTAATTGGCCGGTGCAATTTAAGCAGAGTATGAACAATTGCTTACCCAATTACGAATGTTGTGTATTTGTTTATAAAATGCAAATAAGGTAATAAGAATAAAATTAAGTAGATGACATACATGCTCTGATGCGAAGGCAATCAGTCTGGGAATTGCTGCCATTCCTTTTTCTTTAACTTCCGGAAACATCTTGAAACGTGCAATCAACATAGCATACAAGTTAGATATGGCACCACCTGGAGTCCACAGTAATACATTGTTACTTTTTTTATTAAATCGTTCATACATCATTAAACAAGCTGACATTTTGTAACATCATAGAGGCGTGATCATCCGGTGGCCGGGTAGCTGTTGTTGGACTGAAAGGCTGTATCTGGTTTGGAAGACTTAAAATCGAACAACAGACGACTAGCCAAAGAATGCCCATTCCACATATGCATGTTTCTATTTCAATGGAAGAGCTGTCCTCTTGTTTAATAAAAAGCATTACTCAGTTTGTATATAGGATTTTTCAGTTTTATGGTATAATTTAGGTATAATGGTAACATCATTTTTTTTACCAGAAGGTCTAGTTTTTTCCACTTTAGATACACCACGTATAATATTTTGTCTCAATCCTTCTTTTCAATGTTACAGTTAAGAAGTCAGAGATTGGTTACTGTTATTGTACGCTATCAATCGCAGCTATCACTTTATATACTGTTTTATATTGTTATCGGTCAGTGGTCCATAATGACAATCACAAATAGATTCATTAAAATTCTAACAGGGTCACCTAATATAGTCACCGTATTTTCAATGTGGGCATTTTGGTTTTGTATTGAATAAATGCATCTCTATGGGTAGTGTCCATAATATCCTGCATGGAGACGCTGAATGCCAGTGCTGCACAGTGTACAGCATGGACCCAGGAAGCACCTCTAGTGGCTGTCTGAGTGACTGTCAAACGGCAGTGTTTTACGTACTAAGACTGCAGGGAAATGCTATATGTGTTATCTGGTGAAATTTTGTAAGCATGTACAAAATGAATACACTGAGGGGATAATAACATTCATTAATATTTCTATAAATTAATCCATGCTTTATTTGGGTGAACCTTACCCAGTAATTGAAAAGTGTTATAGGGTTATTCACTAAACACCTCATTTTGTCCTAAAGGACACCATTCTGAGAAAATTGCAAAATTCCAACTGGAATGGCAGTACTCGTATAAACTAATGCCAGTTCTAGGTGGAATTCAGTGGATTAAGCCTTATCTGTGTAATTCGGTGGGAAATGTTCAGTCTTTGATTTAAAATCAGTGTTTTTTTTTTATCTGAATCCTATACAGAGTATAGGATTTGAAATTTGTGCAAAGCCTTGATAATAAACTCAATTGGGACTGAAAGCTTTGAGCAGGGTGCATGTTTGCAAATTATCCTTTATCATCACTTGCTTTTTGCAAGCAAATTATAATTTCAAATACAAATTGCCCACTGGCAGAGCTAGCAGCCAGTGGACAAATAGTAAAAAAAAAAAAAAGAACCTTGTCATTGCATGTGTTAATTATGTGGTTGCTGGCCAGCAGTTTCTAGTCAGCCACCACATTAAAAACAGTAAATAAGTAAATTATTAAATAAATAAACCTGTGACTCCCATATTATTAAAATTGAGGTTTTAAACCTCCCTTATGCCCCTGCCTACCATGGTCATATCTACTAAAAATGTAACTAAAAGCTAGCTAGCCACTGAGCACCCATGGCTGCCCACCATTTGCTAGAAAGGCCCTGGCCTGCAATAAAACAAGGGTGAATGTGGTCCTACCAGTCTTGTGGGCATTAGGTGGAGATTCTAAACGAAATAATGGAGGGGTGAAAAGATCAATGTCCACCCTATGCCCTCCTCTGTGGTCAGCAGGTGGTGGGCTATAAAATAAAAAAAAGGGACAGGAGATCCTAATCTTTTACCCATCTTTAACCCATGGTCAGCAGGTGTAGGCTACTTTTTAAATGGGGGTATCTAGTGTCCCCTCAGACCGTATCCATAGCCGGTTGGTAGGAGCTATTAATATTATAACACATGGGTGGAGAAACCTAATGTCCCCCACAGTGGGTGGAAACTAGTTAATAATCAATGGGTGGTAGGCATACTATTGTCTATCTTCCAACTCTTGGGTATCAGATTGGCTTCAGACTTACAAACCAACCAATTAGAGTGGTCTTCTTAGATTACAAAGCATACGAAAGCCTTTCTAAAGGCTTTTCCCACCTTGAAACCTAATCTTTCTCGATCACATTTTTGTTTTTTTGTCTTTATTTTTGCAATTTGGTCCCTCTTTTTACTTTCATTAGTATGGTTGGGATGTAATTAATATTTTTTGGGGGTGGGGGCTTTTTACATACTGAAGGTAAGTAGAAATAAGACTTTAAAAAGTAAGCATAATGTATTTCTCTTAAAGGTATTATATTTATTGTTGCCCCTCACTATTATTAGGGTGAGGGGGCAGGTAGTGCAAATTTTGTTGGAGTGGGTGGTTAGGGGCTTGGGGAAACCTAGTCAGTTTGTGTGGGAGGGATTGACCCTAACTTAGGGTTGTGGTGTTGGTAGACCATGGCATGTGCACTCCCCTTATCACATTAAACACCCCTCTACCAGAAGCACAGAGGTGTGGAGGTAGTGGACCAATTAATGATTAAATAGGTCCCTTCTGCTGTGCATAGGTCCCTCCGGGTATTATAATATTAAGAGCTGTTGGGAGTTGGGAGACGCACACTGACTTTACCAAATTTAATTAGTAGCACTCACCAGCTGAAATACCGAAAAAGTTAGGCTCATTTTGCAAAATCCTAATATTGTTCAGACTTTGCAGTCTAAGTGGCCCAATTTGCAGCCAAATGGTTTTGCCCCATTCATTACAGAGTCATTCAGACTTTAGTATGTAACCCTGGTAGTGTTTAAGGAAGTATTGTGATAAGAACACATGACATGGGGAAATTATTGGTTGTTAAACCTACTCATGTATATAAGACATAACATTAGCAATTTCTTAATTATATCATGGAAACCTAAAACCATGAGACAAAGTCTCAAAACTATTTTATAGTGATGTTAATTTTGATTAATAGATCAAAGAGTATCCAGGTTTAGACCCCCTTCAAGTGTTGCAATTTGCCAAAATTCTTTGTTTATCATTGTCTAAATTATCTTTCTAGGAATCACAGACCATTGAAAACTGGAGATAATGTGACCTACATAATGCAGTTGTATAAAATACATTTGGTAACTATTCAGACTGATTCCTATAGCAACTTTTACCATGCTTGCAAGTTATGAAAAACAATTATAAAAAATATGTCAGCACTTTAACTATATAAAAAACAGAAAAACTGGTTAAGCGAAATTAGTGTAAAGGACAAAGACCTGCGTTTCAGAAATAAAATAACATTGTTAGTGTAAATATTGGCAAACGTAGAAAATATGATTACATTCCCACATAATTAAATCATAAAAGCAATGTCAAGGAAAAAAATATAAAATGTAAAATAAATACATTTTATAAAGAACTTTACATGAACTCCCATTTCATTATGTTTTCATGGCAGGAAATCACTTTATAAACAGCATTACGGCTAATCAATTAGTACAGTGGATGAAAATCCCAAGAAGAAAAAAGTTTAATCAGGTAGATGTTGATAATAAAAATATGTGCGAGTTTATATGGAATTGATCTAAACATGATCATAAAATTCAGGATCATTATTTAAATGTAGCTATACATTTTCCATCATATCTCTTATCTCAGTGGTAAAAAAATTGATAAAGCAAAGGATATTTATTTAATTTTAGAACTCTATTTTTGTTCTAATATATTGCCAAATTAAACAATTCTATGGGAAATTTGCACAGGAGTAATTCCTTACATATTGTGGAATCTTTGCTACGAACTAGAAATTGATGACATGAAGATTACTGCGCTGGTGGTTAATACAGTCATCAGTTAAACAGACACTGTAGGCATTATAACTGTTCAACTGGTTATAGTGCCGGGAGTCCCCCGTCATTATCTCTCCACTTGGTGTAAAACCATTTTCAAGCAGTTTAACACTGGATGAGGCTTCCTGGCTTTCCACAGTGCCACCCCCACTGGAGGTATTAATTAGGCAGCGATTACACAGCTCAACGTAGCCAACTCATACCTGCAATGACACTGTAACAGGCTGAGTGCGGACATTCTCAGCCAATCACAGCAGCCCACTGCTGATCAGGCATCTCAAGTTGCACAGAAGGGAAGGGATACTGGGAACTCTTGTTTTTCAGTAAGATTAAAAATGCTTTAATGCTGAATGGAATGACAGCATCAAGGGACACAGGGCACTCTAACCACTTCAATGAGATGGAGCAGTTATGGTGCTTACAGTGTCACTTTAAGTCATATCGTATAGTATGTTTATTTGATGGGAAATAGTTTAATTTAATAATATATATTTGCTACTGAATGACATATTTTCATCATCAAGAAAAACCTGAAAACTTTCTCCCCGTGTTTAGAGCTGTAGTGTTTGATGGTGGCTGGCTCACCAATTTATACTCGACAACCAAACGCCTGCTTTTAAAAACTCCTACTTGATCACAATCAAAATTAAATTGGCAATTTCTATTAAAGTTAATTTTCTTTTCTAATATTGGTGACACTCATTGAAACACCATCAGAATGAAAAAAAATAAATTTGTCATGCAGCAGTCTTCAGGCCAAAAGAAAATTAATTAAAGTACTCCGTACTGCTCCACGTACCAGAGTGCAAAGGAATTGGAAAAACAAAAGCATACTTTATGTTATGTGTTTTATAATTTTTAGATCAAAGTAAACGATTCCTGCGGTTAGCATGCTGCAAGCTGTACATGCTGATAATTTAGAATAAAAGGATGAAAGGAATGTAATAATTAGGATATATTTCTGTCCATAATCTTACTTCATTCCTACCTTTGAATCCAAAAGCAGAAATTGGCAACTTCGTGTAACAAAGAAAGAAAAACTGTAGCCGATCAGACATAATCAAGATCAGCATAATTTAATATTCTAAACAAAGTCATAGAGACATTTAATTTATTTAAAGGGACGTTTTAAGGCACTGAAATGAAATACCAGCAACAATTGGCACTATTAGCAAAAACATTTTCATCTAATATGGAATCCACATTTTGTTCACATTCACTTTCGGCGATGCTGGTTTAGGGCAAGGTGTTATTAGACTTTAACAAAATGTATAGATAGTTTGTGGGCCCATCTAAATCCAGAGAAAGGTGCGCTCACATAATCTAAGTGTTAAGAATTTGAAATTCAATGTAAATGAGGACTATCAAACTGTGGCCCATGTAGTGGCTTTGGCCTACGTTTCGCAAAAATTGGAAAACCTTCTCAATCCAACAAACCTGTAAACCAATGAATGCACTGTGGAACCTTTTCCATAGTATAGACTTGTGTTGAGTAATATCTAAATTACATACATGAATTACATACATTTAAGATATATATTTTTTTAATCCGTCATATGCATGCACTCCGTTTTGACGGATTAATGCTTACCTTTAAATCTAATGCTTACCTTTAAATCTTATAATTAGCATAAATTATGCTAGCATCTAGTAACAAATTCCAAAGAATAAATGACCCAACACACCTTTAACTTATGAATATACATTATTGTTTTATCTCAACACGTAATATTTTAACCCCTACTTTAGGGTCTACATGAAGCCATACTGAAGCATCTAGTAACATTGGCATGCAACAAACACAGATGTTTGCTGGAAGACATGGTTGTGCCTTTAAGTTTAATATTGGTCATTTAAGAGCTACTGCAGAGCAAATCGGATATGTTTGCAAAGAAACTTGTAAGAAAATGTACAGATTGAGTTTTCTTAGAATCAGAAACCTGATTATAGGTGTGCATGTGCAAATGTGTTGGAAGTAGATACTTTGGAATGATCCTTTGTAATGTATATATGGGTTGGAAGTACAGTAATGGGCTTGTTTAGTGTTTTACCCATTATGTGCCTGCATATTAAATGCATAGATGGATATAGTTAAACCTGTTTTTAACCGTATGTTACAAATCGCTATTTGTAACTGGCCCTTTAAATTGAAAATTGCCCTGCTTCCCTGGATTGTGGAGAAGCCTATTTGCCAGCCTCCTTCCTCATGACTATGGCCCCTGGAAGATTGTGCCCCTGAAAACTTATTAACTTTTATTGGGTGTGTATGGCCCTTTAAGAACCGTCTGGGGACATATTGTGACTTTGCTGAACAATACCCCTTTAAGACTATGTCCCCAGACCTGTAAAATAACTTTCCCCTGGCTCTCTTCCACTTGGTTCAGTAAATAGGGCTTACTGAACCAAGTACCACACAGGCGGACCACCCAGAAGTTAAAGTGTGCAGGCAATTTACCTCCCAGGCTGTGAGGTTACTGCAGGTTAATTGCACGTGGTGGCGGCCATCTTTGTTCAGTCGAACGCGGTCAGCGGTGTATGCTAAAGATTCTGTGGAACTGAAATCGGCTACACATTTTACCGAACACCGCTGACCCTTACCTTCTCCTACACTTCGTTTTTCAGCTCCAGAGACAAAGTCCCGTTCGAAATGTCCCGTCATTTTTCGCGTGAAATTGACCGACCGCAAAGCCCAAATCTATGGAACTGTTTTGGGCAGGAAATTGTGCTTGCGGTCGGTCATAAAGGGACCTCCAGCTAACTTTTGGGGGGATTTGGCTGATTTTTGGAAGTGTTTATGTTTGAAGTGTGCTGAGTTCAAATATGTAATGGTTTTATGTATATTGAATGTATAGTTTTAAAGTTACAGTGTATGTGTGAAAACTGTATTTTTACTGTATGCTATAATTATGTTATATGTTTATCTGAGGGGAGGAGACGTGGGGGTGGTACCATGTATGTGATTGGTTAATTTCATCCTCCCCCTGGGAGTGTCCTGTATGTACCTTTTTGTAATAAAAAGCAGGCTGGGTGTCCCAGTCCTCAGTTCTTCTTGACCCTTCAAAACGTAGCCTTGTCTCGTTATTGGAGGGAATTGCTGTATCACACTGGGGATTGCTATGCTCTGCATATTCCCCTGAGCTTAATCACTTAGCTCTTTTAAGAGCTTGTTCCGGATACGCTCTCCTGGAGGAGAGGTCTTCCCCACACGGTCCTGAATGCTGGAGGTTCATTCCAGGGTGGAAGGAAGACGGCGCGGCTCCAGTTAAGCTACGGCGGTTGTGGAGCGTGCGGTGGTTGTGGTGTCGTCTGCAGTGCTTGGAGTCCTCTGTAAGTGCTAGGAGCATCCATCAACGGAAGGTACTCGGTCGGAGTACACGGAGCTCCGTTACACCGTATATCTGCATATTTTATAAATAATATTCTATTTGGAAGGCAGCAAGACTATGCGCTAACCGAGGCTCTTTTTGGAATTCAATTTCTTACTACAAAATAAATCAGATGCATAAGGATGGTGATTGAGATTTTATTCAATGTGGCTAATGTAATCTACATCAGGGGATGCCCGAAAGGTAGATCCCTTAGATGTTGTAGAGCTACAACTCCCATGATGCTTTGCATGCCTTTAGAATGCCTTTAGAATGCCTTTAGAATTCGAAAGCATTGTGAAAACTGTGGTTTCAAAACATCTGGTGATCTACCATTAGGGCACCCCTGATCTACATGTTTAAATTTGTTGGTCAATTTCAAATTTAGTGAAAGACCCCTAATAAGTCTTAGAATTGCAAGGAAACCTTTGAGATGCGAATGTAATGATTATAAAATGTAAAGAACTTCCCGAGTTAGTTTCTAAGGCTACTAGATAGTTACACTTCAGACAGCAGTTGGACTCTCTAATTGTTTGAAACACAGACAGGTTCAAAAGATTTACACACAACCTTTAGAAGGAAACATAAGCATACCTCTGCCTCAGTGTTCCCTTTGGTTAAATTCAGTACAGAAAAAAAATATATAAAATAAATCTGATTTGCCAGATGCTTGTCAGTCTACATTTTTGTTAAATATTTTAGAAATCATTATTATATCATGCATAGATAGCCAGACCAATCCCTAAACCCTGATATGTTCATAGAGATTTCTTTGTGAACTAATTTTTGTTCTTTGTGTGATTGGATTGGGGAGTGACCCAGGAATCAGTGGCTAGCCTGCATTATTTTTTCACTTTTTGGTTTCCACCCACTTAATTGTTTTACAATCCTAATTAGTGCTCATTAGACTAGTGCTTGCTAAAAAAAAAAAAAAAATCAGTACAACCAAATCTGTTCCTAAAAATATTTTTTTTTAAATCAGTTAGTTGATTTGGTAATTATCCATATGGCAATTTGTTTCTGAAAATTTTTGCTCATGGCAAAAATTATTTAGATGATTTAAAAGGGCACGGAAATGGGTCACACAGTGTATTGCAGTGTATATACAGTGTACAATATTATGTATATATTTTGGAATACACTGATAGGTGCCTCTTCCTGCCATTTGTATCACAAATCAAGTCAGTAACCAACAGAGTAGAAAGGAAGATTAGCAGTAAAAAAAAATGTATATATATATATATTTATTTTAACTGCTCCCCCGTATATTGGTCATTTCTCACTTGATATAAGAAAAAAAATCAACTGGCTATCCCCTAGTCATAAATCATATTTTTCACATCAATCATATCTTTTTGGTGCTTCGGCGGAACTCACAAAACAAACAAAACTTTTGTTTGTTTTGTGATTTGTCCATATGCATTTCAGAGTTCCCCTCAAATAAATGCCAACTGCCCAAAATTAAGACCAATAACAATTCGATTGAAACCAAACACTTAAGTCTATTGCTTATGTTACATAATGTTACTATAAGTAAAAAGACAAAATACAACTACAGATTGTCACTTCTGCTATAACCAATCAAGGACAGTTTATTGTGTTTACATAGAGTATCACCGATGCGTTCACTCGTATGCTAAGTGCATGTGTAACATGATCAGTTCCATAGACCATTGCTTGGAAACATTCATTGCATCACTAATATTGAATAAGTGACTTATGAATCACAACACTCATGGACTATAACAGCTTTAACCCCTTGCATCTTGTATCTTACTACATGTACTCATGAATGAATATTAGCCATACTACCATATTAAAAAGAAATCCAGACACAACCTAATGATTCTCTGCAGTGATTCCATGCTTTGATTCCTACACAGACCTGGTAGGGATATTTGAGATGCCTACTTTTGATAAATGGGCCTTGATTGCATTGCCATCATGGGAGGCCTGAGGCACACATATTAAAATGATTGTAATTGCTGCAGTTGATATTCCTTGCTACACTCTTACTAATTCTGATGAACATGTGGGGTTTTATAGGGGAGGCCTAAGGTTATCATCTGTTGGTTCCTTTAAATTAGTTTTTTT
Source organism: Pelobates fuscus (assembly GCF_036172605.1). Classification (NCBI taxonomy): domain Eukaryota; kingdom Metazoa; phylum Chordata; class Amphibia; order Anura; family Pelobatidae; genus Pelobates; species Pelobates fuscus. The sequence goes on along the minus strand of NC_086320.1, from coordinate 351,117,261 downwards.
TACCCTGCAGTATATGAGAATTTTCAATCAGTTAGATAATTTGTTAAAAAAAGAATCAGATGGAATTCGTTTCTAAGTATAAAAGAGCAAAATAGGGCTTTATAGCTTGTTACTAATAAAATGGTAATTTAAAAAAGGAGCAACGTCACCATTCGTGCTGTTTTCATTGTGTAGTTATAATTTTATTTAAATTATTTTTATGAGATGGGAATCGAATTTAATGTCAAGAAGATACAGGGGGTTTGACATTTTCTGAAATCTAAAAATGCAAACATTCTATCTGCATTTCTTTATTTAAAAAGTCACAATGAAATAATTGATTTCTTATGTTGGCTAGGGGACCAAGCCAAAAATAACCTTTCTGTTATAAATTGCTGTCAGGGTTATTTACTAAAGTTAGTATGCAGACAGAGTTCATAGTGAACTTCAAGTCTAAAGTCAAAATACCCGAACTGGAAAAATTCCAGTTTATACGTGATACATAGAGCGGTTTGTCTGCTCTCATAAATGTGAGTAGTATTTTATTACTCCTTATACCACTATTTTTTACAGTGAGCACTATTGCACTTTTTTCTCCTGTTTTATGTGGCTTGCCTGATCGCTACTCTGCCGCTGACTATCGTGAGAGGTTTATCCTGCAAGGGGGTATTTGTACCACTGTGTGTCATTTTATCCTGAGCTGATTTAGCTCCACTATATGTGAGTTGGCATTTTACCTATGTGTTGTGCATCCTCCTGAATATTTGACATACTGCACTATTGGCTCTCCTGCTTTTTGCTCTATTTTATATGGTGTTTCTGAAGGGAAGCTACTATCAAGAATCATATTGAGAATTTTATAATAAAGGACTATTTTTGGGACATTATATTTTATCTGGTATTATCTTGTACCATCTGTAGTTGTCTCTGTTATGCTATCTATTTCTATTTGTCTCTTGGCGCATCATGTACTCCATTGTTTTTTGCTGTTTGGGGATTTCAGAAGGTATACCCCATTTTCAGGTGCTGCCTTACTATTTGTGTTCCGTTATATATAGCGCTGCTTTATTTTTCTTTTATATTATTGTTTCCAGTTCAGCTACTCTGGCCTTAAATTTTAAATTTGATTTGAATTCACTTTGAATATTCTCACCTTAGTAAATAGCCCTGTGTATCGTGACAGCATAACAAAAGAGTTATGTTATCCACGTAAGTTACTGCTTAAATATATTATTAAATTACAACTAAGAGTTCTGTTTAACATGTCTATATTGCTTTACAAATTATAACTACAGGTCTTTGCAAGGACATTTCTTTACGAAAAAATACAATTAGTCTTAATTTAAAAAGATCCAGTTTTAATTAACATTGCATTAATGCAGGTGCTTCCAAAGTATTTAATGTGGGCAATCCCTATAATTATCCTCAAAATTCTTGGAAGTCATTAATAAAATGTAATGATGACAAGTATTATTTAATCATCAACCTTTTTATTTGCACAAAAGGCACTATCTACAGCGGTATTTCTACAGCACTAGTCTATTGTTGATCAGGTAAAGGTGTTTTACCAAATCGGGACAAAATGTGAGAATCAGAATTCTTTCTATACTGAGATATAATCTTGGATTCCCTGAATTAATAATAAAAAATCTCTGATTTATATATTTATTTCTAAATTAAACATTAAAATATCATTCTTAAACATTAGTTAACACAGCTCTTTGTAGTGTTTATAGTAGCTAAGAGTGCGGGACTAAGTCTAGAGCGGGGATGGCCATAACTTAGAACTCCAACTGCTGTAGAACTCCAAATGTCAACTTATGTCAAAGGGAGGTCTAGAGAACGTGGAATAAAGCTACACAGACGGCAACAGGCAATGTATCCGTAACAGAACTAAATTATCCGAAGCATATTCTGTAATATCAGATCCTGGTTTCTCATAGTAGCTGTATAATTCTGTGGAAATTGCTTGGGAAACTGCAGTATATATAAGCACATGTTTCAAAGAAAAACGTTGAAAAACACATTTTTGCAATCATTTAAAAACTGGATGCATGGAACAAAGGCAAGAAGACGGTGACCATATCTCCAAATTAGGAACTTTCATTGTCAAGATTCCCATGATTAAACCAATATGGTCACCTAACAAAATAAGCAACAGACAAGAAATGCATGTCAACATTAAAGAAATATAATGACCCACTGAAAAGCGTGGGTTAATAGTATAATTTTTCCCTTCATTGGGATGGTTAAATCAAATATCTTGTATTAAAGGCACCTTTGAAATATTTGGTATGTTCATTCAGTTCATCAGTAATGTAGTAAAAAGATAAATGAGATGATAAGAGGCAGTTTGAAGATTTAGGACTACAATATCCCTAGTAATTACTTGGACATTCTAATCTCTTTCTGGCATACCAAGATTCCAATGTGGTTTACTCTAGATAGCGAATTAAAAAATGTAAAACTCAACACACAGTGCTCATAAAAATGCTGTATTTTTTTTCTGATCCACTCTCAGAGGCTGTACAATAAAATCACTTTGTAGTAGTGAGATGGAGGACACAGGCAAACGCCCAAGGTGCACAGACATTGGCCTTGCCAGTCAGAAACAATATCAATACAAAACAAGTTCTTAGACACAAACCTTGAATGTGTGTGATCCTTTAATTAAGGTGCCAAGTAAATTGGTAAAGTTTCTTTAAAAACAGGTTTGATAAACGTCTTCAGGGGCCAAAACGTTAACAGCATACTTGACACCTTATATACGGAATCTGTTGGCGCTATATAAATGGCAATAATAATAAAATAATAATATATAAAGTATCGCACATTTTCAAGGATTGTTCTTGACAACTTGTTTTTTTTTTTTTGATCAATAAAATCCCAATTTCCTTCCTTCTTTTCATAAGACCATTGACTACTGGCTTGAGTATATTTCTAGTCAATTATGGGTAATTTTTGGGACAACCTCTCTCTACTTCTTTGCAATGGGTGTTTTTTTCTACTCTCTCCCCTATCGCATACCCTTCCTTTCTTTTTTTCTTTCTCTTTCCTTTTTTTTCTGCTTCTATACAGTTAATTCTTGAAACAAATTGTGAATCATGCTCTGATTGGGTTTTGAAATTGACTGTGCATTGTCATTTTATCTATTTGACTTGTCTCTTCAATGAAGATTTTTTTTTTTTATAAAAATGCTGTGTTTTAGCTTTGCTGTGTCCAATGACTAAGGACACCAAGAACTGGAGGCAAATGTCTCATCTGATTAAAGTCCCTGCATGGCAGAATTTATGCTAACGGTAATGTGTAGTTTGCTTTAAGGAATGCATACATCTTTGAAAAGCAAAGCCTGTCAAGATTTATTTGAGAATTAGACCCTGTTAGCATTTGTACTAGGAAACTGGGAACATATTTGTACAGATAAAAAAAAAACACAATCAAGAGCATTATTTCTTATATATATATCAATTATTTACCTGGTGAAAAAATCCCATCTCCGCACCCTCCGGGCCACCCTATCATTTCTCTCATTTTCTTTAGGGTGACATACTCTAGAAGTACAAAAACAGGTGCAATTTCATATGTAAACCTGAAAAAAACAACAATGTAATGTAAATATAATATTCATAATCCTAATCAAAGAAAAAAAAACATATATATATATTATTATAATTGTCTATCTATAACAGACACAGTAGTTTTAGATTAACAACAAACACAACTTATGTTCATGTCCTTCACTTTATTGACTTTTAGATTTAGTCACCAATCTGGAAATTGTAAGAATGAATAAAAGAATCTCAAATTGTGCAGGCCTTTTCTTTTGCAGAACACCAGCTCTTCGGGATTCTTTTGTGAATGTCCACTGACTGAACATTAAGGACACTCACCAACCACCACTTTACATCCCCATCAACTGAATCCCAGTTTAGCAGATATTCCTATTGGCCAAATTGTGCATATTACTGGATCAATGTGTTGCAGTGGATTTGATTGACTTGGATTTTAAGAAGGTAAATCCGTGTGGGATTTAACCCCTTTATTTTAAATCAATATTTAAGCAAACAAAATCAGGAGTTTGCAAGGGTACGGTCATTTGTCCTTAATTTTCAGGAGTCCTAAAAAATGTGTATATCATAAAACGTAACGTTTATTAGTAAATATAGAATAAAATAAAACGAAATATATTGAAACACAAAATATACATTTTCACCTAGTGTAAATGACAAACAAACACTAAACAAACAACAAAATAGATAAATAAAAAACTGAGCGCTAAGTACTACATAATAATCATTTTTGATACAGTTCCACACAAAAGGATTATTAATTATTACTATTAAAGTTGAAACTGATTTAGATGTAAAATCTTGTTCTTGGATAGAACACCGGTGTAAAGATAGAGTGCAGGCTGTAGGTTCAAATGGAAAAGTTCCAAACTGGTTAAAAGTGGTAAGTGCACCATAGATTGGAACATTATGTTCTATTTGATATACCGGGATCGATCCCCAAACCGGACAGATACCTTATATTCCATATCAACACAGTCGCCCTGGGCGCATTGGAACGGAATTGGTCCACACACACAATACACACCTTACTAATGTGTATGCAACACATAAACCAATCCTGCCATTTCGAGATCACTATGAGGCGACAAAATACGCCCCCCCAACAAGAATCACAAAAAGCACTGACAATACTGCGAAAGAGCCTGGGAGAAGTGGGATAATTACAGAAAGAAAATGTCAATAGTTTAACTAAAGCATACACTACCCCACAACTATATCCGGAAAACCTAGCAACGCCACCTAGAGATAGAACCAAATGACCGAACACATTGGGACAACCTCTTATCCCAGGCCTCAAAACCTAAAAAGTACCAAACTCCCAAAAGTGTCAAGACAGGAAGGAACAAGACCCAGCTAGATACTAGAAATAAGGCATAACTGAGCACTCAAAGGAGCAGAAATTGAATGACTCTCTAACACACGCAATATATAACAGCAAATCGCTTTTACACCAGAACACTCTAAGACAACAAAGAACAGGTTACTGATTATTGTATTATGAAAGTCATCGATACCTAATGTGACACGCAAAACAATAAGATTTGGCACTATAAACGTGTGTATAAACAGTACTACAAATGTGTGTATAAAAAGCAATGGAAATTTAAATAACAGAAGTGAATCTGAAGTGCTTGTAACCTACTTGCTAACCTCCCCCTACCCCCCCTTTTCTTTCTGTAACCTCAAGTTCTTACTAATTAACAAAACAATAAAAATTGTCAAATTTCAGAAAAAAATAAGTGGTAAGTGGAATGCTTCAGGGTTCTGCCCCGAGTACACGTCTCTTTAATCTGTTTATAAAATACCTTGAAGTGGGCATTGAAAGTCATGTGTCGTTGTTTGCAGATGACTCAAAATTAAGTAAGGAAACACAGGCTGAACATGATATAACTTCTCTATAGAGGGATTTGGATAAATTGGGGGACTGGGCAAGTGGCAGATGAGATTCAATAACGATAAATGCAAAACTGAAAACTGCTGTTGTTTTTTTTTTTTTTTTTTAAATGGCTCTCAGAGAGGATATGATAGCATTAATCAAATATATACAGGGACAATACAAACTGCTATGTGCTAACCTGCTCCGAAGCAGTAATATGCTACAGACAAGAAGTCCTCAATTTAGACTGGAAGAAAGGTGATTTTGCTTACAGCAGAGGAAAATGATCTTTACAGTAAGAACAATAACGATGTGGAATCCTCTACCCAAAGAGATTGTACTATCAGAATCCATAGATATGTGAAAAAAGGCATGGGCAACAGAATTATCAAGGATATAATTATATGCATGGAAAAAGGTTGTTGATCTAAGGAGACATCTGATTCCCATTATGGAATCAAGGTGAATTTGTCTCTCCTTTTTGTTGCGTAATTGGAAATTGCTTCAAATTTGAAGGGGGTGTTGCCTCCTACTTGAAGGGGTTGTTGCCTTCTTTTGCATAAACAGTTTAAAAACATGTGCATTCAATGATGAACTTGATGGACTTGAGCCTTTTTTCCAATCTAGATTACTGTGTAACTATGTAACCTCCACACAGATACTACACACATCACTACACACATCACCCTGTCTCTGTACACATGGAAACACACTTATACTACACACACATTGCCACAACACTCTGATACTACACACACAAACACTGTCACACCATGCTGAAACACTGCCATACCACACGGATACTACACACACACTGCCACACCACGCTGATACTACACACACACTGCCACACCACGCTGATACTACACACACACTGCCACACCATGCTAATACTACACATACAAACACTGTCACACCACTCTGATACTACACACACACAAACACTGCCACACCTCGCTGATACTACACAAACAAACATTGCCACACCACACTGATACATACTACACACACATACGGTTACACCATGCTGATAATACACATACAAACACTGCCACACCACACTGATACTACACACACACACTGCCACACCACGCTGATACTACACAAACACTGCCACACTACACTGATACTAAACCCACACACTGCCACACCACGCTGATACTACACAACCAAACACTGCCACACCACACTGATACTACACACACACACTGCCACACCACACTGATACTACACACACACACTGCCACACCATGCTTATACTACACATACAAACAGTGTCACACCACATTGATACTTCACACACACAAACACTGCCACACCTCGCTGATACTACACAAACAAACACTGCCACACCACACTGATACTAAACCCACACACTGCCACACAACGCTGATACTACACAAACAAACACTGCCATACCACTCTGATACTACACACGCACAAACACTGCCACACTGTCAGGATCGGGACAGGGATCCAACACGCAGAGTACAAACAGTAGCCAGATACGTATACCGGACCTTAGAATGGCCGGACTAACGTAAGTAGTACCGTATAGAATGGTCAAAGACAAGCCGAGGTCGAGGGTAACAGAAGACAGGTAAGCGAGAGACAAGCCGAATCAAGGGTAACAGAGATAAGCAGAGTAAGGTAAACAAGCCGGGTCAAAACCAAAAGGGATAATAGAATACACAAGCACAGAGTGACTAGAACAAGCGAGAACCACGACAGGGCAATGAGCTAATGAAGGAAGCTCTGTTAAATACCCTGTTCAGGGCAGTAACCACACCTCCGAGACGTCCTGATTGGTCCTGCAGCAATTGACTGACAGGTCGATCCGGGGGAGTGTACTGATGATGACTTCCTGCCTAGATGGTGTAAAAGGCAGTCACTCCCTCGCGGCCGGCCTTGCATGACCGGATAGACCGCGGGGAAGGGAGTCATCAGACCGTCTGGATGGTGGAACAGCTAAGTCTCTACCTCTTTTGGAGGTAGAGACCACAGGTACCCTGACAGTACCCCCCCTCTCAGATACGCCCACCGGGCGGAATGAACCGGGACGAGATGGGAAGCGAGAGTGATACGCCCTGCGGAGACGGGGAGCATGAACATCCTCCTGAGGTACCCAACTCCTCTCCTCAGGACCATATCCCTTCCAATCAACCAGATATTGTACTCTCCCCCGGGAGATTCGAGAATCAATAATAGAGTTGACCTCATACTCCTCCTGACCCTCCACCTGAACGGAGCGAGGAGGGGCTATTGTGGAGGAAAATCTGTTACATATGAGTGGTTTCAGCAATGAAACGTGAAACGAGTTCGGAATGCGTAAGGTATTAGGAAGAGCTAAACGATACGCAACCGGATTGATACGGGTCAGCACCCTGTAGGGTCCAATATAACGAGGAGCGAACTTCATGGAGGGCACTTTTAAACGGATGTTCCTCGTGCTCAGCCATACCCTATCACCTGGAACAAAGACCGGAGCTGCCCTTCTACGTTTATCAGCGTGTTTCTTGACCAACATAGAGTTGTGCACAAGGATTTGTCGAGTTTGATCCCACAACTTCCTCAAATTGGCAACATGAACATCAACCAACGGCACCCCCTGGGAAGGAGAATCCGAAGGAAGAATAGACGGATGAAAACCATAATTCATGAAGAAGGGGCTTGAATGAGTAGAATCGCAAACGAGATTGTTGTGTGCAAACTCCGCCCAAGGAATCAAACCGACCCAATCATCCTGGTGTTCAGAAACAAAGCATCGTAAATATTGTTCAATTTTCTGGTTGGTACGTTCAGCAGCTCCGTTAGACTGAGGATGATAGGCAGAAGAAAAGTTTAATTTAATACCAAGTTGAGAGCAGAAGGACCTCCAAAAGCGGGAAACAAATTGGGAGCCTCTGTCCGATACAATTTGAGAGGGTATCCCATGTAGGCGAAAAATCTCCTTGGCGAATATCTCTGCCAATTCGGGAGAAGACGGAAGTTTAGGCAGAGGAATGAAGTGTGCCATCCTAGTAAACCTGTCAACCACGGTGAGGATAACAGTCTGTCTTTTAGAGATAGGTAGATCGACAATAAAGTCCATGGCCAAACAGGACCATGGTTTCTCTGGAACCTCCAAGGGTTGCAGGAGTCCACATGGAAGCGTATGGGGTTGTTTGGTTTTAGTACAAACTTCACATGCAGCGATGAACTCCTCAACATCCCTCCGTAAAGTAGACCACCAGAAGTCCTTAGAGATCAAGGCGTAAGTTTTGCGAATACCAGGATGTCCCGCCATCTTGCTATTATGTAAACACTGTAAAAGTTCCAGTTGAAAAGCAGGAGGAACGAAATGACGACCCGCAGGGGTCTGTTTAGGTGCGAGATGTTGCAACTTAATGATCTCGGCCAGTAAGGGAGAATGAATCCTGAGATTCGTATTAGCAATGATATTGCACTTCGGAACTATAGAAGAAAGAACTGGTTCAGGTACAGTAGAAGGTTCATATTGGCGAGATAATGCATCGGCTTTAGAGTTTTTAGAACCAGGTCTGTAAGTCAGTACATAATTGAAGTGAGTCAGGAATAAGGACCAACAAGCTTGTCTAGAGGATAAGCGCTTAGCCTCCCCAATATATGACAAGTTTTTGTGGTCTGTCAAAATCGTAATAGGGTGTAGGGTCCCCTCCAACAAATGTCTCCACTCCTTTAAGGCTTTAATGACTGCTAACAGTTCCCTGTCTCCGATGTCATATCTGCTCTCAGCCCCAGAAAGTTTCCTGGAAAAAAAACCACACGGGTGTAATGGTTTATCTACCGCTAGTCTTTGTGACAGAACCGCACCTACTCCTGTCTCAGAGGCATCGACCTCGAGTAGAAACGGCAAAGTCGTATCAGGATGGACTAATATTGGAGCAGAAGCAAAAAGTTATTTGAGCCTCTTGAAAGCAGCGAGAGCTTCAGGAGACCACGTCTTAGTTTCTGCCCCCTGTTTGGTCATATTGGTAATGGGCACAATAATAGACGAGTAACCCTTAATGAAGCGCCTATAATAATTGGAGAAACCAATAAACCTCTGAATAGCCTTGAGTCCCTTAGGTAATGGCCAATCTAAAATAGACTGGAGTTTGTCAGGGTCCATCTTAAAACCTTCCCCAGAAATCACGTAACCAAGAAAATCTATCTGAGACTGATCAAAGCTGCATTTTTCCAATTTACAGTATAGACCATGTTGCAGAAGTTTCTGTAATACTGCTCTGACCTGTCTATGGTGAGTTTCAATCTCCCTAGAGTGTATCAGTATGTCGTCTAGGTAGACAATGACACAATCATGTTGAAACTCCCTAAGTACCTCATTAATCAGATCCTGAAATACTGCAGGAGCATTGCAAAGTCCAAACGGCATAACTGTGTATTCATAGTGACCGTACCGAGTATTGAACGCCGTCATCCACTCGTGTCCCTACTGGACTCTCACCAAATTATATGCCCCTCTGAGATCTAACTTGGTGAAGATTTTGGAGCCCTTAAGACGATCAAATAACTCGGTAATAAGTGGAATAGGATAGGCATTTCTGACAGTTATTTTAATCAAGCCTCGGTAATCGATACAAGGTCTCAGCGTGCCATCCTTTTTCTTAACGAAAAAGAACCCAGCCCCGGCCGGGGAAGAAGACCTCCTAATGAATCCCTTTTCTAAATTCTCCCGAATATACTCCTCTAGAACCAAGTTTTCCTGAACAGACAAAGGATATACATGGCCCCTCGGAGGCATAGTCCCAGGTAGAAGCTTAATTTTACAATCAAATGGCCTGTGTGGCGGCAAAGAATCGGCATTCTTCTTGTCAAATACTGCCTTTAAGTCTAGGTAAAGGTCTGGTATCTGTCTTTCTGTGGACTGAATAGGAGTCTCAGGTATGTTAACATTAGCTAATGGAGAAACCTTGCATAAACACCTATCCTGGCAACCCTGGCCCCACGAGAGTATCTCCCCTAACTCCCAATCGATAATAGGGTTATGTTTCTTCAACCATGGGTACCCCAGAACTATGGGAACGGAAGGGGATGAAATGAGCAAAAGAGATAAATTCTCCACGTGTAGGATACCAACATTTAAACTAATGGGTATGGTTTCACGAAAGATAACAGGGTCTAGTAGTGGTCTACCATCTATGGCCTCAACGGCCAAGGGTGTCTCCCTTAGCTGGGATGGGAAATTGTTCTTAATAGCAAAGGCTTGGTCGATAAAATTCTCAGCAGCACCGGAATCTATCAATGCCATAGCCCTTACTACTTCCTTCTCCCAGGTTAAGGAAACTGGTAGCAGAAGCCTGTGATCTTTATAATTAGGAGTAGAGGACAAAATAGAAACACCCAAGGCTTGTCCTCTAGAGAGACTTAGGTGCGAGCGTTTCCCGGACGGTTAGGACAGTTCGAGAGTAAATGACCCTTGGCTCCACAATACATACACAAACCCTCTCTTCTCCTGTACTGTCTTTCCTCCTCAGAGAGGCGGGTATAACCTATCTGCATAGGTTCAGGAAGCAAAGATACCGTGGAGTCAGGACTTGGAAAAGCGGGGGCTAACCTAAAAGAAGGTCTCCGGTTCCTCTCTCGAGTGTTCTGTCTCTCTCTTAAACGTTCATCTATACGAGAGATGAACGAAATTAAATCTTCTAAATTCTCAGGGAGTTCTCTGGTAGCAACCTCATCAAGGATTACTTCAGATAGGCCATTCAAAAATACATCCATATACGTCTGCTCATTCCACTTGACTTCTGACGCCAGAGACCTGAACTCTAGTGCATAATCCACCAGTGTTCGGTTCTCCTGTCTCAGGCGCAACAGTAATCTGGCTGCATTAACCTTTCTACCTGGAGGATCAAATGTTCTTCTAAAAGCAGCTACAAATGCGTTATAGTTATATACTAATGGGTTATCGTTCTCCCATAGTGGGTTGGCCCATCTCAGAGCTTTCTCAATAAGTAGGGTGATAATAAATCCTACCTTTGCCCTATCTGTAGGATAAGAGCGGGGTTGCAATTCAAAGTGGATACTAATTTGGTTTAAAAAACCACGACACTTCTCAGGAGCCCCACCATAGCGTACTGGGGGGGTAATGCGAGAAGAAGCACCCACTGTGGCTACCTCTAGACCTAAACTGACAGGAGAAACAGGGGTATTACGTATCTCCTCTGGTGGGTTATTGGCATGAGATAATAGAGCCTGTAGCGCAAGCGCCATCTGATCCATTCTGTGATCCATTGCTTCAAACCTAGGATCAGGAGAAGCCAGCTGACTGTTTGTACTTGCAGGATCCATTGGCCCTGTCGTAATGTCAGGATCGGGACAGGGATCCAACACGCAGAGTACAAACAGTAGCCAGATACGTATACCGGACCTTAGAATGGCCGGACTAACGTAAGTAGTACCGTATAGAATGGTCAAAGACAAGCCGAGGTCGAGGGTAACAGAAGACAGGTAAGCGAGAGACAAGCCGAATCAAGGGTAACAGAGATAAGCAGAGTAAGGTAAACAAGCCGGGTCAAAACCAAAAGGGATAATAGAATACACAAGCACAGAGTGACTAGAACAAGCTAGAACCACGACAGGGCAATGAGCTAATGAAGGAAGCTCTGTTAAATACCCTGTTCAGGGCAGTAACCACACCTCCGAGACGTCCTGATTGGTCCTGCAGCAATTGACTGACAGGTCGATCCGGGGGAGTGTCCTGATGATGACTTCCTGCCTAGATGGTGTAAAAGGCAGTCACTCCCTCGCGGCCGGCCTTGCATGACCGGATAGACCGCGGGGAAGGGAGTCATCAGACCGTCTGGATGGTGGAACAGCTAAGTCTCTACCTCTTTTGGAGGTAGAGACCACAGGTACCCTGACACACACCACACTGATACTACACATGGAAACACTGCCACACCACACTAATACTAAACCCACACAGTGCCACACCACGCTGATATTACACATAGAAACCCTGCCAAACCACACTGATACTACACACACACACACTGCCACACCACACTGATACTGCACATACAAACACTGGAATGCCAACACTACACACAGAAACACACATGATTATTGTTTACAGGGCAGAATAAAGAAGTTAATGCTATCAGTTTTGGGAGAGGAATATGTATACAGTATGAGTGCGACAATCTTTTGCACATGTACCTGTTCTTGTAGTAATTACTATAGTTAATAATTAGAGTGAAAACTATAAACACCTAGTGCGAGAATCACAAATCGTACATGAAAAACAAAAACTAAACAAAATAAGTGAAAATGTACACCTATATTAACAATCAATAAAAGCAATCTATGTTTTTAATTTCCCAAACCGATCCCAGGCTACACACAGGAAAATAAAACATATGATTAACCTACTGAGATTAATTATTATATTCAATATGAAGTTTGGAGGAATGCCCTTGGGGAATTTTAGGGCAGAAGTATAATTTTAGATGTATTTTACTAAACTATAAAATTCTTGGAACAATCTGGACCACTAAATCAGACCTCATCTGAATCAATCTGAAAGCCTATGGCAAAGCACTAAATAGCACAGGAAATGCTTGGGAATGAATTCCCAAGGTATTCCTGAAACTGAATTGATTAACAAATAATTAGTGAGATAGTTAAATAAATAAATATATACAAAAGCTTGGTTTTGTCCAGGTTTCTTATAACCTATTTGGGTGCCAGTGATATGGCCAATTCCTTTTACTTTACACAACAGGCAGCAACGGGAAGACTGATAATATAGCAGCCCACTTATTCCAAACCTCATTCCCTCGGCTATGGGATGAAGACGTATGAAATATGGGCCCACATGACCTGCTTAGATCTTCCTGCTCTGGGAGGTGAGACAAAGAGTAGCGTAACCCAGCAATGAGTGACACAAATAATAAATACACTTAACAACTTCGTAGTCTAAACAGAAAGTTTAAGCTAGTTCCGTCAGCCATATTATATAATATCATAGTCAAGTGGTAGGTAGCACACCAAACAACTCCTAGATTTAGGTGCCTGTGCAGTAGGTTCCAGGAACCTCCACCGTAACAAATATAAATAATGAAGCTTTCTGCACACAGTAATATGGAGGTGAAATGGCTGTTTATTCAGTAATTAAAAAGCAGCCTGTTGTTGGTTGAATAAACAACCATTCCACCTACGTATGAAGAATGATACTGGAGCCAAATAGTATATAAAAAAAAGATTTTTGTATAAGAGAACCTGGAATGTAAATTATCATTAAAAGACAAGAATATTAGCATTGGTTTAAATATTTCATAAAACATATTAGCAAAGATATGTGTTACAATATCACTCCCTGGGAGATTAGACTTATCTTACTTGAGATTTTGATCTATATGAAAGCACTTGCTGGACCACTTCTGGTCTCTGTGGATATAACATGAATGTATCCCATTCACTGACAGTACATTTTGTGCGACATGGAAGACTTTACTCTGCCTCTTATTGCAACAAAGTCCTTTCCTTCCCAAAGCCATTTCCAACCTGTACAATTCTCCATCACACTCTCCCTTAGGATACACACATGTATTTTTTAAATTCAGTAAAGGAGATATTGACCCTGTGCTTTTTATGTCCTTGGGGCAGTTGGCTGACATTTTACTCTCTGGTGTCTTCCGATGTCATGTGGTTGATCAGATTTCTCAGTGTTCCTGTCATATCTCGACATTCCATTCACAGACGTTTTGCCTGTGTTCTTGTAGCTGATTTTCCTGTCATTACCCCCTGCCTCCGTGTTCCCGCTATAGTTTCTCTGCCTCATTATTCCTTCATAGTCCCTGGGCTGCACTGTTCTTGTCCCTGCATCCCTCCATCCCTGTGTCCCTGTCTTTCTGCCCTGTGGCAACTATTAGGCTTTATTGTTCGTTCCACAGCCTCCTAACTGAGCATTGCTACAGTCTCCCTGTTTGAGTGTTTCCTTCTCAGTCTCTCTGCCATAATAATCCTTTCACAACCTCATGGCTTCAGCGATCCTATCAGCCCTCTTGTCTCAGTGTGTTCCCACCAGTCTTCCTCTTTCCTTGATCATACCACGGCCTCCCTGTCTCAGAATTCCCACAGTCTCCATATTTCAGTGTTTCCCTTACAATCTCCCTGCTGTATTATTCCTCTCAGCATTCTCATTAGTGGATCCCTAGCTCTCAGGAACACTGTTTCTGTCACAGACTCCCTTCCTCAGTATTCTATTCCCAGCGTCTCTGCCACCTTGCTACTGTCACATCTTTTCTGTCTCAGAATTCTTGTAATTTCCTCAACCAGAACCACACTGCCTGTTTCAGACACTATCCAAAGGGTCCAAGACCAAGATCAAGTGAATCAGAATCACCATATCCAGGGCTGGCACTATCATAAGGTGATACAGGCACTGGGGCACAAGAACTGGCTATCCAGCAGTATGGGAACGCACAGCACAGTGGCTGACTCACAGACTGGGGGTAAGGGGCTGCAGTAACATCTACCCAGTCTGACAGGAAGTGTGCACAGAGAGGGCAGAACTGCTTACTGTCAGACCAGGGAGAGGTTACTGAAGCTCCTCTCCCCTTGTCTGCGGCTTGGCCACTCTACATAGGAGGGAGGTTAGGAAGAACATGGAGGGAAGGGGAAAGGAGATAAGACACATGGGGGGAGGATGAAATGAGACACATGGTGGACTGGGAAATGACATATTGGGGACATGGGAAATGAAACACATGGGGGCAGGGGGAATGTGTCAGGATTACAGTATGATCCAGCATGTAGAATTGTGTAACACAGAGGACTGATAGGTAACGTATACCGGACCTTAGAATGGCCGGACTAAGGTACCAAAGAATAGTCAGGAATAGCCGAGGTCAAGGGAAACAGAAAGAGACACAACGATAAGGAAAAGCCAGTGGTCAGGGATGCCAGAAAACTGGGAAGTCAAAATCAATGCCAAAGTCAAAATACCAGAATAACCAGAATCAATAACGCGCTCTTGGACAATCACAAGGGAAACCACGACAGGGCACTGAGCAGGATGAGAACTGGG
Source organism: Pelobates fuscus (assembly GCF_036172605.1). Classification (NCBI taxonomy): domain Eukaryota; kingdom Metazoa; phylum Chordata; class Amphibia; order Anura; family Pelobatidae; genus Pelobates; species Pelobates fuscus. The sequence goes on along the minus strand of NC_086320.1, from coordinate 351,101,783 downwards.
CCTAAATACCCCTCCTCTGGATCTGATAGACTGTAATCAGCCTTTTACCCCAAAGGCAGTTACCAGGTTTCCATTTGCATAATTGCTGTTCAGCACAAACGCTCCTGTGGATTTGATTGCTGCTCGACACAACTTTTCCTGTCAGGACAGTAATGTTGCTCGGCACAACTTTTCCTGTCAGAACGGTAAATGTCATTAATCACATTTTTATATGCGGATGAATACGTGACAGAATGAGACTTTTAAGGGGAATGGGGGAATGAAACATATGGGAGCTGGTGGAATGAGACACATAGGGGCAGGGGGAATGAAACACATGGGGGCTGTGGAAATGAGACTTATGGGAGACTAGGGGAATAAGACACATGGGGCTGGGGGAAAAAGACACATGAATGGAGGGATTGGGAGAGGAAATTAGACACACAGAGGGGCTGGGGGCAATGAGACACATAGATGGGTTCAGGGGAGGAAATGGTTCACATAGAATAAAGTTACTGGGGGGAATGAGACACATGGAGGGGCTGGGGGGCACAAAGAGACATCAAGAGGCTGGGGCAGAAAGGGACAGGTTGTTGGGGAAAGAGACACACAGAGAGTTGGGAAGAGTTGGGAAGGGGAAAAAAGACACACAAAATGGGTTTAGGAGAGATAAAGACACACAGAGGGGCTGGGGGAACATAAAGACACAGAGGGGCTGGGGAAGGGTCCAAAGAAACAGAAATTGGCTTAGGAAGACATCCAGAGGGGCTGGGGAGGGGGAGGGGCAAAGCAACACAGAAAGGCTGTAGGGAAAAGAGACAAGGTGTTTTGGTAAGAGACACACAGAGGGGCTGGGGGGGGATAAAGAGACATAGAGGGGAAGGGGAAGAGAAGAAAGATAGACAAAATGGGCTGAGGAGAGAAAAAGACATAAAGGGGCTGGGGGTGAGAAGAAACACACAGAAAGGCTGGAAAGGGGAGAAAGACACACAAAATGGTTGGGATAGAAAGAGACACACAAAGGGGCTGAGGGAAGAAAATGACACACAAAAGGGCTGGGGGAGACAGAGACACACAAAAGGCCTGTGGAGTAATAGACACACAAAGAGCCTGGAGGGGAGTAAGAGACACATAAAGGGACTGGAGGAAGAGACACACAGAGAGTGTGTTAGAGACACACAAATTGAAAAATAGGGGGATATGATATACTAAAGGGGATAAGACACACTAAAGTCATTCAAAAGAGAGAATAAGAAACCCAAAAGTGGGTAAGAATGTCAAGAGGGGGTTTAAGTTCCTCAACCAGAACCACACTGCCTGTTTCAGACACTATCCAAAGGGTCCAAGATCAAGTGAATCAGAATCACCATATCCAGGGGCAGTGCTATCATAAGGCGATACAGGTTAAGATGCATTTTTGAAGGGGAGAATGTGGGGGTGAGGCAAATGCATCTTGGTTAATGTAAATTCCTGGTTGTTTAGCTCAGTGGAGCTAAGTTCAAAAGTACCTGTCTTGCAAAGACTTCTTATAGAGTTGCATTGGGAAGTCTGTAATTACAGACAGTTCCTTTAAATTCATGTATTTAACCAGCTTAGCAATTTGTGGTCTAAAATGGTCAATCCCTAATTCTCTACAATTCCTGGTTTAATAAATGAACATCTATGTGATATTTTCCTGTTCAGCCATGGTTATCTGCACATTGTGAAATAAATAACATGTCTGCAACTTGCAAATGCCTTGCAAAAGGAGCTTTATAGCTGTTTCCAAAGGGCAATCTACAGTTAAAAGCCTAGACATTGTTGGCTCATCTATAGGGGCACTTGGGGCAGAGTTCCACCAGTTTTTAAATGAAAACGATTAATTGTAGTAGTTTTGGAGATCATTTTTCTGGAGGGGAAGGTAGTAATCCAAAAAAGGTTCCATCCCTCTCATTGGTAACTGTTTGGAGAAGCTTACTTGAGAGCATCTAGGCTTGCCAAAAAATGGGTCAGATTTGAAATCTGCCCTGTGTCAGCAGGTTTTGCACATGCCTAGTGTCCAATAAGAAGGAATTTCAGGAATTTCCATTGAGTTTTAATTTGGGCAGCAGGTCCAGCTGCTCATGAGTGGAGGCATGCTCTTCCCCTCTCTATTCAGGGGCAATCATTGGTTCATAGCACCAGGGGGTTTGGATACAATGTCCACAAGAGAGAGAAGCAAGAAGCCATCTTGGAAGCAGCACAGGGAGAGCACAGCCACAGCAGTTCCTGGCCTCTGCCAAATGTAGTGTATAATATTGTTCCCACTCCCCCCACCCCCTCAATATCCCAGTGACTGCGTGAGAACTGATTAAAAAATACAATTAATATATATAAAGATCATTTCACAATCAACATAAAGACTAGGGTAGAGCCAGTGTTATTAGCTATCTATTAATCCCAAGGACATACTTGAAAACCAATGGCAGTTTAATGTAGAGTTCCAGGTTAAATACATTGATATTGTTATTGACAATGTTACAACCACTCTTTGCGAGCATTGATAACTTTTTGTTTTGTTTTTAAAAATAATGTCCTAAGAAATATAGGACTTGAACGCACAAATATTGACGTCATTTTCAACATTTATTTTTTTTTAAAGTTACCTTTCAAAGTAGCATTGTCAAATTACATATTTCCAATTAACATTGCATTTAATTAATACATTCTATTCAGCATTTTGATGCTTGAAATACAGTCCAAGGCATTGGCATTGTGTTTAGTTATCTTCAGTCAGAACGATCAATAATACTTACATGTTGGTATTTGCTGTTGAAGTCAACCAATCTGCAGCTAACCCTACCATATCAAGTCCAGTTGAAAGCTGATTAAAATATCTTGGATGTCCTAAGAAATCAAATGAATACACGTTAGGAATAAAAACTTGTTGCTGGTTCAGCAGTCTGGCGTTACCTTATTGCGTTTTATGCATATTATGTTTGCAAGAGTTTGGAATGGAATGGGTTTGGTAGTTGTAATCCAACAACAAGGTGGAAGAGAGTTGCTGAGATATTGGTAGAGGGGGACATGCTAGGGATTGAAAGGAGTACTAAAGAGAAATGTGGTTGAGGAGAGACTTAATCTGGACAAAAGGATAACGTATTACTCATGCAAAGCAATATGGGACGGTACATTTGGCCCAAATTTCCTTTAGCCAATTTCTCAAGTTATTTCTCCTATTTTCTTCTTCCTGATTTGGATATATTTTTGAATATATTTTATATCCTAGACCTCAAGGCACACTCCAAGAGTCAGATGTGGCTTTGCTGGAGCTCACAGTAAATCACATTTGGAACTGGTCCAGACAGTAATGTACTAATAGGGGCTTTCCAACCATGGTGACAGCCAGGAGGTGGATACTCACAACTCCAGGCTTCCAAGCTTTGCATTACTGTCTACTGTAACTTAACCAAGCAATACAAAGAAAGAGATTATATTCAATCTCCTCTGCCTTGCCTTTTAGCTTGGCAAGTTCAGCTTGCACTGTGAGTGGAGGGAAGAACTTAACATCATATTCCACCTTCTAACCACTCATAACGCAGGTTGAATGGGCTTAGCGGACAAATCCAGCAAAAGAGATTGAATAATTTCTGTCTTGCTACCACATGGCTGCACTACAATGACAGTAAGTGAATGGTGTTAGGGAGGTGGAAGGAGGTGGAAGGAGGCACACACAACAAGGGTGTACAGATAGAATGAGGAGGATGGAGAGAGCATAGGAGGGCAGACAGAGAACATTGGAAGGTGGACAGACAACATGGAGAGAGGAGAGACAACATGGTGAGAAGACAGACAAAAATCACAAATACATTATTAATTAGATAAATCATATATGGAGAGGGAGGCGGACAAATTGAAATAGGCAGAGGTCACAAGTATAGTAATTAGGATATGGGGAAGGGACAGCAGGGGAATATGAGCAGGGGACACATGTTGGGTAAATGGGGTATGGGGGAAGGACAGGGGTTATTGGCAGGGGCATCAGACAGGAAATCCTAATTCCATATACCAGCTATGTACATTCAAAATCCTAATAGACAGAAAGCATTTCCCATATTGTCTGCATTACATGCTTAAATTGTATGTTTCCTGCTGGAAGAAATGAACCAAAATGGTAGTCCAAAGGGATTTCTGGAAAATGTGGTTTTCCTTCTGGTTCTTTATGACTATCGTGGCTTCTTTCTAAAAAGCAGTGAGGAACACTGATGCTCTCCAATGATATGCACACCATGCATTGGCCTCTTGTGCTTACTTGTTTGACCTCTAGTTCTGACCTCTCAGGTCCAGTTCCAAAGGTCACTCACAAATTGTTCCCATTATTATGACTATGTGTCTGTTCACTTACCCGCTATGCCCAATTCTCCCTTACCTTTTCTGTCTCTACTCACATCTCCATTGTATCTTATTGTCTACCCACCAACTACATTCTCCCCTTCGTATCCCATTCTCATTTATTTCTCTTCCTGTTTCTGCCTTCTGTACCTTATTCCTCCTGCTCTCACCAGTCAGCTGTTTCCCAATTGTTTTTCTGATTGTCAGATTGATGCTACTGATCCCACCAGCTCTCTTCCAGCTCTTCTTTCATGACTTAGTTTCTTCCAGCTCTTCTTTCATGACTTATCTCTCTCTTCTCCTACATCTAACATAATTTCCCAGTCTGTATCCATCTTTTCCATCAGTGCCTTTTTCCCTTTCTGTCACCTAATTGGATTTTCAGTGGTAGTCCTAAGACTAGATTCATTATCACTAAACGCTACTGCATGATGCCGGAAATCAGATTTTTCTTTTTCATTGTCTTAAAACATTGCATAATTCTGACCATATTTCCTCATTTTCACACTACATTTATTTTTTTGCATGATGGTTCCTTCTTACTTTTCAATCTTTCTATTTCTTCTTTCTTTTGTTTACAACTATTTTTCCTTGACTTAACTTTTCCCATTTTCATCTCCCTTCTGTCCTCATTCTGTGTGCCCTTTTCTTTTGTTTTCCATCAGCTTCACATTCTTATCGTTTAAATCCTTACTACATAAATGTTCACTTCTCTTTTGCTTTTATTTTCCGTCTGTCCACACTCAATCTTTTTCATTCTACCTAGGCATGCTATATCTTACTTCCTTATGCCTCCACATAGTCTGTATTCTTTATAAATTGCCATTCTTACGGCATTGGAGTTGGGCATAACAGTGAAAAGGTGTCCCCCTTGTCCACCTTTTCACTGTTATGCCCAACTCCAAAAGTCTTTCTAATCACTTTTACCATTCATATTGACCTTTCAGTTCCCCCATCCCCATTGTTTCCTACGGCAAACTCACATACTGTAGGATACATGAATATGGCTCCATCATATCTTAAAGGGTAACTCAATACCCCTAAACAACTTTAGCTTGCTAAAAAGCTTTATGCGTGAAGAATGTATCCTCTCTTTTTATTTTGCAAAGAGTGCAGATTTCAAAAGAAATTAACACTTTTATAAATTAACCTGGTTACACCCACTTGGCTTTCAAGCAGACAACAGGTAATGTTACTTCCTGGTTTTGTTAGCTCAATGCAGCTGACCTCATGAGGCAGCAATTGCTGAGAGCACCTGATTTACAAAGACTTCTCATTGAGCTGTATTGGGAAGTCTGTGATTGGACAGTCACAGAAAGTCTGGGCGGGGCTAGAAGGGGAGAGCTTACAAAGGCAGCAGACAGGAAAACTGCAGGTTTTGCAAGCTGCTTTTAGATGTATCCCCAATGAAAAAAAAATACATAATTAAATGCATGTAAGTTTTCATTTGGGGTATATCTACTAAACAGTGATTATTTATTTTGTATTTGAGCAGTGGAATGTCCCTTTAAATTTGTTTTTTAATAATATAAAAATATAGTAAGTAAAATATAAAGGAACATGGGGCAGATGTTGTAAACTCAAGATGGCCTTTTATTTGTAACTGCTTATAAGGCCAAATTATGTCAGCTTTGCTGTGGAGGAGGTGCTGACTTGCATGGATGGGGATAAAATGGAGATAAAACTAAGGGAGGGATATGCAGATTTAAAAGAGAGAGTCACATGCATAGGCTTGACTATAGCCACAGTAACAATACATCAATGATAGGGTACGTTATTTAAATTAAATATGCAGTGCAGTATATTTAGCTAATCTCTGCTGTTAACAAACGATTAACACACATTTTAATTGAACACTTATCTACATAAAGAATTGTATAAATTGTCATCAGTCTACATGTTACATAATTTTTTACAAAGAAACTGGTGATAAGAAATATGCAGATGGTAAATTTTGTTAAATAATAGACCCTGGTGCTTTGATAAGTCAGATAAGACATAACGTATCTTTTTTTAAAAAAAATTTTTAATAGTAAAGATAGTACATTTTTACATAGCAAATCCTGATTTTAATTAATCTAAGGCAAAATCTTCATTAATGCCACGCAAATTATATATAATAGGGTAAGCTTTGAGTGATTTCATTTACAGACTAATTTTATCCTCTCTGACTATTGTATTTTTTTTTTCTTTCTTCGCTTTTAGGGAACAACTGGAGGCAATTAAAATTTTGAATATAAACGACTCATTAGGAATGACTCAAAGGTGGGATCCAGTTACTTATTCGAAGTTCTAGTTTTAGAAACAATTGGAGATGCTATTTAAATACTGGAAAAAAATGTTTGCCTGCAACAGAAACGGTTTCAGTTCAAACACGCTACCGTGCCATATATCTAGCTGATTTGTATAGAAAAAAAAAGAACCGTCAGAAAAAAAAGCACATCGAATCAGTGACTCCATTGCCAGACTGCTCCTGCTCTGTTATCATGTTCTTGCACATGGGGTGAAAATAATGCTCTCAAAGAGAAGCAATTATCTGTGCCATTTAATAGCATTAGCAAGGCTCGGATATTTGCATTTACAAGAAAGTGACGACAAAAAAAATCTTTAAATAATTGGTTAATTTAAAAATACAAATCCTGGAACCAAGAGGAAATAAATAAAGTGTATATTTTGATAGTTCCCTTGTTTCCAGTGATTTCTCTCTCCAAATTGTAATTATCACAAGTAAAATAAGACAATGATCGATCCTGCTGACTCTTTCTATCAAGCGTTCAGTCTGCATTTGAACAAAATGCAACAAGATGTGTCTAATATTTCAAGCAACTGAACGTGTGCCACATGATAATAACACAATGGATTGCTGGATTTTAGCGTAATGGAGTGTTTTGTTGATTTCGATTTAGACTATGGGTGTAGTGTAGGGGCAGGCAACCGTCGGCACTCCAGATGTTGTGGACTACATACCCCATAATGCTCTTACACCCATAATGCTGGCAAAGCATCATGGGAGGTGTAGTCCAAAACATCTGCAGTGCCAAAGGTTGCCTATGCCTGGTGTAGTGTATATCTATAATTCATCTTTGAAGCCTGTGCAGTTGTGCACATCCCTATAAACAACGGCATTTTGTTTTTGATACAATGCATTAATCAGAAGCATGTGAAGTGGACTGGCTAATTAGGGTTTAATTTTTACGTATACGATTTGTCTACTTCAGAGCTGTATTGAAATATCTGAATGTCTGCTTCACTGTCTGTCTGCATGCATTTTTGTATGTAAATCTAAAATCAAACTCGAGGGCTGTAGTTCATATAATTAATGTTAAGTACCACATATTATGCAGAAAACAACTGAATCTGAAGTCCATTGTGTAAATATCTGAATATAATTATTTATGCAAAATTTAAATAATGGTCAGCTTACGTCACAGACAGCAGACCCTATAGATCTTGATGCACAACGTGTGTGTTTATGTTTGTCCTCTTTTGTAACAGCAACGACTCTGTAAACTCAAATCTCCCCAGAATAAAAAAAAAAAACAGCATTCACTATTAAATTATATAACTGGCTACTCTTGTAACAACTCTGCAGCCATTGTTTCTGTCCTTAAATTTAGACGTACATCACAGCTTTTCATTTGTTTTCTGGACAGAAAGACCAACTGTTAAATGTTTAGAAGTATTTTATAAAAAAAAAAAAAAAAAAAACACAAAAAAACATAACTATAAAAAAAAGTTTAAAGTTTCTTGAGCAGGTTTTTGCTTTCTAAAAACTTGCATAGCAGTTGCCTTCTAAACTTAGTAACCTAGATACGGGTCACTGTTAATGAGCAGGAAGCCATTTTGTATTTTCCTCGTGATTCTAGTACTTTCTTATAAGGCAGGTACAAAGGCATTTTATCATAGTTTGGAGTGACTAGAAAATGGCTGCATAAGATGTGTCTGGCTCTCAATAGTGACAACAAAGAAAATTTGTCACATCATTTTTTTTTTTTCCGTACAGCAGAAAAATCAATTTCCACATTATGCTAGTAGCTCTTCATAAAGTCATTCGAAATAATTACTGGCAAACCTTTTGAATACAAAATGGCTTTCAATATCGTACCGAGGGTAAGGATTTAATTTGATATGGCATGTGGCTTTGAACGTGCCTATAAGCAATTGATTTGAAAATCTGACACATTTAAATTTACATACACACGCACAAATGTGACGTCACACAAATCCCGCCCTCCTCCTGCTTGCGTTATCGTATGTTATTTGCATACGGGTTTCAAATATAAAATCCTAGCCCATCAAAGCAAAATCAAAGGTCAAATATTCTAAAAAAAAAAAAAATCTCACATTTTGAAAACATATTTAGTTTTCTCCTCCATGATAAAAAAAACTATTAAATCAAGAAATTCCAAATGCATAATAATCACTGTATTATTATTATTATTATTATTATTACTACAAGTAATATCAATAATTGCAAAATGTGTTAAAGTCATCTTAAATGTCTAGCTTATTATTTTATTTTTTAACATTATAAATATGTAATCCTTTTCTGGGAACAACAAGGAGGAAAGGGGCCTTAAGGTAACTGGTCACAATCACTGACCGAGACAGGAAGGTGTTGATGTAAGCCAGAAATGACACATTTTAGCCTGGAGACAATTTTCCCTGGATCTGCTAGCATCAAATGTTCATCTAGTAGGGCCTCAGTGAGCTCACTTTGCCAATTTGATTAAACATGTTGACCCACTGATGAGTGCCAAAATAGCAGTATTGTGGGATATGTAAAATCTTAAAATATCATATACTGAGTGACCAGTGTTTGCATAGTATCTTTATTCAATATAAAGACACAATGTAATCATATAAAGGAAATATGTTTTTGTTATCTATTTTCTTTCTACGTGGTAATTTCTAAATTGCCATCAAACATGTATTGGTAAATGATTGTATGGTATACCAGCTGTCAGACAAAGGATTTCTGTAGAACCTTTTGGTATCAAGGCTGGTTTTACTGGTTCAGACAGAATACACAGACAGCAATGTTTGTCAACTCAACAATCTGTAATGAAAGATTATTTAGCTGTAAGCTATTTGTCAAGATCACTGAGTCTGACACACAGATCAGTAATAAAAATCCCTCCTGTATTTTATAGATAATCTTATTTTGTGTTTGTTTGTTGTTTTTTTTTTTTAATATAAATAGTCAATGAAGAGTGTGCACACTAAGGAAAATAACAATAACTACTGCCCTTACTAATTAAAATATCAGTAATATATTAATAAGAATTACTACCATGTAACTATTTTTTTCTAAGTTAATAAATTTAGATTCCTTTAGCATAAATGTTTTCTAAATTGTTTTTCAATTCACATAAATAAACTATTTAGTAAGCAAACACCAAATTGCTTTCATCTTCTATCAAAATAAAATTAAAAAAGCAAATTTTTTTTATTGATATATACATACAAATCAAGTGATGCTGTACCTGTTTTGATAGCATATTTTAATGTTGTCTTGCAGTTCAGCAGGAGATCATCCAAAGTCTGTGGCTGTTCAGATAATTCCCAGTTATATTCCTGAAGAAGCTCGTTTGGATAATGAAAATCAATCACTTTTGTGGACCTGTCAAAAGTTTTCACTACATATTGTAGTAAAATATCCATGACCTCTTGTAAGAAACACAGCGTGTCTGTTTCTCCATTTTTTGCTGGAAGGAGATCTGAAATGGATCCAACAAAAACAAAACATTTTAATGTACATTTTCAATTGTTGTGAAGGATGTTGTATATTTATTTATTTGTCTATCTATCTATCTATCTATCTATCTATCTATCTATCTATCTATCTATCTGTCTGTCTGTCTGTCTGTCTATCTATCTGTCTGTCTGTCTATCAATCTGTCTGTCTGTCTATCTGTCTATCTATCTGTCTGTCTGTCTATTATCTGTCTGTCTATTATCTGTCTGTCTGTCTATCTATATATCTGTGTTATTTGTATATATAAAAATACTATGATATATATATATCTATACATATTTAAAAAAATATATATTTTGTATTTTATTTATTTATTTAAAGAATAACTGCAATATAAAAACAAAATTACAACGGTATTCTTTAAACCTCAAACATTTGTGTCAAACAGTTGAAATACAAATATTTAATATTGTACTAAACAAAATGCACTATTGATTATATTTTTACTCACAATTTAATTGATTTAATAAGTAAAATAAATACAATCTATATTATTCAGACATATCTAAACCATGTTATATGGACCTGTTGAGTACAATGAAGAAAAATCACATCCTTCTTTTTGGCATTTGCAGGCGTTCTTGTCATAATGGGAAGACATTGCTTTATTTTCTGAATCCATCTCCTCTTTGGTTCCAGTGTCTGGTGATCTTTCTCCTTCGCCATAAAGCAGGGCTGTATATATATATATAAAAAAAAGAATATTTTTTTTTTCAAATTTGAAAAATAATAAATGGGAATCAAAAAGGCTATTTGAAAGTATACAGTAAATTGGTTAATCAATAAAACTTAATATGTTTTAAATTTTTCACTCACCTGATAATTTTGAGCTAATTCCTCCTGTAAATTTTTGGGCTACCTGACACCAGGCTTTAGCTGTTCCAAAAGAATATGACAGTGTCAATATAAAAAGATTTGATAGTAGACAAAAATACACATATTTCAGGAATTCTTTTTTTTTCTAACCAACCAGATAATATCTGATAATATCTGTCTTATATTTTATTATACACAGATTTTTCTTATCTGTGCAGTTTTTTTTCCCTAATTTTGTTTTACATATTTAAGCTGTAAAAGATTTTTCTGAGCTTACAAAGTTTGCATGTATTATTTTAGTGTGCCTGGATATATGCCATATATATTCATATTTATGTGAAACATTTTAAAAATTAAAAATGTGTAACTATATAGATCTACATATTTCAACTCCCATGTCTTTTAAAATTATACACATAAAATCTAACAAAATAAATAATATTATTAAACCTATAATAAATATACACCGTACACCAATGTGCAGCATAATGGAATAGCTAACTTCATAAAATAATACGTTTTGTTTTCTTTTTGTAAAATGTGTAATATAAAAATTATTATTTAACTACAAAAGCAATAATTCTACATGTACCGAATCTGTAAATGTAATATTTGGTGACTGGACCGAGTATCTCACACAGTGTATCTATCCACTAAAAGATGAAGGAATCCCTGCTCCCCATTTCTTATCACCAGACCCCCCTTTTGATAACGTACTTTGCTTACCTGTGCTGGGGTTATCTGTTTTATTGTCCTTGTCCCCATCCTCTGCCCCAAACGACCAAAAACCAGAGCCGGGAGAAGCCATATCAGTCCTTGGAGATCACAAGCCAAATAACGCCAAGCCTAATTGCAAAGATTGTTGCCGCTCAATGGCTTTGAAAGAAGCATAGAAAGGAAGGCTCAGAGTAAAGCAGCGTGCGTTCTGTCAGAGAGGCTGCGTGGGATACAGTGTATCCAGCCGAAAGATTCTGGATGCTGAACGTTCTATGTGGCAGCGTGGGATACAGTGTATCCAGCCGAAGGATGCTGGATGCTGAACGTTCTATGTGGCAGCGTGGGATACAGTGTATCCAGCCGAAGGATGCTGGATGCTGAACGTTCTATGTGGCAGCGTGGGATACAGTGTATCCAGCCGAAGGATGCTGGATGCTGAACGTTCTATGTGGCAGCGTGGGATACAGTGTATCCAGCCGAAGGATGCTGGATGCTGAACGTTCTATGTGGCAGCGTGGGGTACAGTGTATCCAGCCGAAGGATGCTGGATGCTGAACGTTCTATGTGGCAGCGTGGGATACAGTGTATCCAGCCGAAGGATGCTGGATGCTGAACCTTCTATGTGGCTGCGTGGGATACAGTGTATCCAGTCGAAGGATGCTGGATGCTGAACGTTCTATGTGCATCCAGTCTGCTTCTCAGAGTCTGAACAGAGCGCTGGCTGCAGGGAACTGTCTGTGGTGCTGAACTCAGCGCTAGCTCTGGTACTGCAGGACCTGGCTCTGCTGGACCTGGCTCTGGTGCTGGATCTGGTACTGCTGGACCTGGTTTTAGCTCTGGGCTTGGTTCTGATGGTCCCGGCTCTAGTGCTATACCTGGCTCTGTTGGACTTGGTTCTAGCGCTGGACCTGACTCTGCTGGAACGCGGATCAAGCGCTGGATCTGGCTCTGGTACTGGATCTGGTACTGCTGGACCTAGCTTTAGCTCTGGGCTTGGTTCTGATGGTCCTGGCTCTAGTGCTGTACCTTGCTCTAGCTCTGCACCTGACTCTGGTGCTGATGTTGAATCAAAACTCTACCTTTCAGCAACTAAACACACGTCAAGGACATAAAGCAGCCTTCCCTCCCTGAGCCTACAGGAAATTCCTATTGGTTAAAAGCAGGGTCTCTCGCCCTGGCAGCTCCACTAGACACATGTGAAGTGAGAAAATGTGAGCAGATTGTAATGGCTCAGGACAGGAGGAAGGGAGAACGCCTCTATTACAGCACAAGCAATGACTAATGCCTTGCGAGTAGCGGGACACAATAGATAAGTTGGACTTGGAAAGATGCCAAAGCTGAATGTACTCGGATTAAGCTAGTTTCCCCACTTGCCCAATGCTAGGGCTGCTTGATGACAAAGGCTCGTAGTGTGTGGTCACCAGTGCGAGCCTAGAGGTTGGGACTAGTTAGAGGTCTTTAGTATAAACTGCTGGCTGCTTAGTGAGCTGTGCGGTCCCTGGGGTCCACAGACTGCTTCATATTAATACAGGGATCAGCTTGGTCTGGACATGTGGAAAATAAGCTAATTTGGCTAGATAAAGGATAAAGGCACGAGACAATACAACATCAAATTGATGATAATGATATCCTTTGTGGGCCACCTGCATCACCTTATGTAAATCTTAGAATGTGGAACACTTTATGGAATCTGAATGAGTGACTGGTGGTTAGAGTGTTAGCACTTGAACTGTTCTGTCTAATACTACTTTATTTCACATTTATAGCTTGACAGTGTGTTTAGGATTTCATTCATATTATGGTTATATAGGGAATTATAATTATACAATTATCAGTTATGGTAGGCAATCATTCTGTATTTCATAGCTTGCTCCACTATCTATCTGTCTGTCAATACTATAAATCTATCTATCTATCTATCTATCTATCTATCTATCTATCTATCTATCTATCTATCTATCTATCTATCTATCTATCTGTCTGTCTGTCTGTCTGTCTGTCTGTCTGTCTGTCTGTCTGTCTGTCTGTCTGTCTGTCTGTCTGTCTGTCTGTCTGTCTGTCTATCTATCTGTCTATCTGTCTGTCTGTCTGTCTGTCTGTCTGTCTATCTGTCTGTCTGTCTGTCTGTCAATACTATAAATCTATCTATCTATCTATCTATCTATCTATCTATCTATCTATCAAAAAATGTATACTTCCAATATACAATTAAATCTCCAAAAGCTGCTACACACCTGTGTGTACCCAAAACCCACACCAACACTCAGACAAAATACTTATAAAGGTGGAGCGCAAAGTCAGATCCACATTCCCATAGGGTCCTTTAAGTGGCTTCAGCTCAGATGAGTATGTGGAAAAAATAAAGTGCATATAATAGTGAAGCACAGTTACATTAAATTACACATATTTATTAATAGTTCACTAGACATCAAACACTCCTAGCACTGAAGAGAAATAGATCAAAGTCAATTTCAAGTAAAATACATACCGTATATACTCGAGTATAAGCCGAGTTTTTCAGCACATTTTTTGTGCTGAAAAACCCCAACTCGGCTTATACTCGAGTAATAGTCTGTATTATGGCAATTTGCATTGCCATAATACAGACTGGGGGGAGAGGGGGGCTGGCAGAGCTGTACTTACCTTTCCTGCAGCTCCTGTCAGCTCTCTCCTCCTCCGCGCCGTCCATTCAGCACCTCGGTCAGCTCCCAGTGTAAGTCTCGCGAGAGCCGCGGCTCTCGCGAGACTTACACTGGGAGCTGACAGAGGGAGCTGCACAGACCGCGCGGAGGAGGAGGGAGCTGACAGGAGCTGCAGGAAAGGTAAGTACAGCTCTGCCAGCCCCCTCTCCCCCCCCACTGAACTACCAATGACACTGGACCACCAGGGAAGGAGCCCCCCTCCCTGCTATGTATCAAGCAGGGAGGGGGGACGAAAAATAATAATAATAATAAAAAAAAATAATAATAATTAAATAATAATACAAAAAAAAAATACAAAAAAAAATAATAATAATAATTAATAATATATTAAATGCCCACCCCCACCAACACATACACAAACACACACTGCATCACACACACTCACACTTCATTCATATACACACACTGCACTCACACACACTGCACTCACACACACACTGCACTCACACACACTGCACTCACACACACTGCATTCATACACACACTGCACTCACACACAATGCATTCATACACACACTGCACTCACACACACTGCATTCATACACACACTGCATTCATACACACACTGCACTCACACACACTGCACTCACACACACTGCATTCATACACACACTGCACTCACACACACTGCATTCATACACACACTGCACTCACACACACTGCATTCATACACACACTGCACTCACACACACTGCACTCACACACACTGCATTCATACACACACTGCACTCATACACACACTGCACTCATACACACACTGCACTCACACACACTGCATTCATACACACACTGCACTCACACACACTGCATTCATACACACACTGCATTCATACACACACTGCACTCACACACACTGCATCACACACACTCACACTTCATTCGTATACACACACTGCACTCACACACACTGCACTCATACACACACACACTGCATTCATTATATACACACACTGGAAATAAATATTCAATTAATATATACGCACACACACTGCACTCATACACGCACTGCACTCATACACGCACTGCACTCATACGCACACACTGCATTCATTATATACACACACTGTAAATAAATATTCAATTAATATAATTTTTTTAGGATCTAATTTTATTTAGAAATTTACCAGTAGCTGCTGCATTTCCCACCCTAGTCTTATACTCGAGTCAATAAGTTTTCCCAGTTTTTTTGGGTAAAATTAGGGGCCTCGGCTTATATTCGGGTCGGCTTATACTCGAGTATATACGGTAAATCGGACAATACAAATAAATATAAAAAATAATAAACAAACTAAATCTTAAGCCTCTTACAAGATAAAAATAGTGAGTATATGCAGTCCCAGCTGCTACTCACAAACGCTTTGTAATTGCCTGAGCCCAGGTACGATGTTAAATGGCAGCCGGCTTCTCCTTTTTCCTCCACGGATGTTTCTAGGAAAGCAGACCGCTGAAAAATCCTGGGCATCAGTTAGGGTTCTCCTAGCTTCCCGGGTCCTCCGCCCCCTTTACGTCGATACGTAACAGGCGTGCGTGGCGTGCGTCACTGTGTCGTCTACGCGTTTCGCCGAAGCTTCCTCAGGACGCTTTTTATTATAATCCACCGTATAGACTATTAAATTATCTTGAAGCACCCAACTCCGAAAAAAAAAAAAAGATTTGCCAGTCTCCTCCTTACTTCTTATAAATAAACAAGACCAATACACTAATTGGATTCGAATTTTGGAAAATAAATGAATTATTTCACCATGGTAATATTTTCTTTCTTTTTTTACGACGTTTAGACTGACCATAGCCCACACTTATACTTATTTTTACAACAGTTCTATAAGATAGAATTTATCCTTTATTAAGATATCCTTAGCTGTTTAGTTCAGGAATTATCTTTGAACTCAGGACTAGAACAGCTGTAACAATGCAAATGACATGTTCTGTTATTGTCACACTTGCTTTGTCTTGTATGTATATTGCACTATTTGTTATATGTACGATAAAATGAAAAAAAAATCTTTTCAATAAATAAAACAATGAAAAAAAAATTTCTCTTGAAGCACTATAGAGACATCTCGCAGAAAATGCCCTCCGTCTTCCGACACCAAGGAGCTAAAAAAATTCCATAGCTCGGCTTACTCATCACAACAAACGTCACGCAGGGATCTTTTGTGCAGATTCCAGCGAGGTGACCAATGAAGCGTGAAATTCAAGACTGAAACAGATTTATACCCTCACTTCTAGATTGGGCCCTGCAGGCAGTACTGCCATTTCCCTGCCCCACTGGCTCCACATGACTGAATATGGATGAAACACAGTATTTTTTTTTTTCTTACACAATGAGATTTATATCTATATAAATTAAAAATAAAAAGAATTGATTGCCTTCTACAATGGAGCTCTGACACAAGAATGATATATTTTAACTAATCACTTAGTTTGCTAAAGATTCAGATAACATAAATAGGTAACACAAAATACTACATTACTGTAATATATAGAATATAGAAACTAAACAATTTCTCTCTATAAACGTTGTTAAACATTACATTGTAACAAATTACAGTTATACTTTATCTTCTACATGCTGGTGGACTTTATTTTCTATTTTTGTCTGCAGTTGCAAGCACTGCACTTTGGGTTTCATACTACTAACCTGACACAAAGGCCAATGGCGAGCACAGAGAAAAAGTCCAGTTGCATAGCAGGTTACATTTTCAGTAAAACAAATTGCCTCCTGAAACACAAACTGAGCTAATACCAATTTATTAAAACTGATGATCCTAGAACAATAAATAAAGACAACTGTTTTTTTTAATTTTTTTTTTTTTAAAGGAATCCCGTTTCCCCTCTTTTTTTTTTATTTTTTTCCCTTCCACTCCTGACATCCAAACTTTCTATTCAGCATATTGCCGATAGGATACTTTTACGCTTTTATCTACACTGTTATATCCACTGAATTTCCTCCGTTTGAAAATATTTTGGAGTTTTCTTTTTCTTCTCAACAAGGGAATTGGTTGATACATTGCGGCACATGAGCAAAATATGGAGCCACCATGTATGAAAGCTCTGTGTGCTTTTGGATCTGGCAATAAGAGGAACTTGCAATACAGACACAATAAAGTATGTGCTGTAACTAACACATATGCCAGCTTACATTTACTTAGCTAATTCTGCCTTCACCCCAAGTCACAGGTACAGGTAATGGCACACATAATACCAGGCATCACAGTGGCAATTACTCCAACCCACCAGTCAATATATGAATTTGTTTTCCTTCCATTTGGAAGTACAATTCACACTAGATTGCCATTGGAGGGATGGCCTTGCCTGTCCGCCTGGCTCTCTACCAGGGCTTCCCATGTTTGCCCATCCCCTTCTTTTCTCCACTATCCTTCCTTACTCGCCCTCCACCTCACTCCCCTACCTTCACCCCCCTTCTTTCCTCCCTCTCTCTCTTTTCTCTCTAGTGTTATATAGGTCTCTTGATTTCCTTCTTTACCCTGAGCTCTTTTTACTTCTTACACTGAGGTGGTTTTTCACATTTTGTGTATGATTTGCTGGAACCTTTCATCCTGCCCTGAGGGCTTAATTTCCTTTTGGGAGAAGTTCCGTGTTCTTAATCCTGAATCATGCCTTTGCTACTCATGCATTCTGCTTTCTGGATAATGTTCATAAGGATGTGTATTGTTTATTTTACATTGTTTATCTGTGCTGTTATGGATCAGGTTGTCCCATATGCTCTAAATGTTAATAAATGCTGACTTAAAAATATTCACACCAGATTTTACTGATGCTACAAGCGCAGAACGATTAGAGATTTCTGCCTTGTTTTTTTAAACATATATAAAAACTGAAAATAGAATTGGTGTAGGTTACGGAACAAAATGTAGTTATGTTGTCTGTTACAGAATTGGTAAATTTAGAACAGAACATTGGCTCCACACGATCACTCAAAACAAACTTTAGGAGCACAGGGATCATGTTATGGTTACCATATTTAAGTTTGGTGATTCTTACCCATGGCAGACCTGCAGCCTACTTAAAGTGGCACATCGCCAATCCCTCTGCCACTATATTCTCTGATCCATAGTACCTGCTGGGGGCCGATCTCTCTCCCACGCCCGCTGAGGGTTATCGAGGCACCTACCTCTTGTGTCATCATAGTTTCTCCTTAGCACTTAATGTTCAGCCTATGGTTCCTTACACATTTTTTTGCTAAGGTCACAACATTGTAGCTACTATATATTAACTAGGCTAATTTTCTAAGTGTATGGTTTTTCTATTTTTTTTTTTATTATGTTCAAGCATTTAGCCACTACTCCTTCTCAGCCTATGATGTAATCCTTGCTAGTATGGGTTACATTCATGTTCTACCATGCTCTATACTTTAACAGTATAATATACTTATTATACTTTAAAAATAGTGCAGCAATTCAGACATGCATAAGGATTGCTTATTGATATTCTATATGGGGAATACAGGGAAGTCTTCTTCTGTAAGAGGAGCATTATTCCCCACCGTATGACACTCGGGCCATGGTGAATGCAAGGTTTAGTAACCAATAGTTATTACATCGATAAGTTATTATTTACGTGGATGGTAACCTTAGCACATCTCCTGTGTATATTTCATGATGTTCAAAATGCAATGATTGTACTAAAGGCAGCATGAATGCACTTTAATTATGCTTTCAGTGCTATCATATAATAGGATATTTTGCTATTCAGTTTCTTTGTACCTGGCTTTATTCTTAGTATGATTGGCATACTAAAAGTGCCCTTAAAAATAAAGACAGGCAATAAATACTTTATTTGAACACAGAGAGTTTAACCACATATATCCAGAATATTGTGTTTAGAAACATCTTATTATCTATAATCTAATGTGAAAATGTAAGTTAATTTGTTTTAACACTTTTGTTTTTGCCCCCATTTTTCATGAGCTGAACTCAAAGATCTAAGACTTTTTCTATGTACACAAAAGGCCTACTTCTCCTTTGCCGAGATAATCCATCCATCTCACAGATGTGGCATATCAAGATGCTGATTAGACAGCATGATTATTGCACAGGTGTGCCTTAGGCTGGCCACAATAAAAAGTCACTCTAAAATGTGCAGTTTTACTGTATTGAGGGATTCTGGGGGGAATCCGAAAACCAGTCAGTATCTGGTGTGACCACTATTTGCCTCATGCAGTGCAACACATCTCTTTCGCATAGAGTTGATCAGGTTGTTGATTGTGGCCTGTGGAATGTTGGTCCACTCCTCTTTGCAATGGTTGTGCGAAGTTGCTGGATATTGGCAGGACCTGGAACACGCTGTCTTATACGCCGATCAAGAGCATCCCAAATATGCTCAATGAGTGACATGTCTGGTGAGTATGCTGGCCATACAAGAACTGGGATGTTTTCAGCTTTCAGGAATTGTGTACAGATCCTTGCAACATGGGTCATGTATTATCATGCCTCAACATGAGGTGATGGTCGTGGATTAATGGCAAAACAATGGGCCTCAGGATCTCGTCACGGTATTTCTGAGCATTCAAAACGCCATCAATAAAATACATGTGCCCAAACCATAACCCCACCATACCATGGGCCACTCAATGCACAACGCTGACATCAGGAAACCACTCACCCACACAGTGCCATACATGCTGTCTGCCATCTGCCCTGTACAGTGAAAACCAGAATTCATTCGGGAAGAGAACACCTCTCCAAAGTGCCAGACACCATTAAATGTGAGCATTTGCCCACTCGAGTCGGTTACGATGATGAACTGCAGTCAGGTCGAGACCCCGATGAGGACGACGAGCATGCAGATGAGCTTTCCTGAGATGGTTTCTGACAGTTTGTACAAAAATTCTTTGGTTATGCAAACCGATTGTTGCAGCAGCTGTCCGGGTGGCTGGTCTCAGATGATCTTGGAGGTGAAGATGCTGGATGTGGAGGTCGTGGGCTGGTGTGGTTAGGTGGCCCGTGGTTGTGAGGCCGGTTGGATGTACTGCCAAATGCTCTGAAACACCTATGGTAGAGAAATTCACATTCAATTCACAAGCAACAGCTCTGGTGGACATTCCTGCAGTCAGCATGCATCAAAACGTGCGCATCTGCGGCATTGTGCTGTGTGATAAAACATCACATTTCAAAGTGGTCTTTTACTGTGGCCACCCTAAGGCACACCTGTTCAATAATCATGCTGTCTAATCAGCATCTTGATATTCCACACCTGTGAGGTGGATGGATTATCTTGGCAAAGGAGAAGTGCTCACTAACACAAATTTTTGACAGATTTGTGAACAATATTTGAGAGACATATGTCTTTTGTGTACATAGAAAAAGTCTTAGATCTTTCAGTTCAGCTCATGAAAAATGGGGGCAAAATAAAAAAAGTGTTGCGTTTATAATTTTGTTCAGTGTATATTAATGAGGATTCTAATAGAAACATAACCTCAAATTTTTTTTTTTTTTTTATTTTTTTTAATTTTTTTTTTTTTTTTTTAAATCTTTATTTTTGCTGTGCAGATACATAGTACAGGTTGGCAAGAGGTGCCCCAAAAGCAGTCCTCAGGCTTTTTTCTCACGTGGAACATGTGGGGCACATGGATAACAAGCACAATTTTTTATATATTTAAACAATCGTAGTTAAACAGAGATTGAAAATGTTATGCATTTATCAGGCTTACACAGTCGTAGTGAAACAGAGATTGAAAATGTGATTAAGTTAGGTCGTTGCAATATTTTTAAATAACAAGCTTAGTCTCAACGTTTAGGTTCTATTGAGTGTTTCAGTGTACTTGTGTAACAAGAGTGTGTTACAGGGTTGTAGCGTATATGATACAGGTTAGGTACAAGCTGTGTAATAGCGACCTGTTTGTCTGTCCTATAATGTGTGCAAGTCTACGACTCAGCTAGTCTAGTCAGGTGTAGTATAATGGCGTTTATAACTTTATGGTGTATGTTGAGGGGGAAACATTTGGAGTGAGCCGTGGCAGTGTCACTTGTGGTACAAGCTAGGTTGTTTGTTTACATGGATTAGCAAGTGTATGCATGCACTCAGTGAGTATACAATGTACAGTTTAAGACGTATGTTAGGTTTGCAGTAAGCCTTTTTCAATAACCTGTAGTCTGCAGGAAAGGTTTAACATAATACCTAACCGATGCCCAAAGGTAGAGACCCATATGCATACAATAGTGACTGTATAGTCAGGCTAGTACACCTTGCCCACCGTGAAAGTTAGCTCATAATAAACAGTGAGTAACAAAAAGGTCAGCATAGTTTAGAGTAAGTTAAGGAGAGGTAATCGGGCATGTTAGGCAATATGGCCTAGCCAGTGTTTGCATTACGAACTGAGGGTGCGGCAGACCTGTGTGAATTTACTAACATCAAAATAAACAAACATAAACAGTAAGGCAGGCAGAATGGGCATTGAAGATATTGCAGTTATGCAGTGATAGGACGTCGGGTATACAGTGCTCATATGATACATGATGGGCATATTGTAGCTGGTTTGGCTAGCTGTTAATGTGGGCAATGTTAAAGCACAATACTTGCGTATCAAGGTACCCCTTGTGGTCGTGCCAAGCCAGGCAACTGAGGTAATGGTTTGCAATGCTCCCAGTTCAAAGTCCCAACTGAGTACCAGTGAGGTCGCCAGGCAGTGACTGGCATGTCCCGTTGTGGCAGTGGTTGTACTCAGCCCACTCCGCATGGTGCGCTTCTCTGGCGGTGAGGTCGGATGATTTGCTCCAATGCCGTGGTGTCACTGCGTCCGGGGGCCGCTTGTCTTCGGCCTGAGGCCTTAGTGGGTGCTCTTGCCTGGTTGCCATTGATCCCATCACCAGGATCGTGGGCCCAGGGATCTGCCGAAGCCTGGTCCCCCTGGGTGTATGGCAGGCTACGGAGGATTTCCTCCTGGTGAGCGCCCGGCTCAGATGAAGGGGAAGCGGTCGCAGCGGCAGCGGCTTCCACGTGGGCGATGCGACTGGTTGGTACACTAGTGCCTTGCGCTCGGTATGTTTCCAGGCTTAGGGGTTGCTGGACAGATTGGGTTGTCTGCTGGTGCCCGGTCGCCGGCTGCAGCGGTGGCTGTGGCTGTACTGCCCGGGATGCAATCCGGCGCCAGAAAGCTGCACAGATTCTGTCGAAGGCATCATTAAATCGTGCCTCCCATGCTGGCATCCGTGTGTTCTCCTCCTCAGTCGCCATTTTAGGTTGTTGTGAAGGAGCAACCTGGGGGACTGGTGAGTTCTTCGTGCTTTGTAGACGCTGTGTCCCCAGGTGGGACCGGGATAACCCCCTCCTGTCCTGGGGGGGGGGGGTCGGGTTGATTAAGGCACTCTGACGGCGGATGGCTGAGAGACCGGCCGTGTCTCCCCTCCATGTGGTCCGCCTTTCAGTTAGGCCGCAGTGAGTGTTTTGGTCGCGGGTCGTGGACGGTGCTCCCCAGCCGCTTGTGGGTGATCTCCCTTCTGTGTGGGGTTCCGATTTTAGCCCTTGAGCCTCAGTTTAGTAGTCGGTGTGCTATTTTTCCGTGGTTTTCGCCGTGGGTATGTGAGGAGCTCCCCTCAAACACGTCCGTCGGCCATGTCAGCTAGGCCCCGCCCCCCCATAACCTCAAAATTGACTTTAATCAAACACATTGACATTCCATTGTCTGAAAATCTATTCATAAACAGGACTATACATAGAACAGGTGTTCACGCGTTTACACTGGAAAGAAAGACGAGTTGGTCTAAGGCAAAGAAAGTTTTTTTTACAGTAAGAACAATAAAGATGTGGAATTCTCTGCCGGAAGAAGTGGTTCTATCAGAGTCCATACAGATGTTTGAACAGCTATTGGATAAATACTTGCAAAATAATAATATGCAGGGAGATAATTTTGAATTAGTGGGGTAATAGCTGCTTGATCCAAGGAGATATCTGACTGCCATTCTGACTGCCTTTCTGATGCAGTGTCACATATGATATGTAACCAAAGCTTTAACACAATGGTGTGCTTAAAGGCATCATCCAGGGCCGGACTGGCCCACCGGGATACCAGGGAATTTCCCGGTGGGCCGCTGCACCTGGGGCTGGCAGGAAGCCCTAATGTGTAATTTAAATAATTTTCCCTCGGACTGTAATAGCCTGTTTCAGTCCGAGGGAAGGAAGGGAGGGAGGGGCTGGGGCTCCAGGGAGGGTCTGGTGGTCCATTTAGGCTGCCAGGGGGCTGGAGGGAGTTCTGAGTCTCCCTCCTTAATCTTCAGCAATTCGTGCCTCTAAGCTCTGCCCCTGGAAGCAAGCCCTGCCTCTCGGATGCAAGTCCCGCCTCCTGTGAGCAAGCTCCACCCCCACACACTGCTGACCTGGAAGGAAGAGGTCAGAAAATGGAGGCATCACCTCCCAGTGCTCCTTGTCTCCCACAGCCTTCTGTGACAGGTAAGTAAGGGGAAGTGGCCATGGTGCTTTAGAGTGTACACTTACTTAAAATTTGCCTATAACTCCTGGGGGACAGAGAATTGTAAAGACTGAGTCTAAAAACATGTGATTGCCATGGTTGACTGCCCACACAGTTTATACACTCTATGGATGCACTTTCACAGATTTCCATGTATTTATCCCATTTTATTTTTGCTTTTGTCTTTACACTATGTATCCTTATCTTTTAGTTTCTCTGATTAAACAAATTTGCCTGGTTATATTGATTTTGCCTAAATTATATTTATTTTAAATGTACAAATTAATTTGGTCACAAAGCAAAATAAATCATTTTGGTGGCATTTTAAAAATAATATATATATATACTTTGAGTTTTATTTTTTTTAATAAAACAAAAAAAGTTTTCTGAAATTAGTTTCAGATTCCACTAATTTCTAAAGCAGAATTTTGATAAATATATAAAAATATAATTTTTTTTTAATTTTTTTTTACCATGCACCTTTTATTAACATTAAATATATAATCCAGGAATTATTTTACAGAGACCTGAAGCTCAGTGATATAGAAATGTTATATTATATGATCTGTTGTCATGAGCAAGATCTTTTGTTTCTCAAACCTATAAACAGGGACGTGTCTTACACGAGGCAAACAAGGCATCTGCCTTGGGCTGCACTTTGCATGGGACGGCGAAAAAAGCCGCACCAAACACCCAGGCAGATCCCTTGTTTGCCTCGTGTCCTGGGGGGCTCAACAGCTGGCCGGCTGGCCACTTTTGAGCCCCCCTAGGTTGGCGGCGGGCTGCAAGGGAGCATACTCATCTGAGCTCTTCCTGCTCAGCTACCTCCGCGCTGCTTAATAAAGCTGGGAGCCGGAATATGACGTACTCCAGCTTCCGGCATCACTAAGCGGCTCACGAGGGAGCTGAGTAGGAAGATTAAAGTTCCCTCGCCACCTACTCTGCCTGTCCACCCCCTGCCTGCCCGACCAGCAGCCCCATTGGACAGGTAAGTAATCCACTCCAGCTCTCCCAGGGAGGCTGGGTGGATTTAAAATAAAAGTTTAAAAATAATAATTTGTGAGTGTTGGTGGAAATGTGTGTGTCTAAGTCAATGTGTGTGTCTGTGAGTGAGTGAATGTAAGTGTGTGTGTCTGTCAGTGAATGTGAGTGCATGCGTCTGTCAGTAAGAGTGTGTCGGTCAGTGAGTGTG
The DNA here is from genome assembly GCF_036172605.1 of Pelobates fuscus. Lineage (NCBI taxonomy): Eukaryota > Metazoa > Chordata > Amphibia > Anura > Pelobatidae > Pelobates > Pelobates fuscus. Next base: position 351,076,842 of record NC_086320.1, on the reverse strand, counting down.
TCTGTCAGTGTGTGCCCGAGTAATAGTGTGTGTCTGTCTATCAGTGTGTCAAATCAGTGAGTGTGTGCATGTCATTGTTTCAGTGTATATGGGAGTGTGTGTCTGTCAATGAGTGTGTGCGTCTGTCAGTGAGTGAGCGTCTGTCAGTCAAAGTGCGGCCTTGACAGGAAGGGGTGTGGAAAATTTAAATTGGGGGGGTGCCCGAGCCCCGTTGCCCAGGGCAGCACAAATCCTAAATACATCACTGCCTATAAACCTAATCTATGTATTTCATAAATAAGAAAAAAATAAAAAAAAAGACTGTGCATTCACACAGTTCCTTATAATATTGCACTGGTCTATAGAATAAATCAATCCTAACTTAACTGGGATACAAGAATCTGTTCACTAAACAGTGACTGAAAGTAAGTTTAAAATTGGGGTGTAACCACTATACAATGAATTCATTCAAAATGAAAAACAAACTGCAAAGATTTGGGGGAAAAAGTGTTCAGTTTACAAATGTCTCAGTTGCAGTCATACAAAGCTATTTACTAAAGTGAGAATTTAAAGTGAACTTCAAACTTAAGATTAAAATTGCCGAACTGAAAAAAATTCAGCTATGCTTCTTGGTCGACTACTGGACTGGCCTTAAATTTGAAGTTCACTTTTAATTCTCACTGTCATACATAACCCTGTTTGCTGTCTTAGCCTAAATGTTATAATTCGGTTTTGAATTCACTCCAATTTGGTGTACTAAATCAACTTTTCCCCCTAAATTTGTTTCCAACTCGCTAGTGAATTAATCTCAATATAAAAGATAACTTATTAGGCTGAAAAAATATATATAAATATTTTTTAAATATTGTGATGTGGAATCTAGAATCCTATCTAAGAGCAAGCCTTGGTAGAGTTACTGCTTCGCCACTTAGTAACAATAATAATAATTATTATTATTATTATTTTCTTTTTAACCCCTTCACGACGGGTGACGGACGAGGTCCGTCATCCTGGGGATGCCCTTAACGACGGGTGACGGACCTCGTCCGTCACGCGGTAAAATTAACCCCAGATCGCCGCAATCGCGGCGATCGTGGGGTTAATGGTGCTCCGGTCTGCCTCTGCATTAGAGGCAGACCGGGAGCACCGGATCGGGCTGTCCCAGCTCATGTGCCCGCTCTGACAGCATGTCAGAGTGGGCACATGTGCTCTGTATACTCACCTCCGCCTCCCTGCACTTCCGGGTTCAGTGTGAAGTGCAGGGAGACAGATCTTCAGTGATCCTGCCCCCTGGTGTTAAAAAAAAAAAAGTTAAATTAAAATCCCACCCCCCTTTACCCATATTAATAAAAAATTAACCCCTTCCCTGCCAATTGATCACTGACTACAGTGATCAATTGGCAGGGATTACATTTTAATATGATCTGATTTTTTTTTTAACCCCTGAGGGTTAATTCTTTTTTTTTTTAAACCTCAGGGGTTAAATTTATTTTATTAATTAATTTTAATATTTTAAAATTATAAATTTAGCTAGCTGGGGAGGGTGGAAGTTAGTGGGGAATTGGGGGATTTAGTGTTAGGCTAACTAGGGGTTAACGTTAAAAAAAGTTTTAAAATAAGCTTTAAAAAGTTAAAAAATTAAGTAAAAAAAAAGTTTTAATAACGTTTAAGTAAAAAATAAAAAAAAATAAACCCTTTACCCAGTCCAAATAAAAATTAACCCTTTGCCTGCCAGTCTATCACTGCCTACAGTGATCAAAATACAGATCACAGTATTATACTGTGATCTAATTTTTTTTTAACCCCTGACGATTAACTTTTATTTATTTTTTAACCCTCAGGGGTTAAATTAATTTAATTAACTAATTTAAATATTGTATAATTAAATATTTTGCTAGCTGGGGTGGGTGGGAGTTATGGGAAAATGGGGAATTTACTGTTAGTGCTGCTTACTGCTAGTTAGGGGTTAACGGTAAAAGAAAAAGCTTAGAAAAATGTTAAATCTGTAAAAAAAAGTTTTACGAAAGTTTAGGAAACTTTAAAAAAATGAATAAGCAAAACAAAAGTTTAAAAAATAGTTTTAAAAAGTAAAAAAAGTTTTAAAAAGTAAAAAAATACATTTAATAACGCTCATTACCACTACACCTGGTACAAGCTAGCGGAAAAATGATCCCACGCTAAGGTTCAAAATATGCCTTTTGAAATACCCTGGGATGTCTTCTTTAAGAAATGGTATGGCTGTATGGGGTATTTGGATTATATAGCCTGGTAAAATACTCTAAAATGGGACATGGGCACAGCGTAAAAATTAAAAGTTTGAAAAAAAATGGAATGGCTGTGTCCCAAATGTGCCCCTCCGATGTCCACATATACCTGGCAAAGGTACATACGGGGGTATTTTTGTACTCAGCCGACATAGCTGAGCAACATATAAAGTATTATAGAGTGGTGGTACACATAAGGTTTGCAAAATATACTGTGCAAACTCACTTTGTGTGTCAAAAAGGCAGAAAAAACGCTTATTACCACTACACCTGGTACAAGCTAGCGGAAAAATTATCCCACACTAATTTTCAAAATATGCCTTTTGAAGTACCCTGGGATGTCTTCTTTAAGAAATGGTATGGCTTTATGGAGTATTTGGATTATATAGCCTGGTAAAATACTCTAAAATGGGACATGGGCACAGCGTAAAAATTTAAAGTTTGAAAATAAATGGAATGGCTGTGTCCCAAATGTGCCCCTCCGATGTCCACATATACCTGGCAAAGGTACATACGGGGGTATTTTTGTACTCAGCCGACATAGCTGAGCAACATATAAAGTATTATAGAGTGGTGGTACACATAAGGTTTGCAAAATATACTGTGCAAACTCACTTTGTGTGTCAAAAAGGCAGAAAAAACGCTTATTACCACTACACCTGGTACAAGCTAGCGGAAAGATTATCCCACGCTAAGGTTCAAAATATGCCTTTTGAAATACCCTGGGGTGTCTACTTTAAGAAATGGTAGGCCTTTGTGGGGTAGTTTGAATTTAAAACTTACGAAGATGCTTGGAAATTGCACATAGGTCCAGCGTCAAAATTCAAAGTTCTGTAAAAACTGATATGGCTTGGTCTCCAATATGGCCCTGCAGCTTCACAAAATAGTGCCAAAGACATTCATTGGGGATGTCTTTTTACTCAGAAGACTTAGCTGAGCATAATTTGAAGGTTTTGAACTTAGTGGCACATATGAAATATACAAAATGCCCAGCAAAAATGCAATCCGTATGTCAAAAAATGCACAAAATTATTTTTTACCACATACTTTGGCATATATTGGTGAAAAAATGGGGGCATGCTAAGGCACAATATGCACCTTATGATATACCCTGGAGTGTCTACTTTTACAAATGGTAGGCCTTTGTGGTTTTTTTTTGAACAGTCAAACTGTTATAATACCCCAAATGGAAGCATAGGCTCATTAAATCCGTCTCTCAAAATTCAACTGTGAATACTGAAAAGGACAGGTCTCCTGTATGGCACTGTAGCTTCACGAAATAGTGCCATAGACATACAATGGGGGTGTCCTTTTACTCAGAAGACTTAGCTGAGCATAATTTGGGGGGTTTGAACTTAGTGGCACATATGAAATATACAAAATGCCCAGCAAAAATGCAATCCGTATGTAAAAAATGCACACAATTATTTTTTACCACATACTTTGGCATGTAATGGTAAAAAAATGGGGGCATGTTAAGGCACAATATGCACCTTATGAGATACCCTGGAGTGTCTACTTTTACAAATGGTAGGCCTTTGTGGGGTTTTTTGAACAGTCAAACTGTTATAATACCCCAAATGGAAGCATAGGCTCATTATATCCGTCTCTCAAAATTCTACTGTGAATACTGAAAAGGACAGGTCTCCTATATGGCACTGTAGCTTCACAAAATAGTGCCAAAGACATACAATGGGGGTACCGTTGTACTCAGCAGAAGTAACTGAACACATAATAAAACTTTGTACAGGAATAGCACACAACAACTTTACAAAATACACATGAGAAGTTCTTTGTTATACGTTTGTGTGCGAAAACCCCCCCAAAACACAATTTTACTCCAATATTTAGCAGAGGTTGGCGGTAAAATGGCTACGTAGAAAGTGTCAAAACAACCTTAGGTAAATAGCCTGTGATGTCTACTTTATATAAATATATACTTTTGTGTGGCAATTTTGTTTTATTTTATGGCTATTAGGCTTACAAGACAAACATACCAAATTCTAAAATCGCTCCATATTAAAATTTTATTTTACTCCTTGTGCTTTGTGACCTGTAACTACCAAAAAAAACTGAAAATCCCAGACACATTATATATTCTGTAAATCAGAACAAATAAATGAATTTATTTTTAATTACTTTCCTTAACCTGCACTAATTATGCACACATTATGATTGCAAAAACTGTAAAAAAAACCCAATATTTTTCATTTTTTTTGCATTTTTCTGTATTTTTTTATAATAAGTAAGCATTTATATATTTATATGTTATATCAAATTAAAGCCCTTTCTGTCCTTTAAAAAACAGTATATAATATGTGTCGGTGCAATAAATGAGAGAGATGCAAATTGCAGTTGAACGCAAACAGCAAGAAAATGCAAAAATTGCTTGTGTCATTAAGCATAAGTCAAGCTTCTGAAGCTCTGTCCTTAAGGGGTTAAATAACTTTTTCTTTTCCTTTTTTTTTTGGGTGTAAACAGAGTATAAATACATATTTACAAATGCAGAAAGATAAGTCCTGCGCTCACTCCCATCACTGGGCGGCTGCAAATGACTACAGTACACATCAGCCCCAATATATAGTAAAAACAAGTTACCTGCGCTCTCTCCTTAATCCCTATGTATTTTTAAACAAATGGAGGTTTTTTAGTTACCTCCAATGGCCATGAGAGGATGAGCCCACCTGCCAACGACCCTTAGGTGGGTCCTAACTCTAACCATTCACCTTGCTTCCTTGAGCCTCTGGCAAAAATCTCTACTGAGACAGAAAGGGGTATTTTTATATACACCCCTATACTTATTAACCCTTAATAGGGAACACATGGGATGGGCGGCTGCATTGCAACAAGACTGAGTGATACAAAAAATGGATACAAATGCAGAAAGATAAGTCCTGCGCTCACTCCCATCACTGGGCGGCTGCAATGACTACATTACACATCAGCCCCAACATTACTATGAGAGGATGAGGTGGGCTCATCTTCTCATGGACATTGGAGGTAACTAAAAAACCTCCATTTGTTTAAAATACATAGGGATTAAGGAGCGAGCGCTGGTAACTTGTTTTTCTTTGTTTTTTACTATATATTGGGGCTGATGTGTACTGTAGTCATTGCATATATATATATAGTTAAACCAACTCAATAAACAATTTTATCTGCATAATATTCCAAAGGCTGGGGGGTAGGATTTTTCAAAAAGCCAAAAAATGAATAAATACATAAATGTAATAAAATAAATAAATATTATTGTTATTATTATTATAATACATATACATATTAAACAAAGTCTACACTCTCTGCTTCAGCCCATGACAGTGGTTGTGTGTGTGTGAGTGAGCTTGTCTGTAGTGAGCATGTGTGTGTCAGTGAGTTTGTCTGTAGTAAGCGTGTGTATATGAATGAGTTTTTCAGTAGTAAGCATGTGTGAGTGTTTGAGTTTGTACTAAGTTTGTGTGTGTACCAGTAAGTTTGTCTGTGTGTGTCAGTGAGCATGTGTGTATATCAGAGAGCTTATGTTTTTATGTCAGTGAGCTTATGTGTATCAATGAGATTGTCTGTCTGTGAGCCAGTGTATCAATGAGTCAGTGAGATTGTCTGTCTGTGTCTGCATGTGAGTATGCTTACTGTATAATTAAACTTTTTACCCTGAACAACCAAATATTTTGAATTTGAAAAAGGGACATACCAATAATATATATATATATATATATATATATATATATAGAGAGAGAGAGATCGAAGGTAGGAAAGGCACTCCAAGGACTTCTTTCAATGTAGAAAATAAGTAAATTTTATTCGGCAACTGCCATAAAAACTCAACGTTTCAGTCCTGTGTCAGGACTTTCGTCAGGATAACAGTGCATTGTAATAGTGACAGAATATATAGCAAAGTTAAACAGTTCTAATCCAATTAAAATCAAAATACAGTACATACGATGCAGCTGAGACTTACCCCTCACCCTGTGTAACGAACTGCCTGGGCGCCAGAAAATCGCGGGCAAAATTTATTCCATTACAAGTATTCTGCAGCTGTACGAATTGCTGCTGTGCTGTCCACGCGTCGGCCGTTCCCATGGTTACCGGCTAGGCCGCGAATTAGCGTGCGTTAGCATATTGTCATGGCAACCAGCCGATCGTAGAATGATCGGTTTGCAGGACAGTTCCGTACACAGGATGCAGGGGATAGAGCATGTGTATTATTGGAGGACCTAAAGTCACTAGCCTATGACATAACGTGATAAAGTATAGGTGGCATGTAACAACATTTGAATAGTAGTAAGGCAAATACGCCGTGTCCATACTGCTTAGTGGTATGGGTAAAGACATGCTAGGGGTCTTAGGTTAAGTGCTAGTGGATGATGCAGATTAGATCCTAGTGGGTGAGAAGACAATCTTAAGTAGCCACACTGGTATTTATACGACTATACACACAAGAATTTACACAACTATATACATAAAGTCCATCGCAGGCCAAAACCGCCATAGTGTCCAGTCAAAGGAAAATACCCAAAGTGTACTTCTCATTGAGGCCTTTGGGTTGGATTGTGTCCAGCGTCCGAATCCAGTGAAGTTCTCTTTGTAACAAAAGTTTTTTTCGGTCGCCGCCCCTAAGTGGCTGTGGGACATGGTCTATCGCTGTAAACTTCATAGAGGGCAGGGGATGGCTTTTTTCCCAAAAATGCTTGGCTACTGGTAGCTCAGAACCCTTGTCCCTGTACGCTATGCGGATACTAGAACGATGATTGCGCATCCTCTCCCTGAGTGGAAGGTCCGTTTTGCCCACATAGGCCAGTCCACAAGGGCAGACTAATTTATATACTACATGATCGCTGGTACAGGTGAGTCTGTGTCTGATAGTGTATTTTCTGCCCGTGTGTGGATGGGCGAAGGTCTTGCACGGAATCATGTGGCTGCAGGTAACGCATCCTAGGCATCTGTAACATCCCAGGTTCGAGTGGGTAGTTGGTTTTACCTTCATTTAATATTTCAATGGCAAATTCAGGTTTCACTTAACACTAGTTTGGTGTGCCAACTAAAGAGCCCACTGAGCATATATTATTAATCTGAAACTATATGTCGTACCCGAAATGAATATTCTCTGTTTCTACATTAATATCAACAAAACAAAACACTTTAAAACAGCATTTATACTTCCCAGATCAAGCACTTGTAGTGCAGATTAGCCTATGTTCATGCGTTTTTAGTAGTTATCAGTTTCAGAATGTTTACTGACAGAATATTATCCGTTATTTTCCTTCTGTAGGATATATATACATATATATATATTATAATAATGTTGCAGGAAGATACAGGGTACTTTGTAAAAAATAAATTTTCTAGCAAAGAAGTGAATCTGGTGGGATGTCCCTCCTCTCTGTAAAGTAGTTCAGTGGATATGCTGATTTTTAGACAGTCTTTTCTTTAGCAGTCAGGGATCTACAAAACAAAGGAGCCCCAAGGAGGTAATTATAGGAATTAATTCATAATGGATTCTCTGCAGATGGGAAAGGCTTCAGAGTGAAGCTGTGTCAAACCGTTCAGCCGATATCACTCCAATTCTTTTTATTTTAAGCTAAACCCCGCATTTCCCTGCAACGATAATGTCTTTCAATTTAACCCTGTGACAATTCAGTCTATTTCAGTGCAGTGCTAAGTGAACCAGATCCCAAGGGTTAATGGCTGCAGCGCATTTGGAATGCATTGCATGGGTGATTGATGCATCTGGCGACAGGCTTAAAGTGTTTTCATTTTCTGAACTCACCACTGGTCTGTTAAAACCATCTTGAAGATGAAGAACAATGAGCTTCTATGTGATAGCTGTGTCGTTCAGACTGTGAAGAGTTAATAGCGCCATACTTTCTTTTTCCACAGCAAAAATTCACATTATCTGATGCACAAAATAAATATTTTTACAGGTCACAGTAAGTGATTTTATATTAGCATGAATACATCCATCAATCCAAAAAGCAGACACTTTCAGTCATTATGCAGGGAGGCATCTGCATTAATGCACTTATTTATAGCTTCTCTAAGTGAAATAGCTTTTTTTCTGAATCAACACAGAAACACACACAATAAACTATTTTAAATCATTTAAAAAACATCTTTCTCAGATATAAATAAAGGGATTGGGTCACAATGTACAATTATACTGTGCTAAGTCAACCCCTATGTCTGAGTGCCCAGTATTGTTGACTTCTAACCTAATTTTAATATGGGAAATAAATATATTATCTGCTTGACGTACTTCACTGCTAGTGATGTCGCGAACACAAAATTTTCGGATCGTGAACGGCGGACGCGAACTTCCGCAAACGTTCGCGAACCGGCGAACCGGGCGAACCGCCATAGACTTCAATGGGCAGGCGAATTTTAAAACCCACAGGGACTCTTTCTGGCCACAATAGTGATGGAAAAGTTGTTTCAAGGGGACTAACACCTGGACTGTGGCATGCCGGAGGGGGATCCATGGCAAAACTCCCATGGAAAATTACACAGTTGATGCAGAGTCTGGTTTTAATCCATAAAGGGCATAAATCACCTAACATTCCTAAATCACAATGGATATGGATTGACACCTGACATATGACATATTGACACCTTGACATATGGATTGACACCTGTCCTCAGAGACCCTGATACACACTGACACAGAGCAGAATAGGGACTGTTCCCCCTACATAGGGTCACTTGGCAGATATGGATTGACACCTATCCTCAGGGACCCTGATACACACTGGGGGGGACCAACTGTCCTCCCCCCGGCGCCCACCCCTGCGCGGTGGGTCGGGGTCATAAAAATAATGAGGGGGGACCTACTGTCCTCCCCCCTGGCCCCCACCCCTGAGCGGTGGGTGGGGGCCCTAAATAAAAATTCCCCCCCAATCAAAGGTGACTAGGGGTCCCCAAGCCCCTAGTTACCCACCCCAAAAAAGTTACCCCCTACCTACCTCCCTCACCCTAAAAAATAGTGAAGGGGGAATAAAATAACTAACCTGTAAAGAAAAATTCAACTTACCATTTGACGTCTTCTTTTTTCTAAAATCTTCTTTTTTCAGCCCCAAAAAAGGCCAAATAAAAAGCCATAAGAACCGACGCAATTACAAAAAAAAAAACAAGTGCAAAAAAAAATAATCCATCTTAACCCATGGAGGGCTCCGCGTAGACTGAGCTCTGCAGGGCGGGGGAAGGCTTATAAAGCCTTGCCACGCCTTGCAATTAGGCTAAAAACACTGTGATTGGCTGGTTTAAGCCACTCAGAGTGCTCTTTGTCATTTTACACAGCGTGGGAAAATTCCAAAGAACTTTCCCACGCTGTGTAAAATGACACAGAGCACTCTGGTTAGATTCCAAGCCCACCAATCAGAGTGCTCTTTGTCATTTTACACAACGTGGGAAAATTCCAAAGAACTTTCCCACGCAGTGTCAAATGACACAGAGCACTGTGATTGGATGGATTTCAAGCCCACCAATCAGAGTGCTCTTTGTCATTTTACACAGCGTGGGAAAACTCCAAAGAACTTTCCCACGCTGTGTAAAATGACACAGATCACTGTGATTGGATGGATTTCAAGCCATCCAATCACAGTGCTCTGTGTCATTTTACACAGCGTGGGAAAGTTCTTTGGAATTTCCCCACGCTGTGTAAAATGACAAAGAGCACTCTGATTGGCTTAAACCAACCAATGAGAGTGTTCTTAGCCTAATTGCAGGGCGTGGCAAGATTTTATAAGCCTTCATGCGATGTTCGAGCCGCCCCCTATTCATCATCAAAAAAACATGTAATTTGTTATAAAAGTTTACTGCTAAAATACCCATGTCCTTTAAATTGTATAATTTAGTGCCTGCTTCGTTAATTAAATACGGTATTGTATTGCGGCTGTGCGTTTCCTTAATTTGTTTGTTAACATAATGGCTAGCCTTATCACCATGTGAGTAGTATGTTTTTTTTTAGTCTTTTTAACGTAAATTCCATCTTTTCACGTTGAAAGTCATTTATCTCCTGTCTGATTTTCTTAATGGACTACAACGAGTGGTGGATTTTATAAAGTGATTGTGAAGATTGCAGCTAAATATATAAATCTATTATCGTTTTCTTTTTATCCTTATGAATGAGAGATGCATGTGAGATAAAGTGTCCTCTGATCACAGCCTTACAGGCCAGCCAAATGCATATTGTTTTAACTAACAGATGTCAAATTATGATTTAAATTTTTTTTTTCATGAATATGTTTATTAACTTTTTTTTTTACAGTATTTCAATACATTCATAGCTAATTCTAGCATTAGACAACTCGTGTGACTATTCTTCAGCACCAATATGAACATCAAATATCATTTGATCAAGCAGACAATACAGAATTTCTACAATGATGGTCTGTGGCTCTCTAGTAGATGGTCATGGATAACTGATATTAAATAGATATTGTAGACTTAAAATAAAACATGGTAAACCTCAGCACCAATCCACCAATATAGAAAGTGGTTTTATAAACCATTCTATAATCCTCTAAGGTTGGGAAAATCCATTTGTATCATAGTTGGCTTGTCAATGGCATTTAAGGGGTTAAAACATAAATCTTATTAACACACAGAAAGGCATTTTATAGGATCAGTTTTCTGGGGCAATAGTGTAGGGAATAATGCTCATATAAGTTCATATTCATGGTAATTGCTTGAAAACATAGAAATCGTTTGCTGATACATTTTGATTTATTTACACAATTTCTGGACACCAAAACAGAATTGCACGTAAAACAGACATTTGACTGTTAAGGGTTAATTCCCAATGCAGTTGCTAATTGTTAACTATAAACTGTTATTAATGTTAACAGACAGTAATATTTGCTACCCCCAAAAAAATGTAAACAGGTTTCAAACATCGAGGCTGTAATAACATCAAATTCCATCCCTACCTTCTGCATCTGATCATTTATCTATTAGCGATTCCAACAAAAAACACCAAAATGCGCACTTTCTTAGTTGTTGCCATGGCAACCATAAATGAACAGTATAAAAGGCACGTCCTGCTTCCTATAATTTTTTTATATATAATGATATATACAAAGCACGTTCCTTTAGGTAAATGAGAGTTTGCAGTTGTTAAGTTGGCTTTTTTTCTTTACACTGAGCTAAGGCAGGTTGTAGTTTTGGCGATTGCAGCCATTCAAATTTACCATCTAACATGGAAACGAGTTGTTAAGTACAGCTTAGCATCTCTTACTATTCTCTATAGGAGACGTTAAAACTTTTTTCAGTTGGAAAGTGGCAGTAACAATTAGTAAGATTTTCTAGTTTGGAAACAACAACATTGGAAACAAGCTACGTTCTAAGAGCGATCTGATATTAATAGTGATAATTTTGCTTGACAATGTGTCTTAAAGGAACACTATAGTAGTGTCAGGAAAACAAATTTTTTTCCTGACACTATATAACCCTTAGGTACCCCACATCCTCAGGTTCCCCCTCCCGCTGGGCTGAAGGGGTTAAAACCTCTTCAGCTACTTACCTTTATTCAGTGCTGGGCTCCCTCGGCGCTGGTGACCTCTCCTCCCCCGCCGACGTTAGCTCCCGAGTGAAGCAGCGTGCGCATTCAAACAGTCCATAGGAAAGCATTTCTCAATGCTTTCCTATGGATGTTCTGCACACTGAATGCAATTCTCGCATCCAGCGGCGCAGAAGCGCCTCTAGCGGCTGTCAGGAAGACAGCCACTAGAGGCTGGATTAACACTGCAATAAACATAGCAGTTTTGCTGAAACTGCTCTGTTTACATCTTAAGGGTTTAAACCTGGTGGACCTGGCACCCAGACCACTTCATTGAGCTGAAGTGGTCTGGGTGACTATAGTGTCCCTTTAACAACAAGGTTACACGATCTTCTTATAAATATTATTCTGCTTGTCCTCAATTCACTTCTGTTTTTTACCATTGATAAAGCCTCAATCTACAGGCAAAACGCATTTTGGAAGACTATTCTATTTTAAATTTATGACCTAAAGTCTGTTTTCACTAACAGAACATAAAGGGAATAATGAAATATGGTGCCTGTTTTGGAACATGGTTTCTGGCTGGAGGATTTGTAGGAAAGAGGTACTGTATAGAATACTGGTGACATGCTGTAACGGTCTGCTTTAATGTAAGAGTCACATTTTTATTCTGAGATTGTTTTATCACACAATACTACTCTATGTATGGAACTCACATTGTCTTGCCCCTTCTCACGTTTTTGTCTTGTACATATCCCAATAAGGGACTTGAGAAGAGAGGATTACATTTTGACGAGGATCCCTCAAAGGGTTTACACAAAATCCCCAAGTGAGCGGTGCTACATCACAGTAGATTATGCCTTTTTGTTGCTTTTGAGCAGTGGACTGCAGTGTTTTTTTTATCATAATGGAGGCACACTATTTTAGTATTTATTTTATGATTACAGTTCATGGCCCTTTTCTGGCCTTATATTTTGCCTTTCCTGCCTGCAATTACATTGCTAATATATCCACAAACCATCAATACTCACCGTCCCATGCATCTACTCATGATAGCTCTCTACATCCCAAAACACATTTAATTGCTACACCAACTCTAAGTAAGTTCAAGTCTTGTAAACAATCTCATTTTTTTGGTAATGATCCAATTATCACCTTAATATCAAGATCAGGGGTAGGCAAACTTCGACAATCCAGATGTTTGGATATCTCCCTTGATACTTGGCCAACATTATGGTAGATGGAGTCTGCAACATTTAGCATGGCAAAGGTTGCCTACCTCTGCCCTAGATGATGTTGCACTAGAAATCCTATAAAGTTTTGTAGCCCAGGGCTGACATGGAATCATGTCTTGTAGTCCAAAAAGCACCATAGAGGCAACTTCAACAACAGCATCTTCAGCAGCTCCATGACTGGTGACTGTATCACGAGCATTGTGGGGGTGTCAATATGCAATCCTTCTGAACCACCTATACAGAACAATGGGCCATCATCTTTAGAGAAATATCTAGATAGAACTAGGAAATATATCAGTCGTGATAGGTGCTTATTGTAGACAAGTATATCAGGTAATTTATTGTATACAGTTTAAATAATTTGCAGTAATGTACCTAATTTATTATAAATTCTGCTACTTTGTCTATATATATATATATATAGCAAAACATTATGCAAATGAGAATGTTATTTGAATGTAAATATTTTCTTTAAATATTCAAAAAAAAAAAACATAATATAAAAAATGAATGCAAAAAAGTCTATGTTAAACTTTTTGAATAAGGCGTTCACGCTGGGAGGTTTTCCGTAGAATTTTCCTGTAGTCATATGGATTATCGTCCAATTTTTTTCCTTGCTGTGCAGCTTCAGAGATTGATGATCTGGTGAGAAAATAACATTTTTTTTCTTTTCAAAAGGAATATAGTTCTTTTAGGTCGGGAATTCAGCTTACAAACCGCAAGTCTTTTTTATTGGTAGATAATTTGTAACTCTAACATTGTTCATCCTAAACTGTCACAGTTATCATCAGATTTTTTTTTAACAAAGCCTAAAAGCTTTTTTTGGTTTTTGTTTTGGAAAACCAAAATACTTAAGGATATAACCATGATTTTTTTAGAATAACAGCTTGTTGAGCCAATGAGAAATCTGACTGCCATTTTGTTATAAAGAAAGATAGTTTTGTTATTTTGTGGAAAAATTAGAAATTGCTGCAAATAATTATTTTTTTTCTTTTGGGTATGTAAAAAACTGAACTTAGTGAAATTTGAGTCAGTCAGTCTATAAAACGATATAATTATGCAGTAACATGCAGTAACATCAGCTTGAAGATTAGGATTAATATAGTAGTTTTCTTTACTGACAAACTTTTTGTTTCCCTTATCCTCCATATTTTTTCCTGATCACTTATGTGAAATTTTTCAGTGGTTCATCTTTTGATTTTTTTCTTATTTTTCTGGTCAAGTTTTCTTGTTAATCAGGTGAGTATGGAGCCTATATAGGTGGTTGACTCCTATGCTTCATTGAAGCCCAGACAGGGACCATAAGAACTATCTATTCTGTAGTATCGTGTGTGCACAATTTAAAAACAATATTTTGCATGTCCACCTCTGGAGGTCTGTAGATGAGTGTTATTTAATATCTTTACACCAGATGTCACTAAACCTGGCATTTGACCTGTTATTGGAATACAAATCCCATTGTTCTCCTCCAAATCAAGGGTAGACAGGCCTAAATGGAACACTCTTATTTTACACTTTCTATTGAGTTTGCGGGAAAGTAACTCATTACTCTTACCTTTCATTTGGGTTTAAGATTGAAAACTCCATTGCAGAAAAAGCGTCATGTTGGCTTTGGTTATTTATTGAAGCAGAATTCTTGGAATAAATTTCATTGTAATAATCTTCGGCATTCAGCTCTTTGCCTTGACTGTGAAAAAAAAAGAATTGCCTTTGTTTATCTATTTCACGGAGAGATAGGATCTCTCAAACGGTCAAATGGTTTCCAAATGGTTGCCAGACAACAAATAAAATACATAGAAAATGGGAGAACACTCACATGCAACAAACGTATACACACATTATACCCACACACATCACATCCACTGGGCAGGTGTCAGTCAAAATTGAATAAAAAATAAAAATAAAAAACAAAAACCCCATTTACTCCATTTTCAAAACACTTGCACAACACACGTATTTGACAGCTGGTATATGCATATACTACTTCATCAGGATTATCGACAAGATGCTCAAAGTGGTCAGGACATTTTATGGTACACATTGGCAGGTGCGCAATACACCTGACAGGCACCACCACACACCTGCACTCCTTGCTCCTGCTTTTCCACTAAATGTTCTGTCCTATGATTCTATGATAGCTCCATTGGGAAATATTTAAAACTCTTCCAAAGCATATGCTGTCTTTGTTAACATTACTAGCGCATGCATAACGCAGAACATTTTCTGATACTGAACAGCAAAACTTAAAATATCATATAGTCTGTAATTGGAATTCAATAACTTCTATCATTGATTCCAATAATGCTTGGGAAAAATGTATCATGTCCTTAATGATATTCTCTGCATTACAGAAATGGTCAGTATATGTTCATGAAATGTTCACGCTGTTGGGCTCTTGATTATAATAATGCAAACCCCCTACTCTACTGTAGCCTGTGCTTTTCAGTTTTGAAGGTTTATCGCAGAGATGTTAATTATGGTGCATGCCATTAGTATACTATAAAGTCTTAATCTTGATTGAGAAGAGTATACACTGATCAGCCACAATATTAAAACCACTGACAGGTGAAGTGAATAACATTGATTATATTGTGGGTGGGTTACATTAGGCAGCAAGTGAACAGTCAGATCTTGAATTTCCTGCGTTGGAAGAAGGAAAAATGGTCAAGCGAAAAGTTTGACTGATTTTGACAAAGGCCAAATAGTGATGGCTAGAAGACTGGGTCAGGGTATCTCCAAAATGGCAAGGTGTGCTCCCACTATGCAGTGGTTAGTACCTACCAAATGTGGTGCAAGGAAGGACAAGCTGTGAACCAACCTCAGGGTCATGGGTGCCTAAAGCTCATTGATGCACATTGGGAGCAAAGGCCAGTCTGTTTGGCCGTATCTCACAGAAGAGCTACTTTAGCTCAAATTGCTGAAAAACATAATGCTGTCCATTCTAGAAAGGTGTCAGAACACACAGTGCATTACGGTTTGCTGTGTATGGGGCTGCGTGGCTGCAAATCAGTTAGAGTGCCATGATGACCCCTGTCCACGGCTGAAAGTGCCTACAATGTGGATGTGAACTTGACCATAAATCAATGGAAGAAGATTGCCTGGTCTAATGAATCATGCTTTATTTTAGATCAAGTGGGTGGCTGTGTGTGTGTTCATAATTTATCTTGGGAAGAGATGGCAGCAGGATGCACTATGTGAAAAGAGGCAGTGTTACACTTTTGGCAATGTTCTGCTGGAAAATCTCGGGTACTGGTATTCATGTGGATCTTACTTTGACACATTCCACCTACCTAGAGATTGTTGCATACCACGTACACCCCTTCATGGCAATGGTGTTCCATGATGTCAGTGACCTCTCAGCAGGATAATGCACACTGCAAAAATTGGTCAGGAATGGTTTGAGGAACATGAAATAGAGTTCAAGGTGTTGCCTTGGCCTCCAATTTCCACAGATATCAATCAGATTGATTATATGTGGGATGTGCTGGAACAACAAATCTGATCCATGTAGGCCCCACCTTGCAACTTGCAGGACTTGAAGGATCTGCTGCTAAAGTCTTGGTGCCAAATGCACAGGACACATTCAGAGGTCTTGTGGAGTCCATGCAATAATGCATCAAATCTGTTTTGGCAATTCGGTGGGGACCTAAATTATTTTAGGCAGGTGGTTTTAATGTTGTGCCTGAAAGTACTATTATTTCAGACAGGAAACAGTTACTTAATTGTTCTTCAGATCTTTTATGACAATTAATTTGGATATTGTTTGTTATTGTATGCACTTGCAAGAAACAAATCCTTGCTTCCATTTGAAAATCTTTTGATCAAATTTATTGGAAAATAAATCCATGCGTAGATTAACTATCTGTTGTTCTCTTCTAGTTGGCAGTGTTGACTTTGGACAACACAAACATAACCCCTACCCAATGCTCTCTGGAGGACATTTAATGCTGAGGAGGCTACTAGTATGCATATAGAAAAGGTAGATGTGCTGTTCTGTGCCCTCTCCTTGGGAGAGCACCAATCACAGAATTAGTATGGAGAAAACTACAATCTGTTTATATTGACAGGGTTATTTACTAAAGTGAGAATTTTAAGTGAATTTCAAATTTAAGATAAAAATAGATTAAATAATAAAAAAAAAAAATCTCCATGTCAACTAAGCTTTCAGTTTGGTTACTCTGACCTTAAAGGGACACTATAGTCACCTGAACAACTTTAGCTTAATGAAGCAGTTTTGGTGTATAGAACATGCCCCTGCAGCCTCACTGCTCAATCCTCTGCCATTTAGGAGTTAAATCCCTTTGTTTATGAACCCTAGTCACACCTCCCTGCATGTGACTTGCACAGCCTTCCATAAACACGTCCTGTAAAGAGAGCCCTATTTAGGCTTTCTTTATTGCAAGTTCTGTTTAATTAAGATTTTCTTATCCCCTGCAATGTTAATAGCTTGCTAGACCCTGCAAGAGCCTCATGTATGTGATTAAAGTTCAATTTAGAGATTGAGATACAATTATTTAAGGTAAATTTTGAAAGTAAAACCAGTTTTTTTTTCATGCAGGCTCTGTCAATCATAGCCAGGGGAGGTGCGGCTAGGGCTGCATAAACAGAAACAAAGTGATTTAACTCCTAAATGACAGTGAATTGAGCAGTGAAATTGCAGGGGAATGATCTATACACTAAAACTGCTTTATTTAGCTAAAGTAATTTAGGTGACTATGGTGTTCCTTTAAGTTTGAAAAGTACTTTGAATTCACTTTGAATTTTAACTTTAGTATATAACCCAGAGAGTTTGTGGACTCCAATACTCATACTTCAAAGAATAAAGACTTCACTGATACTCTATGCTCAATTAGGGCCAAAGAGGCTTGATAAAGGCACTGTGTGTGTTAATTATGCTGGGTGCTCCTTCTGTTCCCACCTCCCACAACCTACAAAATTTCCTTTTTTTGTACCCATAATGCCCCTCCACTTGATTCCATCATGTAGAGCTGTATTGCATTGCCCGGTTTATAGGAATTGTAGTTCAGCTGTCAGATTTCTATTGAAAGCCTTAAATTAGGTACATTCATAAATAGCATGCACACATTAAACTATCTATTAACCAGATGGAACAGCTTAATTTTTTATGCACATGGTTTAATATGATATACTCCAGGCAACCTTTTACACTCTAGATATTGCGAACTACATACTACATAGAACTTGATAGAATCTTATGAAATATTCATTTTGATTATGTTGGAATTTCACTGAAATTCCAATCCTGTCCAGACATATAATGACTCACAGTATGGTATGGCTCTGTATAATTTTTACGCCTGACACTGCTAGACACTGGGTGGAGAATTGTCTTTGTCTGTGGAGGACCCCTCAGTCTCGTGGGAACCTCAATAGACCTCAATGCTGTACTCTCGCGCATGATAAAGAGGACCCGCAAATGTAAGATAGCCGTGCCCACTATCAAAGGGGCAGGTTCAGGTAAGTAGAACTCTCCTTTCCCAACCCCCCCAGTCACTGGACTCCCATCGGTGATGTCACCATCAGAAGGACTTTGCCATTTCTGGTTTGGGGATACCTCATTGCAGAAGGAGTAAATTCAGGAGATTTGCAGCAAATGTAGAATTTCAAACATGGGTATATTTTTTATCTTTTCCATTTTCTTTCACATTTTTTAGTGCTTCATTTATATAATGCATTACACAGAGGTAAATGGCAATTCCAGCTTTTATGTTTGTATCACCACGTGATTATATGCTTCCCATGATAGAAAGAATTACAAACTAAGAATTTATGGTGTGGTTGAAAATTTGTATATATTATATTAGTCTATATACTGAAACTCTCTTGAAAGCAAGCTGTAGGGATAGTTACTGTTTTCTACCCAATAATCATTTGTAATTATTTTCATAGCTATTGCGGAGGGAGTCATTTTTCAACAAAGCACTACATTTAATCACATAAAAATATGTAGGTATCTGTGTGGAGTAGATTGCCTTCCCCGGTAAAAAAGGGTTGGCAGGCGACCACCACAAAACAAAGTCCCTCTTGTCCTTTGGTACCATACAGTTGTTTGGCCCAGACTACATTTAAACACACTCTATAAAATTGTACAATAGAAATAAGTCTTGTAGTGTATAATGATAAAACACTCAGCACGCACACTGCTATTTGCCTCATACAAGAAAAATATATGGCACAGAATGGGATTTACTGCAATATTGATAATTTAGAGACTTTGCCATTGTTACAAAATATTAAACCATACCTTTCTTTCCTCGGTTTCCGTTTTTCGTCTTTGAGTGGTAACTGAGGAAACAATAAATATGAATTATTTGCAGTTCATGACATTATCACAGTAAATGTCGCATTTACATTTGTAATATTCATATATAAAATTATTTCTAAAAGGCGTATTGTAGCAAAAAGGATACGTTCCGTTTTAAGGAGCTTTTAGAGTGGTTTTACCTACTTATAAGAGAATGGTTTTATAGAGCAGCCATCATTACTCTTTGGAAACCCAGCTCCGAACTATATTTCGTATAATACTCTGCCAACCAGACAGTGAGAGTCCATCTTGACTGGAATCACAGTGCTTGTGTTTTTATTGAGGGTAATGTTCAATTCCCCTGTCATGCATTAAATAAATTAATTAAAAAAAATCACAAATAAATAATAGGAGTGGGACAGGCGAAAAATACAAATACAATTATTTATATTGTGCCACCATATTTCGCAGCATTGTACAATTGGTAAACAAGGCAAATATTAAATTATAACACAACATGTGTTGACATACGGAAACAGTAGGTGAAGAGGGGCCTGCCCAAATAAGCTTACAATGTAAAGGACTGAGGATCAAATGCACAAAGGGAATTAGATGATCTGTATGCACCTGAAGGTTGGGATTGGGTGTTTAGGAGGAGAGAGCACAGT
Source organism: Pelobates fuscus (assembly GCF_036172605.1). Lineage (NCBI taxonomy): Eukaryota > Metazoa > Chordata > Amphibia > Anura > Pelobatidae > Pelobates > Pelobates fuscus. The sequence goes on along the minus strand of NC_086320.1, from coordinate 351,056,944 downwards.
AGATAGGATATGGCAGAGGAAGGTTATCAGGGATGAGATGTTAAGGGGGGAGTTGATAGGTTTCTTTAGAGAAGCATATTTTTAGGGATTTTTTTTAAAAAGAGTGCAAAAAAATGGGAGAGTTGAATGTGTCACATGAGGGCATTCAATAAGGAGTAGGCAACACTGGAGAAGTCCTTCAAAAAAAAGGACAGTAACAGGTCATTGGCTGGATCAAAGAAATATGTTAGTAGGGGCACATTTATGGAGAGCTTTCTAAGTAAGACTTGGATGAAAAAAGGCTAAAATCCTTAACGTTCAACTGTGAAGCCCATTTTTTATTATGTTTATCCAAAAGAAGGCAAAAAAACCCAAAATATAGCCATTTCCAATTATGCCACAAAAATGGAAAAAAAAATCTTTCTTGATTCCATAATGTCAATCAGATTTCTCCTTGGATCAACAACCTGTTTACATACATATCAATTATATCCTTAAATATTCTGTTCATACAAAAAAGCATCCAAGTCTTTTTAACATGTATCTATAGAATCTGATAAGACAACCTCTTTAGGCAGACAATTACACATCTTTATGGTTCTTACTGTGAAGAACTCTTTCCTCTGCTCTAAGTGAAAATGCCTTTATTCCACTCTCAATGGGTGACCTCTTGCCTGTAGTATATTCCTGCTAATGAACAGATTAGCACATAGCAGTTTGTACTGACCTTGTATATATTTTGCATATTATATCCCCACTGAGACGCCTGTGGTATATTTAAATTATTGCACCACTAACAAAAAGCCACTTAATGCACAACCTTGTATAACTGTTGGTGAATGTGATTCTGACATTTTGCTTCTATTTTTATTTGTTTTGTTTTTTTTGCTGTTCAGTATTACAGTTCAAGTTTATTGATTTTTTTTCCCCTTACGAAATGCACAGGTGATATGACGAGATAATGCATGTTATAATCATGCACTTACATAGTGACATAGCCACACATGGATATTTTTTTTATACACATAGAAACCATTAGACTAGTCATGACTAACCATGACACGTCAGATGTATTTGAACTACATTCCCCAGAGTGCTCAACTACTCTTTAGAATGGTTGAGCATGGGAATGAGAAATGCCGTTTAGAATCATATACGATTCCCAGGTTATTCAAGGCCAACATCTAGTTAACTACTCTATATGTGTGTGCATTGTGCCGTGTGTCAGAGAGCGTTAAGGCATTAGACACAAAGGTTGAGGCAGAAGCACCTAAATATTGGTCATTCAGCACTTCAGAAATAAAATTACATTTTTTTCAGAGTGACAGAATTTTGTTTAGTCAGCTGTCGAATTTCTTTATCCCAAAATATTTGCAAAGGCAAGAGCACAGCAAAAAAGGGAACTATGCTGACATGCAAAAAAAAAAAAAAAGGCTACAATGCTGCCTGGCTTACTGGCTATGTAACATCAATTATTTTTGCAAATACAATTCTGAGTTGCCAAATTTAGATTATTTATGTATCTGTGTTAAATATGATTTTACTGTCATGAAACAACAGAGCTCAATGGACAGAGGTAACAACCTGCACTAATTGTTATACATCCGTCATGAAAAAGGGTTAACAGTACTGCGTGAAACCAATATTTACTTATTTTTCCACTTACAAATGATTAGGGAGAAGATTGCGTTTACCTCTAATTAGACTGCAGAACACAATAAAATAATAACACAGGTCGAAAGATGCTGGTATAAGTGGAAAGAATAAAAAAAAATTAAAACAATTTATAAAGTTGTAATACAATGCCAAGAATTAAGTTGCAGATTAGAGACCAAGAGAAGTGGACTGGCTGGTATGTGTGGGACACTGCATATATTGGAATGACTCCAATACGTTTACCAAGCATATAAATTAACTCTTACTATAAAGAACTTGTCGAATGTCTTGTTATATCCACTCTGAGTGAAACAAAATCTAGTTAGTGCTAGATAGCATTAACTGTATGATCATTGAATGTATGATGAAGTATATCAGCCTATAAAGGCCATAAATGATGCATAAACTCTGTAGGGAATGATGCATAAACTCAGGGAAAATAGTGAGGTGGCTATAAAAATATATGAATAAATGAAGCATGTTTCTGGACTTCTATGATAATGGATTAGGCTGTCAATATAAGTCTCGAACAATTAGGTAATGCTTTGGAATTTAGCTATAGTGAGCATTTGAGCTCAGAACAATCCCTACAAGGCAAATTAGAGAAATGATATAGAATACCCAAATTGCAGTTTTGAGGAGGAGAAAAAAGGAAAATGTTGATCATTCCTCCAAACCACTTGTAGCGGGAAGGAAAAGAGGGGAAGAGAAAAAAAAAAGACCCAGAGAAAAAAGAGAATACGGGAGGAAACGTAGGAAAGAGATAAGGGAGAGGGAATGAGGGTTGAGAGAAGTGGAAGAGAAAGTTAGAAAAGGGAAATGTAAAGTAAGAACATGACTTATCAAAAGCCAGATTGTGAACCCCACGATGCATGCAGGTGTGAGGTCACCAGGTGTCATCCAGGATACTAAAGAAAAGAAAATCAAAAAAGCACACATAAGGTGGAGGGGCCACAAGCGACCCCACCTAAGAACATGCAAACTAAAAAATAGAGACCCCTGCCTGCAATTAAACTAAGTAGGTATGGTTAACAGGTAAATGCAGCAAATTGGCTAGACAAGGCGCTGACTCCACAGTCCGGTGGGCCGCCGCAACACTGTCACATCATGCCATGTTCTGTGGAGATGTCTGGCTTCTGGTATCCAGTACTCTTTTTACATTTCTTGTTTAGTTTTTCTTGGTTTTTCTGGTTTTCTATTCTATGTCTGGTTTTCTTTATGCTGGGTTTTTCTGGGTTCATTCCTGTATTACGTCCCTGGAATTCCCAGTGTCCAGGTTTCCTTTAAATGTTTGTTTCATGTTGCCACACCCGTTTGTTTTCCATCATTCCTTTTGTTTCAGTGTCCCTGCAGGCAGCTGCTCAAGTCTTTCTTGCAGGTAAGTACTATGTGTGTTTTCTTTGGTTGGTTTAGCTTGCATTAGGCAGAGTAGGACCTGCCAGATATGGGGTACATTGGCATTGTTGGCAGGCTTATGCAATGTATGATCATATAATGTAACTAAATCCCCATGATTTTCATATATAGTACTTGGTTATGTCTCCTCTTGTTTTGCATATTATATCTTGTCTTGTTTTAGTTTGTATTCCCAGTCCATGTACAGTCCTGTCCTGTCCTGCCCCTGTTTAGTTAATGTTCCCTTATGTATTGTGTTCATGTTCTGGGTTTAGCTTTCTATCCTTCTCTGGTTCTGGGTTCTACTAGTTCTGTCTTGTTTTCATGTTTGGTGCCTGTTCTAGTCTTGCCTTGTTTCTGTACTGGATACATTCTTGCTGCAGATGTCACGATTCGGGGAACCCAACACGCTAACATACACACAGACACACACACAGAAAGTGTGCAGTACCGGTCCTTAGAGTGGCCGGGCTAAGCACACACAGAATAGTCAGGAGACAAGCCGAGTAAGGGGAACCAGAAAACAGAATAACGAGAAACAAGCCGAGGTCAAAGGGTAGGAGAAAGTCACAAAGTCAGTATAACAAGCCAGAGAGTACGTAACCAGAAATCACACGTTCAGAATCAATACTATAAAGCAAAGACCACAACAGGGCAGGGAGGAACAGGAAAGGTAAGTATTTAAACCATCAGGTTAATTCTGATTGGATACTTTCCAATCAGAATTAACAATCACACGTGGGAGATATCTAAACCTCCCACTGTGATTGAGGCACTGTGCCTTTAATGCCGGGTCAGGTGACTGACCCCGGCGTGACATATCTTGGACAGTCTTCCAGCGTGCAGCGTCATGCATGCTGCCGCTGGGGGGCGTGGAGGAAGACGCGGGCGGCATCCGAGGCTGGAGGGATGCCGCTCGCCGAACCCACGTGGAGAAGGGGACCACGGACGGCTGGAGGGTGAGTGCCGCGATCGGACTGCAGCCTCCCCTTGCAGCCGCCCGCGGGATCCTGACAGCAGAGCCTCCCTATTCAGCTCATGGGAGGTCTGCTTAATTCCTGCCCCTAGCTTTTGGGATCTGCAGTAGCTGCATCAGGGACCTGGTATGAGGCCGTACAAACGCTGGTGCTTATCACCAGGGGGCGTGTGGTTACCCTGCACCAGGCCCTGATGATCCTCTTCCACGCTGAAGACTCCCACTTATCATCAGACACTCAGGGGTTCCGGTTTCCGTACCGTCATCTCTGACAGATGGCCGTAGGCACTTGGAGTTCATGGAGTTGACTTTGCAGCTTTCCTGTCCTTCCTGGTTCTTCTGCATGCAAGAGATCCTGTATCTGGACCAGTCTGCTGGAGATGGCTTCCTTATTTTTTTGTGGAGGAGGTCGATCTGCTAAGCTGTACTGTGGTCGCTTCAGGTGTTCTCTTGTGATGCTCGGTTCCTGTTTCGTGGCAGTGCTCCTATTCTGGAGTGGATCTCGGTCCTGGCTGGTGGTTCCTTTGCAGGAAACCTTTCCAAAGGAAGTAAAGTAGTTCGGGATGGCATTGTGAGCTACAAACTACTTTTCTGCTGTGCTGTGTCGGGGAATCCTTGCCTCCGGTAAGTCTTGAGGACTTAGTTGCTGGATCCTCGCTTCTTTCCTGGTCTCTTCCTGAGGGCTGCCCCTATCAATCAACAAGATTTCTGGCTCCCAGGTGTCTTTTATACAGGTAACAAGCTGAGATTAGGAGCACTTTCTTAACCCCTTAAGGACACAACTTCTGGAATAAAAGGAAATCATGACGGAATATTTCCATCATGTGTCCTTAAGGGGTTAAAGGGAGTGCTCCTAATCAGCTTTTTACCTATATAAATGACACCTGTCCACAGAAGCAATCAATCAATCAGATTCCAAACTCTTCACCATGGCCAAGACCAAAGAGCTGTCTAAGGATGTCAGGGACAAGATTGAAAACCTACACAAGGCTGGAATGGGCTACAAGACTTGGTGAGAAGGTGACAACAGTTGATGTGATTATTCACCACAATGTACAATTTTATCTTGTGTAAAGTAACACATTCAGCAAAAATAGGTATTTGTGTTGCAAAATGGGTTAGTGATTAGCAGATTTACTACTGTAACATTATTGTGTTTGACATTAACACTGCACTGTGCTCACGTACCTGTACAGCACACACTAGACTGAACACAATACAAAATAACTATATAAATAACTTTTAACAACTGTATACAGGTAGGCTAGTCTCACACTAGAGTCAATAATCAGGCTAGGATAAATGATAATTTTTCCTGACACTACTCAAATTTTCTAGAATTTTCTTCCTTCAAACAGTTAAAAAGACACTCTAGATCCCTAACGCACTTTACTTGCTGAAAAGCTTTACATTTGAGTCCTTTATTTTTATTTTGATAGATATTGACACTTTTATAAATTAACCTGGTTACATCCCCCTGGCTTTCAGTCAGACAACTGTTCTTGTTACTTCCTGGTTTGGTTAGCTCAATGGAACTAAACTCAAGAGACAGCAATTGCTCAGAGCATTTCTCATTGAGCTGCATTGGGATGTCTCTGATTGGACAACCACAAAAAGTTTAGGCAGGGTTTGAAGGGGAGGGCTTGCAAAGGCAGCAGACAAGAACAATGCAGATTTTGTAAGAGGTTTTTAGATATAACTCCAATGAAAAATGCATAATTAAATATATGCATGTCCTCATTGGGGTTATATCTACTAAGCAGTGATTTGTATTGGGACAGTGGAATTTCCCTTTAACAATAAAAACAAATAAATGGTAATAACTCCAAATCAAAGTTTTTTTCTACTACTTTTGACAGTACAACCTGCTAGATACAGCATAAAGCTAGACATAGGCGTGCGCAGCCCATTGCATTAGGGTGTGCACCCTAAAGCACAAGCACACGCAGCGTATATATATATATATATATATATATATATATATATATATGTATGTATATATATATATATATATATATATACACATATATATATATATATATATATATATATATATATATATATATAGATATATATACACACACACACACAAAGATGTGTGTGTGAGGGTGCTGGTAGTGTACTATGTGGGTGAGGGTGTTTGTGTGTGCGTGCTTGTGAGGGTGCTGTGAATGTACTGTGTGTCAGGGTGCTGTTTGTGTGTGTGTGTGCACTTGTAAGGGTGCTGTAAATGTACTGTGTGTGAGGGTGCTGTTTGTGTGTGAGGGTACTGGTATTGTGCGGTGTGTGTGTTTGTTAGGGTCCTGTTTGTGTTTGTGAGGGTGCTGTTTGTGTAATGAGTGTGAGAGTGCTTTGTGTTTGTGAGGCTGCTGTGTGTGTTGGTGCTGTGTATGTGTGTTGGTGCTGTGTATGTGTATGTCTGTGGGTGCTGTATGTGTGTGGGTGCTGTATGTGTGTGGGTGCTGTATGTGTGTAGGTGCTGTATGTGTGTAGGTGCTGTATGTGTGTAGGTGCTGTGTATGTGTGTGGGTGCTGTATGTGTTTTGGTGCTGTGTATAGGTGCTGTGTATGTGTGTGGGTGCTGTATGTGTGTGGGTGCTGTATGTGTGTGGGTGCTGTGTATGTCTGTGGGTGCTGTGTATGTCTGTGGGTGCTGTGTATGTCTGTGGGTGCTGTGTATGTCTGTGGGTGCTGTGTATGTCTGTGGGTGCTGTGTATGTCTATGGGTGCTGTGTATGTCTGTGGGTGCTGTGTATGTCTGTGGGTGCTGTGTATGTCTGTGGGTGCTGTGTATGTCTGTGGGTGCTGTGTATGTGTGTGTGCGCTGTGTATGTCTGTGGGTGCTGTGTATGTGTGTGTGTGCTGTGTATGTCTATGGGTGCTGTGTATGTCTATGGGTGCTGTGTATGTGTGTGGGTGCTGTATGTGTGTTGGTGCTGTGTATGTGTGTGTGTGGGTGATTGTGGGGGGTGGAGGTGCCGGTACATTACTTAATATCCCCCCTCCCTTCTTACTTTATGTAGGGAGGGGGGATCTTTTCTTGCTGCCTTCCCTGGTGGTCCAGTGGAGGTGGGGGCAGATCAGTTATCCCCCCTCCCTTCTTACTTTATGCCTGGGAGGGGGGATTTTGCAGCTGCCATCCATCCCTGGTGGTCCAGTGGAGTGTGAACTCTAGCCCCGCAGGGCTAGAGTTCACTCACGCGAGATCTGAGCGTTGCCGCGGCAATGCTCAGATCTCGCGAGAGGAACCCGGCGGAGCTGCTGGCAAGAGCTCCGCCGGTCCTCTCCTGCCTCCCTCACTGCCTGTGAGCCGGTGAGGGGAGGCTGAGAGCTGAGCCGGCGCTCGGATAGCGCCGGCTCTGCGTGAGCGGGCAGGGGAGATCCTGAGATCTCCCCTGCCGGTCTCAATACATAGGCGTGCTGCGGGGATTAGGGTGTGCCCAGGCACACCCGGCACACCCCGTGCGCACGCCTATGAAGCTAGAGCTAGTCTCACACTAGAATCAGTTATCCAAGCTATCTCCCACTCCAAGAGTTAACACAATGTATCACTACTGGTCTATCTCCAGCATCTGCAGTCAAAGTGAATTGAAGAATCCTTCTTGGAAGTATAGTTCAATTGCTCCTCCATTTTCCCTTCTATGTGTCAGTTGTCATTTGATCTGTGATAAAATCAACATTTAGTGGTTGTCCCCTAAACATCAGTCATCATTTTCTTTTTTTGCTATCTCCTGATTGGACAAGACATCCAGCCCACATGATTGTGCAGACCACTTGTACAACCAAACCCGAACATTCCGGAGTCGGTTCACCTGTGGCAATTCAAAAAAACTGAAATTCTTTCAATTATCTGGTAAGTCCGAATAAGGCTGAAAAGTAGTTTTCTCTGAAATGAATCTCCGAGTCTACAACTTACACAAGCTTGACATAATTTGAGGGTTGAAATCAAAGCCTTTTCTAAAACATATTTTGCTGCATTTTACTACCAATCTAATATTACCAAATTGTAATAATACAGAGACCATTTTACAATATCAGTATCTAGTCCTTGACATGATATTTGTCCATAGTATTCTGTGCATTACATGCCTATTAGTTCTGAGAATATACTAAAACAGAGATTTGCCATAAGAAGCCTCCAACTATCACTAATTTAATAGTATCTCCACTTTTTTTTTTAAATACAGAGTAATCCGTGTTTCATTGACCTTCATAGAGATACCTCTGCATTTTTAGTGACATCATCAATCTATGGCCTGTTAAGACATGTTTGAAGAAAATAGTACCAAAGCATGTGACTGTAGCACGTTTATATCGTTGCATTCAATTTTGTACTTTATTGTGTTGTGTGTTGTGTTCTCGTTTATATTCATACGAACATACATGGTATGTTTTTTAATACAGCAGATGACTAATACATATTGACGTTTTCTGCATGTATCTTGAAGTATTGCTAATGTTTATTAATTTTCTTGTTTGGCCAAATGCTCCAGTAAGTTCATTGAATTGAAGACAGCATTAGTTACTGATAGAAGCTGGAAGCTGCTCTATCTATAATCCGAGATAATGTTGCTCATTTAATGCATGAATTTACTCCATACTCCGTATACTGATAAAGTGTTGGGGGTGAGTCATCCTGAGAAACCCATGACCCGTTCTTATTCAAGATGTTAACTTAATGCATTGCGCATTTTCTGAATCAATGAGCTTATATAATTTTTGATGAGTACTATTAGCTTTAGTTTTCTTTTAATATTCTAGTGCTACACTTTTTTCTACATATTCCTTGCTGTTTATCGGGTTTGGCTGCACTGTATGTATGCATGTATTGTTCGGAATGCTGCATTTAATATAGTATTGCATACTATTTATGGTGTTAACTTTGAAGGGGCCAAATGGCCAGATTGACAGGGTTATTTACTAACGTGAGAACGCAGAGTGAATTTAAAATTTAAAAGGAAACTATAGTGAAAACAAAGTTGTTTTCCTGGCACTCTAGCTCCCTATAGTGCCCCCTTCTGTTGCTCCACCCTCCACCCCCGTGATGCTGGAAGGGGTTAAAAACCCCATCTGTTACTTACCTGATTCCAGCCCCAATGTCCCTCGGTGCTGGTTCAGGCTTTGCCTCTGCTCCTTCCCCGCGTGTTAGGAAGATCTAATGTGCATGGGCGACGATGACAGGGCTCGTATTAGGACTTGCCTAATAGGAGAAGCAAAAACTGCTTCATTAAAGTTGTTTTGGTGACTATAGTGTCCCTTCTGTGGCGGACTGCCTGGTACCCCGACTGGATACCCTGGCCAATCACACTTCCTAGTTATCACTGAGTAACATAAGCACTTCGCCGGGACACCATAAGCACTTCCAGGCCCTTGGCTGGGGACTCGCCGCCTCTTCCCACCCTGGACCTAAGCCCTGGATCCAGCTCCCAGTGGTAAGAGCTCTCCTCCAGCGAGTATAGCAGGTATAGCAAGTAAAAGAGCAAGTCTAGCTGTTCCCCACACACATTAGTCGAGACTTAATGCATCTTTGCCATACCTTCAGTGAATACATCATTCTAGTTAACTTGGGTTTTCTGTATGGAATGGACATTAGCTGTTTGTTACTTGGGATGACAAAGGCACACCACATGGCTTCACAACACATGCGTGCATTTTTCAAAAGTATGTTTTCTGTGTCCAACATTTTGTTAATACACAACATATGTGTTGTGTTTTTGCTTATATACCCTGGCTTGGCCTTATAATAACATGGAATTTGTCACCTCTAAACACTCACCAAATACCATAGAGAAACCTACTTGCCATTAATAGCACTAGTCCTGAGGGTTTATTAATCCATCCACCCCTGGAAGGTTATAAAGTCATACCAACGGAACCCCAAATCTTACCTACACCACCCGAGGTACTTACTAACTTCCAATCACCTTTAAATTTATCCAAACTAAACCCAATAATTAAATGTAATAAATAGAATTGCCTTCAGAAGAAATTGTGAATTCAATAGAGCCAAGACAAATCTTAATTAATCAATATTTATTCAGCAAAATAAGATAGAACAAATACATCTGTGGCTTGCAATGACAGCAAGTGATTTCTGAGGTAAACTGCAAATGTGTTTAAACCTTAGTCCTTCAGATGTTTAAAACACAACTGAAATTGAAAAAGCATCCCAACGTATGACTCTATTGCTCCTCCTTTACATGCCTAGCCCTCTTATTTCTGGTTACTTAACAGGAGTACAATTCCAAATGTTCATTTTATGATGACTCTTGATTAATCCTATCTGACTCAGGCAAATCTTTCCACATCTTTGCACATACAGCAAACATTGCAGGACTAGCAATGTATCTGATACAAACATGATTGTATCATATACTCGCACATTATAGTTTTACTAACATTCTTAGCACCAAAACCACTTTAACTTCATAAAGTGATTCTGGTGCATAGATCATGCCTGTGCAGTCTCACTGCTCAATTCTCTGCCAAGAGTTAAATCTCTTTGTTTACACATCCATAGCCATGGCTGTGACTCACACAGACATGCTACACACTTCCTGAGTCCAAATAGTTTAGCTTCTTTTTCTGCACAGTGTGTTTAATGTAGAATTTCTTATCTCTTGCTCTGTTAATTCCTGCAACAGCCTCTTGTATGTTATTAAAGTTCAATTAACACAGCAGGAGAAAGTAGAAATTCAAAAAGGAAAAACAAAATGCGCTGTAAAATCTGATTGAAAACAAAACCTTTTTTTTTATGGAAGCTGTGTGAGTCACAACCAGGGGAGGTGTGGCTTGGGCTGCATAAACAGAACCAAACGGTATTTACTGCCTAAATGCTAGAGAATTGAGCAGTGAGAATGCAAGGGCATGATCTATACACTAAAGCTGCCTATTAAGCTATAGTTGTTTTAATGCTGAGAGCGTCACTTTAAGTCTGCATGCTTGAAGTAAATTAAACATATAACATGTTTGACACTGAGCATTTAAAGAAACACAAATCACTTACATGTAGGAGATTGTAGTATGTAGAATCATCTGGATTGCTTAATGTCTTTGGTTTTTGTCGTCTTGAAGTCCTTTGTAGTTTAACATCCTCTACTTGCGTGGTAGCTTAAAATAAAACAAAAAAGAAGATTTTCAGTAATTTTTTTTAACAAGTCACTTACATGTACATGCAAATATGAGAATGCAGGAATAAATGCTGGTTATTGCATCTTGGCTTTTTTGAGACCAAGCTGATGATAGTCTAAACAGACATTCTAAAAAAAAAATGCTTTCATGATAAACTTTTGATTGGATCTGCGTATGTACAGTTGATGCATATATTTAGCTTCTCTTCATAACAATATTTTAACAAAATGCACAGTTTTGTCTAAAGCTTAGCTTAGTCATTCATTCATTCATTTTATTTACAACGTGTTTTCCAGGAAGAATACATCAGCTGTTTTTAGGAAAGTGAGAATTCAAAGTGAATTTCCAATTTAACCCCTTAAGGACCGGCCTGTTTTTGCGATGTTGTACATTAAGGACCAGAGCGGTTTTAACACTTTTGTGGTGTTTGTGTTTAGCTGTAATTTTCTGCTCTCTCATTTACGGTCCCAAACAAATTATATATTGTTTTTTTTCAGGACAAGAAGGGCTTTCTTTACATACCCTTATTTGTATCATGTCATATATTTTACTTTAAAAATAATAATAAAATATGGTGAAAAATTGAAAAAAAAAACATGTTTTTGGACTTTTAATTGAAAAATCTTTTAATTATCTACAAAAGCTAATGAAAAAAACTGCTAAATAGATAAAAAATGTTGTCCTGAGTTTAAAAAAACATGCTTTTTTTGCTTTTTTTTTTGTCAAGTTATAGGGCTATAAGTACAAGTAGGAAATTGCTCTTTCAATATATATATTTTTTACATTTAGCAATATTGACATTGTAACACTGTTATCTGTCATAAATCCCTGAATCACACCCCACATGTACATATTTTTTTTTAAAGTAGACAACCCAGGGTATTTAATATGGGGTATGGCCAGTCTTTTTTAGTAGCCACTTACTCACAAACACTGGCCAACGTTAGCATTTATATTTGTTTGTGTGTTAAAAATGCAAAAAACGCTAACTTTGGCCAGTGTTTGTGACTAAGTGGCTACTAAAAAAGGCTGAACATACCCCATTTGCAATAACTTGGGTTGTCTTCTTTTGCAAATGGTATGCCATCATAGGGGTAATTCTCATTCCTGGGCTACCATACGCTCTCAAAGGCAACATTACCAATCTGACAAATTTAAATGAAATAAGCCTTATATTTAACCCTGTAACTTTCAAAAGCACTATAAAACCTCTACATGTGGAGTACTGTTATACTCAGGAGACTTGGCTGAACACAAATAATAGTATTTCAGAACAGTAAAACATATCACAGCAATAATATCATCAGTGAAAGTGTCGTTTGTGTGTGAAAAATGCAGAAAACTTCACTTTCACTGACCGGATCATCGCTGTGATATGTTTTACTGTTTTGAAAGACTACTTTTTGTGTTCAGCAAAGTCTCCCGAGTAAAACAGTATCCCCCATGTACAGGTTTCAGGGTGCCATAGAAAGTTACAGGGTTAAACATAGTGCTAGCAAATTAAATTCTCTGGACTTTCAGCCTGGGTTCTCAGGCATGTCCCTCAAATTGCAATCAATAAAATTACTTAATTATGTAATAATATTACATAAATATGCACATAGAATTTAAATATATATACATATTTATATATTTGAAGTCTACGTGTATATTTATGAAATTATTTATGTAATTATGTATATGGACATATGTATATTTCGTAATATTTTTATTTATTTTTTTATACATAGATATATATAATTGTATTCTAAGTGTATTTTGATATAAATATATATATGTTAATATAAAAATACAGTTAGAATAAAATTACATATATATATATATATAATTTTTTTCAAATTATTAAAAATGATTTTACATTTTTTGATTTATTTTTATGTACGTATTATTTATATTTTATAATGATATATATATATATATATATATATACGATATATATATTTATTATATATGTTGTATATATGCACCTGTAATTTAATTATAAGTGTATTTTTTATATTAATATAGGTATATATATAAATATAAAAATACACTTAGTATGACATTATATATATATATATATATATATATATAATATATATATACATATATTACTTACAGAGATAATACATGTGTATATATATGTTATATATATATATATATACACATATATATATATATATATATATTTTTTTTTTTAACACTGATTGTTTTTTTTTTTTAAACTTTATTTTAGGATTTTTCACTTGCAGGGAGACTGCCTGTCAGCACAGACCGTCCCCCTGCAGGCAGATACACAGGCACCTATTGCGGTCATGTGATAGAGCGATCACGTGACTGCGGGGTCCTGATCTGCTGCGGGGAGACTGCCTGGGCAGACAGGCAGTCCCCCTGGACCGGGAGGAGCGCTGATCGCCGCCGAGGGACTGACGGCGATCAGGTAAGTATCCCAAGACGTTATGACGGTTCAGGACCGTCATCAGTCCTCAAGGGGATGTTTCCGATGACGGTCCTGAACCGTCATCGGTCGTCAAGGGGTTAAGATCACACATAAAGCACAACTCACTTGAATTTTTCCAGATTGGCTTTTTGACCATAAATTTTAAATTCACTTTGAATTCTCACTTTAGTAAATAAGCCTGTATGATTTCTCTAATTTTCAAGTTTGTCCTGGGAGGTTGGTTATATGGTTACACATGTACACTGAACAAAATTATCAATGCAACACTTTTGTTTTTGTCCCCATTTTTCATGAGCTGAACTCAAAGATCTAAGACTTTTTCTATGTACACAAAAGGCCTATTTCTCTCAAATATTGTTCATAAATCTGTCTAAATCTGTGTTAGTGAGCGCTTCTCCTTTGCTGAGATAATCCATTCACCTCACAGGTGTGGCATATCAATATGTAGATTAGACAGCATGATTATTGCACAGGTGTGCCTTAGGCTGGCCACAATAAAAGGCCACTCTAAAATGAATACAACATTTAAAAGGGGAATATTTCTGGGTCCTCCTCATAGGAAATAACTGTCATGGATAACCTTTCAAATGTAGACATTGCTTTGATGTAGCCCATTTCATGTGTAAATGGGTAAATGTGCAGTAGTGGTCATCTTAACAGTCACGGATGTCTGCAGTTTGAGCCCCTGGACATTGAAGAGTACTGTGACTCATGGTCAATATCCCATCATGCATGGTTACTCCAAGCTGGACACAGGTAGCAAACTAAACACTGACACAGAAGCAAGCCTAATTACAGGTCAGATGTCAGGAACATAAAGAAAAACTCTAGGACATAAAGGTGTCAGGCAGGAACAGGCCAAATCAGCAATTGGAGACTCTTGGACAAACCAATGAATACCGGCAGGAACAAGAGTAGGAAGAGAATTCTGCCGGTTCCAGAGAGCAAAGTAGACTACACAGGTTAATACCCTATGAAAGTACCTTGCCATTTAATGTTTATAGTCTTTAAATTACTCACTAGTCTCTTGCATGGGTGAGGAACATGATACATTTAGAACACAAGTTTTTTCAGCCAAAAATGACCAGTACTTCAATTTTTGTTCTGAGCAATAATTACATTAACATAGAAATCGCGAACAACAACACTTAAAAAAATAAAGTTATTGGTCCATTTTTCCATTTCGTTTATTTCTGGTTGAGTGATAACCCTGGCACGTAAAACTGTGAGTTGTTTGTTGAAGAAAGAAATTGCTGACTGTCTCTAGTTGGGTTGCAATCAAATGCAGTAGTTTTAGTTGACTAACTCTAAAACACATCAGATAGTGATTAATTTCCCTAATTTAATGACTGTGCTACAAAGTCTGATGTCTAATGTGAGCTATTTAGATTGTGTTGCTTTTTCAGCTAACAGAACAAGTGCCTATGATCAACTTGACCTTTTCCTATGGTGATTCACGTTGCCTTCAAGCGCATGGGTAAAGCTATAATTTTATTTAAATTAATTTGAACATGATTCAATATGACCAATGATCAAATGTGTAATTGTACAGATTGGCAACACAAAGACCTCTCTTACAGTATAACAAGGTTTAGTTCTAGTTAAAAAAAAAAATTGGTTTTGACTAGAATAAAAATGTAACTCACCCTAAATTATACAGTTACAAAGTAATCCGCTAAAGTGAGAATTTAAAGTGAATTTCAAATCCAAGGTATAAATAGCCAAACTGAAAGAATTCTATAAGTTGGCTATGCTTCCAGTTTGGCTACTTAAATTTGAAGTCCACTTTCAGTTCTCGATTTAAGCAATAACCCCATTAATGTTCAGTACAAAAGAATCACGGAGAAAAGTCCTATATTCATAGAACCTAAAAAATCGAGTGAAATTCTTACAGTAGACCAGATACAAAAGAGATACATAAAAGAAGAATCAAAAGTATATAGAAAATAACCATTTATAGCAAACTATTCCCCATATGCCTAATTACCTAATTTGAGAATTATAACAGAGGATCTCTCTGTTCTGGATATATTATGTATAGTGCAAATGTAAGACCATGCTTTATTATCAGGTGTACAGAGGTGATAGAGGCTTCACAATAATGAATTGGCTGGAACTGTTTAAATATACAAAAATACCCTGTCCTATCACCCGACCCTCTCCCTTACTAAATACAAAAGAATACATATAAAACTATTCAATGTGGGGGAAGAGAAAGAAAATAAGATGGAGGGACACTAAGATGGAACGTAGGGAGGGAATATCCTCATATAAGCATTCTAAGCCCTAGCAGAATAGGTCAAAATGGACTAATATATGTTGTATGCCGTATTTCCTATGTAATCCTAAAATAAAAGATAAGGGATCCAGCTCTGCATATGACGAGAGGAAGAAAACCAAGTATCTCAGTCACCAGAGGGTTATCTGAAACCTGCAGTATCCCATAAATAGAGTATTGTACAGTTGGTATTCATGTATCTTACATTCTATACCTCAGTTGCCACGGTGATAAATCCGGGGACCTGCGTGACCCTAAAGTAGGATAACTGTTTAGAATATAATTACCTCTCTCATACAGAATGCCTCAGTCACCAGGGAAGCAGCAACTGGGACCTACATTACCCCGAATTGGAGATATTGGTAATAATAAATCCCTATATCATATAACACAATACCTCAGTTACCAGAAAAATGAGCTCTGGGACCTACATTAAACCATAGTAGGACTAGTATAAGGGGGATATATATATATTACGTAGTTCCCTGCCTCACTATAGGGAGTACATGACTAACTATGTCCAAACCCTAATCAATACTCATAGTGTTCTAGTGATTAGGGCAAAAGTAATCCCCATACATGCATTACTCTGTGTAGGTAAGATGCCTCTTGGAGCAGTCTTCTATGAGTCCTTAAACATTTTCATTGATACATGTTTATACATCGAATGCTCATCATATATAGCATTCACTCATTCTACAGAGCTAACAAGATAAGATTAATATATATAATCTTCTCATTACATACGCTTTCTAATCAGAATACACATGTGCCTCCATGTAGATCCCTCTCTCTGATCCAGGATATTCATTCCTGAATGTTATCTTAGTGATCGGGGGAAACTGGAAAAATAGTTTTTCCCAATCACTCTTCTACTAATGACAGTTGGTATAAAGATGGTGGAAAGAGATCCTAAAAGAGGGGTACAGAATCCCACCCTAGTGAGTGGCTAGAACAATAAAGGGAGGGCATAACTCGTCCTTCAATGAAACTCTCAGATTCTACAATATATTCCACTTGTTTAGTGTGATATCACCTAAGGTATAAATCTCCATCCTCTCCTCAGGGCGTGGACTCAATAGAAGGGTAAGAACAAAGATTCCACCTCTTTATTAAATTAGATGTATTATTAGAGGAAATGGGGAGTGGACTATGCCCCCCCATTATGGATTTACACTTGTTATCATAGAGAGACAAGAACCGAAGAAGAGCCGTACCCCATCTCTTAGATACCCTCCCACCCTTACGTTTAAGTGATATTCCATATATAAGTCAGTATAATTGATCTCAGATCACAGAAAAAAGGGGGGCATCTAGTGTAAGATAAAGATGAAAAACAGGCACCAGTTTCACTTCTTGCTATAATTCTCTGTTTCTAATATATTTGCATTACACTGTAAATCACAATTGCATGTACTTAGAAACACTCTCTCATTAAACCTCCTCAGAAACGTAAAAGTACTAAATTTGTCCAGATGTTAATATGGTGATACAGAAATACATAAATAGTGGAAGTATCAGTATGACCTGATTGATCCTATATGGTGATCACCAATATGTAAGGATCAATATCTCCCTTATGTCGGATATACTTAAAATGAAACATCATCCTCAGAGTCTCAAGGATCCTACTAATAATCAATAATGATCCTGATGGAAATCGTCTTAAGGTGGTAAATCCAGATACATTGCTGCATTCTAAGGGCCCTCTTTCTTTGTCCTAGTTCAACATGTTCGATGCTGGCAAATCGGACTCCTCTCGAGGAATCTCCATGATATGATATCAAATGTTTCATGATTCGATTCTTACCGTACTGAAGGTTTTGCCCTCGTATTTCATATTCTTGGATTTATGCTCACCAATCCTTTTTAATGCCTTTTTAAGGCAAAGGTTGGGATATCCCTGCTCTTTAAAACTAGTGCACAACTCCTTAGCCTTGATTTTAAAATCCTCATCTGAAGAGCAGTTGCGTCGCAGTCCAAGATATTGACCAAAATCATAAAATAAAACTGATATATTCCAGAAAAGCTTTTCTCTGATATATTGGAATTTTATTTTATGATTGTTCAACTCTGTTGATTATCAAATAAATGCAAAAAAAGTGAGATTTCCAGCGCTTGTTTAGTGTAGATGTGGCAGCGTGGACTTCCCAAACCAGAGTCTCTTATTTCCTGGCTGTGAGTAGATATTGCATGGCTATAGGCATGCAGGGAAACAGTTCATTATAGGTATCAATTTTCTGGAGCTTATGATCAGTTCCAGATGTGACTGGATAATCCCCATCTGTGGATAGGTCTGTGGTCTTGGTCCTTAGAGTATTTCAGGGTCAGTGGATGACTTCTGCCAATAAGCATTTGGGAGTTGTCCCCTTAGGTGCACAGTAGTCTTATAGCAGGAGTTTATCGGTATAGATATGTAAAATGAAAAAAAAAAACAGAATATAGTGCTCTCTGTGCTGAGTGAATAAAAGTAATAGAAGGAGATATAGAGGTTTTGCTCAATCCAAACAGCATGGGTTAGATGTTCCCAAGTAAATGTAAAGTCACAGATATTTTACTTGTATCTTTTGTCTCACATACCCAAGTGTATCTCAATTCTCCTGCAAGATGCTAGACTTTTTTATGTTTCTGACAATTGTACCCACTTGTGCACAAGACACTATTAAATAATTTTTTTCTTTTTAAAAGGTGCAATTAAACCTAATACGACGGTTTAAAAAGAAAAAGGTAGACGAGGTGACCTTGAAAGGGTAAAGAAGTGAGAGTTTTTCAGAATAATTTGCATTAGTTCTACTGTGAGTCATATCTTTTTGAAAAGAGAAGAGAGATGACTAAACTAAGTGTGATTAGTAAGCAGAGATTTCAGCCTCCACAAACCTCAATCAGTGGAACATGCAGCTTTCCCATTTGTAGATAGCATTACAACAATATCATTTAATCCTCTTACAGCTGTCAAGCCGGCAGATGCATGGCCTCTCAAACGGCAGCGGGGATGGAACATTCCTCTGGCTTAAAATCTCACAGACAGCAATTTAAACAAGTAATTCAAGGTGAGAAAGTCGGATGGCATTCTAAAAAGTTGACTTTGAATTACTGATAATATACAATGCAGTTTAAATCACTATGTTCAAGTAAACCCACCCTTCAATGTTAGAAAACCCACCCACTGCTTTATACTTTCCCTTTTTACTTTCTTTTTTTAATTTCTTAAAGCTGACCTGTATCAAAATATTATATTAATCACCAGCCAACAGCAATTCATTTTATAGTGCATTAAAAGTTAATTATTTTACCCTTTAGTGGCAGCAGATGTATTGTGTATGTCCCATTTACTTATACAGTTAATGGTGGTGAACGAACGTTGTACAAGGTACATTCACTGTTTAAATGGCTCTCAAATTTTGAGTCCCACTGTGATTACGGTGAGATCTCATTTAGTTATTGCAAGACTCCTTCCAAGCGTGGGAAGACATGTATCGATTACTAACATTCTAATTCTCAGCTAGAAGAATTAGAACACAGGTTCTTGTCTGCATAATGCAATTTCTATGTAGGATTGCACATGTCTTCAATTTAAATATTATTGTAAAAGCACATTGCACATCTAGATATTTGGATATACTTTGAATTTAAAGACCAACCAGAGTTGCCATTTGCAAGCTAATTACTGACTTTTATGCACAGTTACAGAAAGCATGCAGCTTAAACTCACCTATAATCACCAAAACCACTATAGCTTAATGTAGCTGTTCTGGTGTCTATAGCATTTCCCTTCGGGCTCAGCAATGTAAACTCTGCCTTTCCAGAGAAAAGGGTGTATTCTATTGCAGTGCTGCATTGTGTGCAGCACCTGTGTTCCACGTCTCCTTCATGACGGTGTTGAATGTTCCTCATAGAGATGCTGATTGGCGCAGAGCGACGTTTGGCCTTGCATACACAACAGCCTCCCAACGCTTTGGAAAAAGCACTAAACATGTACTCCAGCACTATAGTGTTAGGAATACGTTTATATTTCTAACACTATAGTGTTACTTTAAATAAAAGGAAATCATTTCGTTATAAGCATACCATAAGGCATTTGGCTTTCTAAAATAAGTGCACTGCACATTAGTGGAATCAAACACAGAATGGAATTGAACAGCATTTATGTGAAAAAGCCCATGTTTATTCTGGGTATTAAGAACATAGATTTGATTTGATTCTATAAAAGCACAGGGTCATGTGTTATTTTGCGTTATGTTATATATAAATATCTGAAAAAGGTACTATGGAAAAAGAATGCTATAAATGGATTCTATAGCTACCACAAAAAAACACAAAACAAAGGTTAAGCATGAAGCATCTTTTATAGAAGATTATTTTATTGCACATAAAGACATAAAACTCTAATATTGTTACATTTACTTAAAAGACACTTGAGTGCCTCTAGAAGTTGGTTCTAGAAATATCTATATATATATATATATATATATATATATATATATATATATATATATATAATTCCATCTTTAAGCAATACATAACAATTCATTTAAAAGGACACTTCACTAAATTAAAAAAAAAATCACTATTTAGTAAATATGCCCCCATTAAAAACATGCATGCATTTTTTTCAGTGGGTGTTTAAAAACAGCTTGCAAAAACAGCAGTTCTCTTGTCTGCTGCCTTTGCAAGCCTTCCCCTTTTAACCCCAACCAGACTTTCTGTGGCTGTCCAATCACAGACTTCCAATGCAGCTCAATGAGATGGCTTTGCAAGGTAAGTGCTCTGAGCAATTGCTGCCACTGGAGTATAGCTCCACTGAGCTAACCAAACCATGAAGTAACAGGACCAGTTGTCTGATTGACAGCCAAAGGATGTAACCATGTTAATTTATAAAAGTACACATTTCTAATGAAATGTGCACTTTTTGTAAAATTAAAAAAACAAGACAAACTCTTAACACACAAAACTCTTCAGTAGTGGGGGCGTGGCCTGGCATCCAAACCGCATGGACGCAAGTCTGTGAGGCTCTTGATCCTGGAGTAACTGAGGAGCGAAAATAATCGGTTAACAAGCGTTTTGACAACCCGAAAGCAAGCTACCACCTCGACATGTCGCAGAGGCAAAAAGCGAAAACCGCTAAGGCGGACAGAGCGTCCTTTTTTCTTAACAAGACATCGGCGCCCAGAGCGCGGGAGAGTCACAGTCCAAACAAAGATGGCGGAGCGCTGTGCACAGGAGAGGATTCATACTCCCCCCCTGCCACCCCTAACTCCATGTCGGAGGAGAGACCGCTGACCGTGTCCGCTATGCGCCTAATGATGGAGCAATTCACAGAAAACATACAAGCAAACCTGAAAAAACAAATAACAACGCTATCCACGGACCTCCGCAAGGAACTCCTGGATGTGGGCCAGCGTACCTCCCACGTGGAAAAGAAAATGGACGACTTTGAGGCACACAACAGCCTTGCGGACAAACTGCAAGAGCTTGAATCCACCCTACAGGAGCATAAGCTGAAAATGGCGGATATGGAGGATCGGGCTCGCAGGAATAATCTGCGGATAAGGGGGATCCCTGAGACGGTCCTCCCAACTGCCCTCAACACCTACCTGCTGGATTTCTTCCAAGCCCTCACACCTGGGATCCACCCAGACCAGCTCATCATTGACAGGGCTCACCGACTCAGACGCCCCCCACACCTACCCAGCACGACAGCCAGAGACGTTATTGTCCGAGTTCACTTTTATCATGCGAAGGAGAGGCTGGTGCGGGCATGCAGAGGGATGGATATGCCGGAACCCTACCGACAACTGAAAATCTTCACAGATCTGTCAGCCACAACCCTTCAATTCTGGAAGAGCATGTCACCGATCACTACCGTACTACGGGCTCAAGGAGTAATATACCGCTGGGGATTCCCCGCAAAACTACTTGTCCAACACAAGGGCGCGCTGCATGGAATCTCTTCCCTTGAGACAGGCATGGAGAAATTAAAGGCTTGGGGCCTGGGGCTGCCTGTGACAGTGGCAGAATCCTCCCAGGCCGTCCCACGAATGGCGCCGGAGTGGACTGTTTCCTGAAGCGGCATAACCGCAGCAAGTATATCACGCTTACATATATGTTGATACTCTTTATGCTTTTCAGTCAGTGCCTCATAATATGTACCTACTTTTCACCTAATGGTCAAAAATAAGCCTCTGTTTACTGTTTAAACTTGTTATGTTATGACCCTGATGCCCCTCTCAGACTTAGGGCCCGTGTACAACCCCGGAGTCAACCTATGTGGGCTACGTACGGTGACCCTATTGCCACTCACACCTCTCTACCCAGGGTTGGCTCCCGCGGACATACGGACACCGGGCCAGGTCCGGGGATACCAACTGTCCCCTAGTGGAATACTTAGTTCAGCGCAACTCAAAAGTGCTAGGGAAAATGCTAGCTCTAACTGTATGACAGCCCAATTTAACACGGGGCCCTGTAACATGCCTCCTCGCTTTTATACTGGCACGTATACATGCTGACCGTATTACAAATTGAATGGACAGGGTACATCACGGTCCCCTCCCACGCTTTCACTCTTAATGCGGCAACCTCAGTAGCCCAGGGATAATGAATACTCATAGCCGGGAAATTGAGTGAATGACCCAGACACATTGTGCTAGACCATTACCCCCCCCCCCCCCCCCCCCGGTCCGGCCGGAAGCCTGGGTGCGGTACCAAAAAAAAAAACAACGTATGCCTTTACTTAGATAGCATAATAGTAAAAAAAAAAAAAACTATACAAAAATAAAAATAAATAAATAAATAAATAAAAATAAAAAATAATAATTAATGGGGTCAAGAGTCCCCCCCGGTTTCTATTTATTTTTCAGAATCTTTCTTTGATAACCAGGTATGAGCCTTGAAGGTGTTACTTAACTGGTCCACATGCGACTGCTACATAGCCCACCATTTGCTCCTCAGCTCCAAGGTGAGCTCTCAATTTTGAGCCAATGCTCACCTCCATGCCTCCTAGTATAGGCAACCAAGTCCCTCTTGGCGCTTTTCGGTTCACTCCAGATGAACCTAGTTGGGTATTTTACCCCCAAGTTCTTCCCCTCCCTGTTCCCCACCCCCTCTCTCCCCCCACCCTGTACCTGCCCTCCACTATGTGCAGAAGTACCACCGATTACCAAACCCCTCTGAAGACAGATACAGTACAAACCCCTAACCCACACGAGGACACAGTCACTTTGCCCCTAAATGATCGGCAGACACTGCCCACCCTTAGAGACCCGCAGCAAGAGAAAGGCCTACGCCCTCCCAAACATGAACAACTCGCAACCCTGACACGGGCTGCGAACAGGGCCGGATTAAGAGCCCAGTGGGCCTGGTGCTGATAATTATGATGGGCCTAATTACAAAATCTTATTGACCAAAAACACTAAAACAGTCCTACCTCCTAAACGTCATGTATCTGATGGAGATGGTGCTGGAGGGAAACTCATAGGATGCAACTATGAGAAAACACATACCCTTTGCTAATCTCACGCTTTCATCTTTCAAGTAAACCCATACCCCCTAACAACAGTGTCCAGTAAAGCAGGAAGTCTATGGATGTGGTAAAAGGGTGGGCCACTGACACAAATCACATAACCAGAACGTCCGAAAGGGCGAACATACACAAAAAGGGGGCATGTCTGTGTCCCCATGTCTCCCAGTCCCTTAGTGTCTGTGTCCCCATGTCTCCCAGTCCCTTAGTGTCTGTGTCCCCATGTCTCCCAGTCCCTTAGTGTCTGTGTCCCCATGTCTCCCAGTGTCCCCATGTCACTAGGACACTATGGGACATTGAGAGACATTGGGACACTGGGAGAAATGGGGACACAGATACTAGGGAACACTGGGAGACCTGGGGACACTGGGTGACAGACATGAGGGGACACTGGGAGACATGGGGCACTGAGACACTGATATATAGGGGACACTGGAGACTTGATAAAGACCGGGGTACAGGTCAAAATATTGCGTTGTCCAATAAACCTGCTTAAAGCTATCACAGTGAGTGCCTGAGATTTTTTTCTTTTATACTAGGGGACACTGAGACACTACGGGCACAGAGACACTATGGGCAATGAGAGACATGGGGCGCTGAGACACTCTGATACATAGGGGACACTGATACATAGGGGACATTGGAGACTTGATAAAGACCTGGCTACAGGTCGAAACGTTGCGGTGTCCAATAAACCTGCCTAAATCTATCACAGTGAGTGCCTGAGATTTTTTCTTTTATACTAGGGTACACTGAGACACTAGGAGACATGGGGACACTGGGAGACACTGGGAGACTGGGAAACATTGAGACACTAGGGACACTGGCACACTACAGACACTGAGAGACACCAGGGACACATGGGGATACTGAGATACTAGGGACACTGGCTGGGAGACATGGGGACACTGGGAGTGCCCCATGTCTCCTAGGTCTCAAAGTCGCCAAGTGTCTCCCTGTGTCCCTGTGTCCCCCAGTGTCTCCATGTCTCTCAGTGTCCCCTAGTGTGTCAGTGTCCCCATATCACCCAGTGTCCCCTAGTGTTTGTATCCCCATGTCTCCCAGTGTCCCTTAGAGTCTGTGTCCCCATGTCTCCCAGTATCCCAATGTCACTAGGACACTAGGGGACACTTAGAGACATGGGGACACAGACACTAGGGACAGTGGCTGGGAGACATGGGGACACAGACTAGGGGCCACTGGGAGACATGGGGCCACTGTGTCCCTAGTGTCTCAGGGTCCCCGTGTTCCCCAGTGTCCCAATGTCTCACCGTCCCCATGTCTCGGAGCTGCTGTCTGGACTCTCTGTTCAGCGCTGCTCCCCCGCGGATCAGTGAGTAGAGAGAGGCAGAGAGGGAGATGCTGTAACTTCTTATCACTACCTCTCTCCACACAAACAGCGACCCCTACTGGCTAGTGCTGGTATTGCAGAATAATATCTGTTTATACTGAGACAGACATTTGTATTGCCAGTATTACTGCAACACCTGCACCGGCTAGGCAGCCTCAAATACCTGAGAAATACTTCTGAGAAATACCTGGCAACCCTAAGAGTAGTGTGTAAAAAAAAAAATTTTTTTTTTTTTTTAAATCAATGGGCCTATTCCATGGGCCTGGAGCTGCAGCTCCATCAGCCCCTATGTTAATCCGGCCCTGGCTGCGAATACAATGGCAAACCTTAATGAACCTTCCTTAACCTTTATTGTAGAGTATGAAAATCATCACTTACAATGTTAAAGGGTTAAATACCCCAAATAAGCGAAGGCTTCTACTCAGGGATCTTAAGAAAAAATGAATAGATATAGCCTGCATCCAAGAAACTCATTTTAAGAAAGGACACATACCAGCCCTATTCACTAAACATTATCCCATACAATACCACTCGATGTCGGACACCAAATCCAGAGGGGTCTCCATTTTTATCCACAGAGATGTTGCTTTCCAGCTCCACCACCAACACATTGACCCTAATGGGAGATATATCATCCTGGTGGGACTGATTAATAACACACAACATACGCTGGCAACAGCCTATTTCCCCAACGATAGCTCTAAGTCCTACCTCCATTCAGTGCTTACCAAACTTGACAAATACAAACAGGGAGACTTGCTCCTCTGTGGAGATTTCAACTTCACCCAGACCGACCTGGACACATCAACTCACACATCAGGTCAGACACGTAGTACCAGGGAAAGAACCGCCAAGGCTATCACCAAACTCCTAACTCAGTACGACCTGTACGACGCCTGGAGAACTCTCCACCCCTCTGAGCGAGATTATACATTCTACTCCAGGGTACACAACACCTACACACGAATTGACACTTTCTTAGTAGATAGATTCTCTTTGGCACAAATCTCTGGATGCTCCATCGGAGAGATCACCTGGTCAGAACACGCCCCAGTCATCCCTGAACTCTCTGACAGGTTCCAATTTAAAGGGAGGGGAACGTGGCGTCTTAACGACTCCCTACTCTCAGATCTGGATTTCTCCACCACTATCCGGAAGGAAATCCAAGAATACTTTAAGACTAACTTAACGGCTGATGTGCCTGACTCCACTATCTGGTCCGCCCACAAAGCGGTCATGAGAGGCCACATGATACGCCGCTCTTCCTTTCTCAAGAAATGCCGAGTTTCTAACACCCTAGAATGCCATAAGCAAATTGCACTAGCAAACTCCCTAAATAAAACGTGACCCTCAGCGGAACTAGCAAATAAATTGTCCAAACTATATGACCGCTTAGCGGAATTAAACTCAGAAAAAACCAAACACATGTTACATAAGTTCCGAGCTAACACATACCATAATAGTGGCAAAGCTTCAAAATATCTAGCCTCTAGATTACGCACTCAATACTCCGCTAAGAAAATAACACACATTACTAATGAGGTAGGAGAGAAAGTTGTGAAGCCAGAGGACATAGCTCAAGAGTTCGCGAAATTCTACGCTAAACTCTATAATCTCCATCAGGAGTCCACGATACCCAATCCAAATGCTACGGACATAGCCAAATATCTATCCACTATACAACTCCCCATAATCTCACCAGCACACAATGAATGACTCACACAGCCCATAACGCTGGAGGAAGTCCTCTCAGCCATTGAGGCGCTGCCGCCCGGTAAATCCCCAGGGGCGGATGGGTTTACCAACGCCTACTATAAAACATACGCAGAGGACTTGGCACCTCACCTCCTTAGAGTATACCTGGAAGCAGCTGAGACCAACTCTCTCCCTCCGGAGATGTTGCTGGCCACTATAGTAATGATCCCCAAACCAGACAAGCCCACCGACCTATGTAAGAACTTTCGCCCCATCTGGCTTCTGAATACAGACGCGAAGATCTATGCCAAAATCCTGGCTAATAGACAAAGCCCCATTCTACCGACACTAATAGTGGATGATCAAACTGGGTTTGTCCAGGGTAGACAGGGATCCGATAATACACGCAAGCTCTCCCTGGTGTTGGAAAGTCTACGGAGGACCGGCGGAGGCGGCCTGCTCTTGGCGTTAGACGCGGAGAAAGCATTCAACCGCCTTGGCTGGCCCTTCCTGAGACAGGTATTGGCCAGGTATGGCTTCCCCTCACTAGTCATTGACCAAATATTTGCCCTATACTCGCCCCCAACGGCACAAGTCATCCAAGTGGGCTTCCTGTCCCGGCCTTTTCAGATACACAATGGAACTAGGCACGGGTGCCCCCTCTCCCCACTATTATATGTCCTAGCCCTTGAGCCCCTCTTATGCACGATCAGGAACCATCCAGGTATCCGTGGTATGGAGGTAAGCGGAAAGGAGACCAAAGTAAGCGTGTTTGCAGATGATATTCTCCTTTACATCTCCCAACCCGAGACCTCCCTGCCTCCGCTCATGAACCTCATCCGGGAATATAGGCTACACTCATACTACTCCCTTAATGACACTAAAACTCAAGCATTTACTATAGGAGTACCAAACACCACTCGTGAGGCCCTCCGCACCAAATACCCGTTCGAGTGGCGTAGGGACAATATTAAATACTTAGGAGTGTTATTCACTAAACAATCAACAGATCTATATTCAGGGAATTACATAAGAGTATGGAACGAGTGCAGAAGCACCCTCCAGCGTTGGGGCTCGCTGTTCCTGACATGGACAGAACGGATAGTGGCGTTTAAAATGTCCATTCTCCCGAAATTACAATACCTCTTCCGTACGCTACCCATCCAACTTCCACAAACTTTCTTTAAGACGGTCCAAAAAGACATGACTGCGTTCGTCTGGGCAGGCGCCAGACCAAGAGTATCCGTAAAAATACTCCGAGCCCCGGCAAAAGCTGGGGGACTCGCACTGCCAGATATTGAAGCATACTTCCATGCTTCAGTATTGGCCTCAGCGATACCCCACTTCCTCTCTGGTCCCCAGCCCCAATGGGTACACATGGAGAGCGGATGGCTGAGGCCCTTCGACTTCCCCAGCATGTTCTGGCTATCGAAACGGCTTAGACCTCCCTTGCTATCGGCCCCACCCCAGATCACCCTGATTCTCCGAAGTTGGGACTCTCACAGGGCCAGATTAAGCTCCTCGAATCTGCTCTCCTTAGCCACCCCTATTAGGGCCCTACCGTATTGTATCCCCACCTTTAACGATAAACCCTGGCAAGCTCGGAACTTGACCCACCTATACCATACTCATGCAGAGGGGAAACTCTTAGACTTTCAATACCTGCGGGACCACCACAAACTGCCGAGTACATCGCAGTTCTCTTATATATAGCTTAAGTCCTTCCTCACCCGAGGACAACCACCGACCCCCACTACAACCACCTCTACCCAAACAATATCGATGTGGGAACAGATATGTATAAACAAACGGTTGCCCCCGCAATGTAAGCCCTTCTCCATGTGTTACAAGCTACTAGAGAACTACCTCCCCTTTCATATGTCGCCGCCTTCCCAGCACTGGAACAAAGACCTGGGAATTGAGATCCCCCAACAATGATGGGTCCAATTGTTCTCCGCAACTAAATCCCTAATCAAATCTGCTACCCTACTGGAACAGCAGAGGAAAACAATCTATAGATGGTACATGGTACCGACGCGCATCCATAAGATATACCCTGACAGCTCCCCAAAATGCTGGAGATGCGACAAACAAGTTGGGACAGTGCTGCATATCTGGTGGCAATGCCCTAACATCCAACCCTTTTGGAGACGAGTTCACACCATGCTGACCTCATTGACCGCAACCACCTTGCCCTTTCTACCTACAATATACCTAACCATGCTCCTGCAAGATGGTCTCCCAAAGCATCTGCAGAAACTAATATACCATACCATATTGTCGGCCCATAAATTAATAGCAAGAGCATGGAAATCCCGAAATTGTCCCTCAGTCTCCGCCCTAGAGAGAGACATAGAGACTCAATGCAAGTATGAACAGAACTTTAGCACATTGTGGCCCCCAAATAAAACTACACAAAGGACATGGGCGGCTTGGAGCGCATGGAGATTGGCACACTCTGCTAGTCAGTATGGGTAGACTGTAATCACCTCAATGGGGAAAGGTCTGGAAAACTGCAAGAGACCTAGGGAGAGCTGGGCGCAGGATACTGTGATGAAAAGTGTCGTTCTGTATATCATTCACTATGACTATGTACCCATGAATCTATGTAATGTTGCATGTACATGCTGCACCCCCACCCCTCCCCCCCCTATTTTTCCTTCTGTAACCCCCTCCCCCTTCCTAATGTTTATTTTCTGTACGAAAAATAAAAAAATGTCAAATCTTAAAAAAAAACTCTTCAGTAGTGATGTCCCGAACTGTTCGCTGGCGAATAGTTCCTGGCGAACATTGCTTGTTCGCGTTCGCCACAGATGGCGAACACATGCGCTGTTCAGGCCGCCCCCTATTCGTCATCATTGAGTAAACTTTGACCCTGGCTGTACCTCACAGTCAGCAGACACATTCCAGCCAATCAGCAGCAGACCCTCCCTCCCAGACCCTCCCACCTCCTGGACAGCATTCATTTTACATTCATTGTGAAGCTGCATTCTTAGTGAGAGTAGGGACATTGTAGCTGCTGCTGATTTGATAGGGAAATTGATAGCTAGGCTAGTGTATTCAGTGTCCACTACAGTCCTGAAGGACTCATCTGATCTCTGCTGTAAGGACAGCACCCCAAAATGCCCTTTTTAGGGCTAGAACATCAGTCTGCTTTTTTTTTTCTGTGTAATGTAATTGCAGTTGCCTGCCTGCCAGCCTGGGTGTCAGGCTCACAGCATATACTGTGCCCACTTGCCCAGTGCCACCACTCACTCACTGGTGTCACAATAGCTTGCATTTAAAAAAAAAAAAAAAACACTTTTTTGACTGTAATATAATAGCTGTCAGTTTCCTCCACTAGTGTGCGTTTCAGGGCCTGCCCAGTGCCACCACTCACTCACTGGTGTCACAATAGCTTGCATTTAACAAAAAAAAACTTTTTGGACTGTAATATAATAGCAGTCAGTTTCCTTCACAAGTGTGCGTTTCAGGGCCTGCCAGGGCACAGTGTCACACCAGTGCAACTCATATCTGGTGTAAGTGTACAGTGTACATTTAAAAAAATAAATAAAATTTTGACTGTAATAGATTGAATAGCAGTTAGTTGTCTGCCAGCGTGTGTGTCAGGCTCACAGCGTATACCG
The DNA here is from genome assembly GCF_036172605.1 of Pelobates fuscus. NCBI lineage: Eukaryota > Metazoa > Chordata > Amphibia > Anura > Pelobatidae > Pelobates > Pelobates fuscus. The sequence continues at coordinate 351,026,901 of NC_086320.1, read as the reverse complement.
TGCCCACTTGCCCAGTGCTACCACTCATATCTGGTGTCACAATAGCTTGCATTTAAAAAAAAACTAAGCTTTTTTGACTGTAATATAATAGCCGTCAGTTTCCTTCACTAGTGTACGTTTCAGGGCCTGCCCAGAGCCACCACTCACTCACTGGTGTCACAATAGCTTGCATTTAACAAAAAACTAAACTTTTTGGACTGTAATATAATAGCAGTCAGTTTCCTTCACGAGTGTGCGTTTCAGGGCCTGCCAGGGCACAGTGTCACACCAGTGCAACTCATATCTGGTGTAACAGTAGTGTACATTTTTAAAACAAAAATTACAATTTTGACTGTAATAGATTGAATAGCAGTTGGTTGTCTGCCAGCATGTGTGTCAGGCTCACAGCGTATACTGTGCCCACTTGCCCAGTGCCACCACTCACTCACTGGTGTACCAATAGCTTGCATTTAAAAAAAACTAAACTTTTTTGACTGTAATATAATAGCAGTCAGTTTCCTTCACGAGTGTGCATTTCAGGGCCTGCCAGGGCACAGTGTCACTCCAGTGACACTCATATCTGTTGTCACAGTAGCTTGCACGCATAGTACCACTAATCCAAAAAAAAAATGACAGGCAGAGGCAGGCCACCCCGCAGGGGCCGTCGTGGTCATGGTGCTGTGATTCCCTTTGGCCCTAGAATAATGCCCAGTGTTCAGAGGACATGTACCCTGAACTTGAAAAGTTCTGAGGACATAGTTGACTGGCTAACACAGGCACCCAATCTTCTACAGCTTCCGCTCGGAACCTTGACGCACCATCCTCCTCCAGCTTAGCTTCGGGCACCTCTCAAGTTACCACTCGCCCGCCTGCCGCCACCACCAACACTAGCACCACAGCCGCTTCACTTGGTATGACAGAGGAGTTATTTACACATCAGTTGGAAGAAATGAGTGATGCGCAACCATTATTGCCAGAGGATGTAGATAACAGGGATATGTCTCAGTCAGGCAGCATTACAAACGTATGGTGTGATGATGATGATGTTGTACCCACTGCTGCTTCCTTTGCTGAGTTGTCAGATACAAGTGAAGCGGTTGATGATGACGATGCGTCCGTGGATGTCACATGGGTGCCCGCTAGAAGAGAAGAACAGGGGGAAAGTTCAGTTGGGGAGACAGAGAGGAGGAGGAGGAGACGAGTTGGAAGCAGGGGGAGGTCGTCGCAAGGAGCTAGTGGCACAGTAAGACAGCATGCATCGGCACCCGGGGTCAGCCAGACAGCACGCCAATCAACGCATGCTGTTGCCACCACCAGAATGCCGTCATTGCAGAGCTCAGCAGTGTGGCATTTTTTTTGTGTCTGCCTCTGACAAAAGCGATGCCATTTGCAACCTGTGCCAAAGGAAACTGAGTCGTGGGAAGTCCAACACCCACCTAGGTACAACTGCTTTGCGAAGGCACATGATCGCACATCACAAACGCCTATGGGATCAACACATGAGTACAAGCAGCACACAAACTCAAAGCCGCCATCCTCCTCCTGGTCCAGCATCTTCAGCCACATTAACCACTGCTGTCCTCCTTGACCACTCTCAACCATTCGCCCCTCCGTCTCTCACCTTGAGCAGTTCCTGCTCATCTGCCCACAGTCAGGTGTCTGTCAAGGACATGTTTGAGCATAAGAAGCCAATGTCAGAAAGTCACCCCCTTGCCCGGCGTCTGACAGCTGGCTTGTCTGAACTATTAGCCCGCCAGCTTTTACCATACAAGCTGGTGGAGTCTGAGGCATTCAAAAAATTTGTTGCTATTGGGACACCGCAGTGGAAGGTACCCGGACTACATTTATTTTCACAAAAGGCAATCCCCAACCTGTACTAGATTGTGCAAAAGGAAGTAATGGCATGTCTGGCACACAGTGTTGGGGCAAGGGTCCATCTGACCACTGATACCTGGTCTGCAAAGCATGGTCAGGGCAGGTATATCACCTACACTGCGCATTGGGTAAACCTGCTGACGGCTGCCAAGCATGAAATGTGTGGCTCTGCAGAGGAGTTGGTGACACCGCCACAACTTGCAGGCAGGCCTGCTGCCTCCTCCTCTACTCCTCCTACTCCATCCTCTTCCATAACCTCCTCGGCTGAGTCCTTTTCTGCTGCTGCGTCTTGCTCCACATCAACGGCACCCCCCCCAGCTCCCCAGGTACTGTTCCACATCCCGGATACGGCAGTGTCACGCCGTCTTGGGGTTGACTTGCCTGAAAGCAGAGAGTCACACTGGACCAGCACTCCTGTCCACCCTGAACGCACAGGTGGATCAGTGGCTGATTCCGCACCAACTGGAGATTGGCAAAGTGGTTTGTGACAACGGAAGAAATTTGTTGGCGGCATTGCATTTGGGCAAGTTGACACATGTGCCGTGCATGGCACATGTGTGTAATCTGATCGTACAACGCTTTGTGCATAAGTACCCATGCTTACAGGATGTCCTTAAGCAGGCCAGGAAGGTGTGTGGCCATTTCAGGCGTTTCTACACGGCCATGGCGCACTTTTCTGATATCCAGCGGTGAAAACAACATGCCAGTGAGGCGCTTGATTTGCGACAGCCCGACACGTTGGAATTCAACACTCCTAATGTTCGACCACCTGCTCCAACAAGAAAAAGCTGTTAACGAGTATTTGTATGACCGGGGTGCTAGGACAGCCTCTGCGGAGCTGGGAATTTTTTTGCCACGTTACTGGATGCTTATGCGCAATGCCTGTAGGCTCATGCGTCCCTTTGAGGAGTGACAAACCTAGTCAGTCGCACCGAAGGCACCATCAGCGACATCATACCATTTGTTTTCTTCCTGGAGCGTGCCCTGCGAAGAGTGCTGGATCAGGTCATAGATGAGCGTGAAGAGGAAGAGTTGTGGTTGTGGTCACCACCAGAAACAGCCTTATCAGCATCGCTTGCTGGACCTGCGGCAATGCTGGAAGAGGATTGTGAGGAACAGGAGTCAGAGGAGGAATGTGGCTTTGAGGAGGAGGAGGAGGAGGAAGACCAACCACAACAGGCATCCCAGGGTGCTTGTTGTCACCTATCTGGTACCCGTGGTGTTGTACGTGGCTGGGGGGAAGAACATACCTTCAGAGAGATCACTGAGGACGAGGAACAGGACATGAGTAGCTCGGCATCCAACCTTGTGCAAATGGGGTCTATCATGGGGTCTTTCATGCTGTCGTGCCTGTTGAGGGACCCTCGTATAAAAAGGCTGAAGGAGAACGACCTGTACTGGGTGTCCTCGCTACTAGACCCCTGGTATAAGCAGAAAGTGCCTGAAATGTTACCGAATTACGGCAAGTCGGAAAGGATGCAGCAGTTCCAAAATCAATTAAAAAGTATGCTTTACACAGCGTATAAGGGTGATGTCACAGCACAACGGGAATCTAACAGGGGAAGAGGTGAAAGTAATCATCCTCCTCCCACGACCACGCCGGCAAGGACAGGAAGCTTTACAGACATGTTGTTGATGGAGGACATGCAGAGCTTTTTAAGTCCTACGCATCGCCACAGCCCTTCGGGGTCCACCCTCAGAGAACGACTCGACCGACAGGTAGCAGACTACCTCGCCTTAACTGCAGATATCGACACTCTGAGGAGCGATGAACCCCTTGACTACTGGGTGTGCAGGCTTGACCTGTGGCCTGAGCTATCCCTATTTGTGATAGAACTTCTGGCCTGCCCCGCTTCAAGTGTCCAGTCAGAAAGGACCTTCAGTGCAGCAGGAGGTATTGTCACTGAGAAGAGAAGTCACCTAGGTCAAAAAAGTCTAGATTACCTCACCTTTATTAAGATGAATGAGGGATGGATCCCAAAGGGACTGACAGTGGGCGATACATTCAACTAAAAAAGGCCTGATGAGGGGGACTGCTTAACACACCACTCCTATCTGGTGGCACATTAGATTGCACGCGCAGTGCCCCAAATTTGAAGTAGGAGGACCGACCAAGCATCTTTTTCCATCTCCCGCTTCCTAAAATCGATGCCATATACACGTCCCCTGATAGGGGACGTAACAGGGATTAAACTGATAAGAATAGTACTACTTAACACACAACTCCTATCTGGTGGCACATTAGTTTGCACGCGCAGTGCCACCAAATTTGAAGTAGGAGGACCAACCAAGCATCTTTTTCCATCTCCCGCTTCCTGGGTGGAGGAAGAGAGACCTTCAATGACATCAGTGAGGACAAGGAACGGGACATGGATAGCTTGGTATCCAACCTTGTGCAAATGGGGAGTTTGCAGTTGTGCAAATGGACTGTTTGCGGTTGTTTGCGGTGCGTTAAACGGGGAGTTTGGTCTGTCACTGTGAAGCGGGCGTAACCCTTACACTACGTGATTAATACAACATCATACCTGATGTTTTAAAGCAGGTTATTCCAAACAATTTAGGAATGTTAGGTGATTTATGCCCTTTATGGATTAAAACCAGACTCTGTATCAACTATGTAATTTTCCATGGGAGTTTTGCCATGGATCCCCCTCCGGCATGCCACAGTCCAGGTGTTAGTCTCCTTGAAACAACTTTTCCATCACTATTGTGGCCAGAAAGAGTCCCTGTGGGTTTTAAAATTCGCCTGCCCATTGACGTCTATGGCGGTTCGCCCGGTTCGCCTGTTCGCGAACATTTGCGGAAGTTCGCGTTCGCCGTTCGCGAACAGAAAATTTTTTGTTCTCGACATCACTACTCTTCAGCAAAATAAAGTGCTCTAGGGTTCTATAGTGTTCCTTTAAGTTGTTTCTACCTTTGGAAACAGGCTCGCAAATCTAATACCAACAATACCAAAATATAATCCTCTTTTCTTCCCCTGAAACCATTCTGCAAAAAATTGCCATAAAATTGCAGCCTTATTGGTCAGGGAAAACAGACCTTTACCAGAAGGTAAAAACATATATATCCTTTTACAGTTGTTAGCTTGACAACTGCTGGTTTGTCAGTTGTGATTTGTATACTGTGAATCCAACCAATCGAAGCAGAGCAAACATAGAGATGCCAAAGGCACTTTGTTAGCTTGTTTGCTCTTAGTTTTTGCCTCCTGCTCTGTAAATTGAACTTTTGTCACACACAGCAAACCCCTGCAGGATCTAGAGAGCTATTAAAAGAGCAGGATGTGGCAGAGCCTGCATATTCTCATGGATTTACTGGTGCAGGACTCTGTTATACTGTTTCATCAATCACTTTCCTGGCTCTCTTCTACCCTCTCTCGTGTATTTCCATCGGAGCACTCTCTATCCTTAACTGGTAGCAGTGTCCTTCGAAGCCAGAACAGCCGTGGTGCCCTCAGCGAGGCCTGTCCCTAATCGTCTGGAACCCCTACCGTGCATCATCTCCAGCATTCCCCTGGTCAACTTTACAGCCTAATTTACATCCCTTTACAGAGACCTAGGAGAGCGCTATTTGGAGGGGAGGTAGGGGGGAACATCACATACAATCTCTTCACCAGAGCTAGGGGGAGTCTACATTTTCAAGACCGCATGAGCCCCCGTTTAGAGACTGGCACTTTGCTGCATCCAGTCTGGAATGCCACACCAGACTGAGATGTGACTAACGCCCAAGACTTGATTCAATAATTCCTCGGTCTTGGCACCTCTGATCCGGCTAATATTGGTACAATACACTTGGGAAATTGAGACCTGTCCGGGGACATATAATTCATGATGTGTGATTGTATATTTTGAGCTATTGCAGAGTTATGGAAGAACCAGTCCTGAAGCATCCTGAAGCGCCCTGACCGAAAGTCACTTGGCACCTTTAGCATTCCAACCAAAATTATATTTAGAACTACTTTCAGATTGGCCACGTGGAACTGTTTTCGACTGGAACTTAACCACGACTGGTCAAAACTTTACCCAAGTTCCGTTTTCTCTACAAACCATGGATCAGGGCGCTATTTTCCCAGATTGGGCGCTCAAGTATGGGCTATCTGTGATATATGATGTGTGAGGGTTTTTCATAGTTAAACTGCTGTTTTGGGGATATTTTGTTTTATGCAGCTCTGTGTCTGGGAGATGATTAAATTAAGTAGTTTTTGTTGCAGTCCTCTACCAGACACAGAGATGCTATGCCTTTGCTGAAGACCCCATGCTGGCGGTATATGTATATAAACTTGCGTGATTTCAATAAAGGTTGTTGTTCTTCCCAGCGCTATGTATCGTCTGGTGTTTGGGGTATTGGGCTGTAATCCAGTCGGGATATCGGAGATAAGAGATTCTAAGTTAAACAGAATGTGCAATAAAGGAAGTTTAAACCGTGAATTGAGCAGTGAAACTGCAGGGGCATGGTCTATACACCAAAACTGCTTCATTAAGCTCAAGATGTTTTGGAGCCTATACTGTCCCTTTAAGTTCTTTCGGTACTTTAGGTTCATATTCTTCTGAGCAAAATATGAGGTTTCAAGAGTCAATGGGCATTTACAGGAAGTGTAGAATATACTGTACAATATATATATATATATATATATATATATTCTTCTTCTTTTGTTTATTTGTTGTTTGAATGCTACTCTCACTAAATCTACCCTGTATATTTGTGTGTATATATATATATATGACCTTTTCTATATCAGAGCTTTCATTTTATGCAGCTGTCAAACTATTTCTGCTGTTTTATTTTAAATAATTTCAGGTAAAATTATTTTTTCAGTTTTAAATATAACACCTGCTCTGTTTGGAAAAAAAAAACAACAAATTAACATTTTCATTGGGCTTTTGCGCAGTTTTTCTTTTTTTCTTCCAAGGCTCACTACATTAGCTTGTCAAGACGTTCTCTAAAGGTATTTACAGGTTAATTAACTTTTTGACTATCTTCTGTCAGATTCCATTATTGGAATTGTTTCGAGGCTGAAATTGCTGTTACACCATGACATTACAGTTGATGGAAAACAGGCATTTTCTACACTTTTCCATGATTTTATAAAAAGTAATCAATCATGTGTTTACAAATCATGTAACGCAAACATTTCTTTTGTGTGCAGTTTTGTGTTCTGTTCTCTTGTTGAACTTAAATGGTTAATAATTTTCTATTTTATTTTTCTCTAAAATTTTCTTTATGTCTGCATTTGCTTTGCTTATTTTATCGTGTGAAGAAATGGCATGCAGATTTTTTTGAGCTTTTTGCAATGAACAAGGGATCTATTTAACATTTTATTATCTGAAAACAGATTTTTAGACGTTGCTGAGGTTTTTTTTGATAAATCATTTAATGGGTAAAACCAGTAGATTTCCTTCACTTGACGCATTAAGCTCTCATTTTTACATCAGCAATGAAATATAAATTTTTTATAGTTATTGCTACTTAAATCCCTTATCAAGTCTCTATAGGTATTGAAACATTTAGCAAAATATTTAATTGGCAAAAAATATATATATTTATTTTTTTCTTATTAGAATGTGGAACAGTTTTGTCTTTTGCAGATATAAAGCAATCTTACAGTTTAATAGCAGAGTTGACTATTCAGTAGTGAAATTTCTTGTGTGCTAATACAATGACAGTAACATATTTTAAGTGTAGCCATGTTGACCAGAGAAAGGCTAATGCGTGGTCTTATTTTTTTTCTCTTACCTCAATGTAATAGGCGATAACATAAACAACCAGGTAGAAGCCTCATTGCTATCTGCAATCTGCTGATGTAATGAGATATGACGGCAGTTTTTAGCAGTGAGCCGAGAAGCCCCCAATCTTTTCAATCTACATATTACACGACCAGGGTATGTCTGTATTTTTGATCCAAATTACAAGTTCACCACTTCCACACTTGTACATATAGTAAGGCAGGTGGTCTACATTGCTACTCTCCTTTACCCATTATAATTTGATTTCCAATTCTATGACTCTGCTCCCTGGTTTTTGAGGACACACTCAAAGCACCATAACCACTACAATGTGCTGTAGTGGTTATAGAAACAATTAAGGCCCATTCCCCCTCCAACACATGTAGTAAGTTATTAGTTAGTGGACAACTAAGCTTGGGTCTGTCTCATGCCAGTCACTTCTTCTATGAGAACCAGAAACTCTCTGCATTGAACTATACCCAAACGAGATGTGGTCCAACCTTTGCCACGCCTCGCCCCCATTTTACAGGCCTCATCCCCATGGGATGGGGCCTTTGTTAGCGACTGAGCAGCTACTGCTGACCGCTCACTGTTTAGTAGACATGCCTCGACCACAGCATGGCATGTGGGGGTTAAATCAAGGTTTTATACATCCCTTATATTAATATGGAGGTCATATGGACCCCAATAGTTGTTTTGTTATTCATTTTTTTTAATACTACTTAAATATGGTGGCTGGCTTGCAAGTGCGGACCAGTCGACACCTGATTAACCCTCTCACCGCCAAGGGGTTCATGTCCACAAAATTCTCCCGACCACAATTGGAGTCACCCAAACAAAATTTCGGGAACAATTGCTTGGTTAAACCAAACCGCCATATGTCCAAAATTCAGGTCATCCAAACAAAATGTAACTTTCGGGAAAGATTGTTTAGCCAAATTGAAAAATCTCAAAGTGCACAAGTTTATGCATTATTACATCAGCAAGCTAGAGCAGAGAGTATTATAGAATATATTGTTGTTGGTATCGGTACATTGACAGATAGCTAATGTTTGTAAAGTCATAGGTGATGTTACATAGGGCACTGGGCAAAAAAAAACATTTTTTTACACTAATAGGTCTTTTGTTGGTGATCTAAATGAACATTAAATGGAACGTACCTTTTTCATTTATAGAGGAATCATTTTTGCTGTTTTGTTTTCCTCTCAGGTAAAGAGCACTTATTTCTGGTTTCAGTTGATTTAACATGATCAAATCATTGAGCTTTTGCTGAAGAACTAAATAGTTTTCTGATAATTTGGAAATCTGAAAGAAATTTAACAACAATATAATGACAAACGTGAATTCAATTTCTGAATAAATTAATACATGCACAAAAATGTGTGGCATTGCTTTTATAGACAGTTACCTTCTAGTGGTAATTTTCTAAAATGAAATATAGAAATTGAAATAAAGTCCTAACCAGGGTCATCTTTAATGCGGTGCAAACGGAGCAGCTCAACTAATTTTTTCCCCCTTGGGCCAGCCGACACAACCGGCGACCCGCACACTAAGGAGGCCCACCGGGTGGCCCATCCACTAAGGGGCCTGGTCACACGCAGTGGTACTTTAACAGCGCGACCGGGCCCCTTGCTTTTCAGCAGCGCTGGGAGGAAGTGACGGCCACGAGTCAGTATGTATGTCCGTGTTTGCATCTGTGTCTGTTTCAATATGTCTGTCAGTGTATGTGTGTGTCAGTATGTCTGTCAGTGTATGTGTCTGTCTGTGTCAGTATGTCTGTCAGTGTATGTATCTGTGTCTGTATGTCTGTCAGTATGTTTGTCAGTGTATGTATGTGTCTGTGTCAGTGTGTATGTCAGTATGTCTGTCAGGGTGTGTGTCAGTATGTCTGCCAGTGTATGTGTCTGTGTATGTGTGTCCGTATGTCTGTCAATGTGTGTCTGAGTCCGTATGACTTTCAGTGTATGTGTCTGCATGTGTGTCAATATGTGTTTATGTGTGTCAGTATGCCTGTCAGTGTATGTGTCTGTGTGTGTCAGTATGTCTGTCAGTGTATGTGTCTGTGTGTGTCAGTATGTATGTCAATGTATGTCTCTGTGTATGTGTGTTAGTATGTCTGGCAGGGGACAGGGTCCAGGGGGCCCAAGCAAATGGTTGCCCTGGTCCTAACACATTATGGAGTTATACTATCATTAGCGATACAAATGTTTCATCTCATGTTTTTTTAAATGTATTTAATTATATCACATTTAAACAGATACACTAAGCTAATAACCGCTACCAATCATTGTAATGGTTATGCTGCTCAGGGTGTCCGTGTACCAAATGTGGTTCAATGCTAAGCTGCTCAGAAGCAGAATTTATTAAAGGGACTCTCCAGGCAGCCCCTGTTTACTCACCTGGTTCCAGCGCCGGGAGCCTCGTGAAGCCGCGCCCCCTATTTCGTCAAGATGCCGAAATAGGCGGGTGCGAGCAGGGAGCAATCAGACGCTTCCATTTGGCTTCGCCGCACATGCGCACAGACTTCAGAGGGCGGCATTCATGCCGCCCTCTGAAGTCCTCAGCGCACTACCGCGCAAGCGCGCGGTGTGAGCGGCCGCGAGCTGACTGACAGCTCAGCTCGTGGTCTTTGCCCGCCCCCCTCGTCTGCTGACAGGCTGGAGAGAGAAGGCGCGCACACAGTGCCTTCTCTCTCCTGCACACGTCAGACGTATTTTCAAACGTCTGACGTGTACAAGGCCTTTTTAGGGCCCTGCATGATAGGAAGTTCCTCTAGTGGCCGTCTGAGTGACGGCCACTGGAGGTATTCCTATCAATCAATGTAAACACTGTATTTTCTCTGGAAATACAGTGTTTACATTAGATTGCCTGCAGGGAGCTATAGATCTCACCTGAACAAATACATTAAGCTGTAGTTGTTCAGGTGACTATAGTGTCCCTTTAATGCAGAATTAACACATCTGCTTTATGTAAAATGTGTCCAATCTGGACAGAACTGTTTGGCTAAGAGTGATTGGAGTCTCTCCCTTCCAGCCAATCAGTTTTGTCCTTGTTTGGCAAAATTGACAGTGACAATATAGTAGTGGTAATTCAATGTTTCCCCTCCTATACCTCTTCAATGATTCATAGGTATGCCCCTTCTCTGTTTCTACGCTCTACCCAAGGTAGCCTGCCTACCGCCATCAGACTCTACCCTAGTCTTCAATCGTTTAAAAGTTGCCTTAAAATCTCTTCAGGAAAGTTGATGGCATCCCAGAGTAACCTTATCTCATATACCTGACCCTTGCTCTCTCCTAAAGGGCAGCATTCTACTCTCTCCTCCAGCTCTGCTTCACGTCGACCCTTTTTGATTGCTATCTCCTGTCTTATTGTGTTTTCTACCCCACTTCCTATAGAGTGTAAGCTTGTTTGAGCAGGGTCCTCTTCAACCTATCGTTCCTGTAAGTTTTTTGTAATTATCTTGTGTTTTGTTAAATCTTCCCCTTTCATAATATTGTAAAGCGCTACAGAATCTGTTGGCACTATATAAATACCAATAATAATAATAATAATAATAATAATAATAATAATAATAATAATAATAATAATAATAATAATAATAATGTGTTTGAGGAAGAGGGCTGTCTCCAAATGCCTGGAAGATCCACAATTTATATCAAACCATTCCTACAAAGTTTGACATAACAGACGTCATTTGCTCTTACAGCCATAATAATGGCAAAGTATCAGTATACTGTATAAAGGATACAGTACAATATCTGGAGTGCAAAAGATTCCCTACCCCTGCTCTAGGCAGTATAGACACAATAGCAGGCTATCAATGGTTGTGTTGCTTAGAGTATTCTACTAAAGTGGAAATAATAATAATATAATTAAAATTTTCTATGCTTTGCTCCCCTGAGAAAGTACATCATATATCCCTTTGCTACCATTATTATATCATTTTCCTTTTTTCTTCCTAAGCTGTTGTTTTTTTCCTGTGTGGTAGGTTGATAAAAATCAATGCTAAAGGAAGCAGATCTTGTTAATGCATCTATGGTTTTCTTTCCTGACGTTTTGCGAACTCATATAGATGTACATTTGGACTACTTATCATACTGACATATTGAATATGCTATTAATCAACAGAATAATACAGAATAACACTTAGATGGATATGTCTTGCAAGCGACTTGTCACCATGTAACACAAAGTGATATTAGATGATGTTAAAGATATAGGAGTATTTTTGATTGTTACAGCAGAATAAATGTTTTATTATTAATGCTGGGTATTAACATTCAGTCAAAAATCTAATCTAACATTGCCTAATTATTTATTTCTGCCCATTATCAGCCAGTGAACTGAAATTGGAATACTGAACAAATGAAGTAAAGGGAATTACAATTATGAAACAAAAAGAAGTGTCATTAAACAACTAAAATACAGAAAACAAATTCCAGTAATGCAAATGATCTCATCAATAAAAATGTTTCCATTAAATTGGGAACAGACAACTGTATTATCATTAAAGTAGTTCTGTCACTTTTCAGAATTTTATAAATATATAATATTTTAGCTTGCTGAAGTGGTTTATGTGTGAAGTGTGTCCTGTTTTATTTAGTTTTATAAATAGTGCAGATTTCAATAGAAATTACATCTTTTATAAATTAACCTTGTTACACCCACCTGTCAGTCAAGTAACCAGTCCTATTATTTCCTGGTTTGGTTAGCTCAGTAAAGCTAAATTCAAGAGGCAGCAATTGCGCAGAGTACCTGCTTTGCAAAGACTTTTCATTGAGCTGGAAGTGGGAAGTATGTGATTGGACAGCCACATAAAGTCTGGTTGCGGTTAGAAGGGCAGGGCTTGCAACGGCGTCAGACAAGAGATCTGCAGCTTTCGCAAGCTGTTTTAGATTTACCCCAATGATAAAATGCATAATTAAATGCATGCATGTTTACATTGGGGTATGTCTAATAAACAGTGATATTTTTTTGGGGGGGCAGAGTAATGTCTTTTTAACTTTAACAAGTCCTAGTCAGGCATACTATCCTACTCTGTAATGTATGTATACAAGAACAGTCAGGATCTACAGTACCATTACAGTACTAGAATTGGCTATAATGGTATTATTCAATTCATAGTTAATTAATTAACTAATTAATGGCATAATTACCATTACAGTGCTATAATTGGCAGGATCTACAAGACCATTTACGCAAGACACAATAAAATGCCACTAAATTTGGGATATGTGAACTTGACATCTTAATCTTTGTTGGTTACATGTGTTTCTGTAAAGGGGATTCAGCAGTCAGTAGGAATTTACACACCTTTAAATCATGATTTACGCTCTCTCTCATGTCAGGGAAACATTAGGATCATTACTTAAAATGTATTGCACTCTTGGTGTTTGCTCTCTTTATTAATATTTTTCATGTGTATTAATGATACTTTATTAGTGACGCCCATCTATTTCTGTGGATCGATACATTGATTTTCTATTGACTATGTGTGTCTATTTGAACATTTATTTGTCACTGGCATGTTTACTGTGTACTTGGAGATGAAGACTAAGTAATATTTAAATGTGCCCTAATACCTATGGTCTACTTTGTGGTTGTAGTGCCACCGTACCTGTTCTGTAAAAAAAGCTAGATCTTCAATTTCTTTTAGAACGCTACCGTTTACATTTCCATCGTGTGTTTCATTTGTACCATTAGTACAAATAGTATCCTTTTTACTATGTAATTTTTCTTCCATTTCGGTTATTTCTCTTTCACTTAGTCGATGATCATTATCCTGTTTTTTTTCAGCTGCTGTCTCTAAATCTTTTTCATTTTCTTTATGTGTTTCCACTTTTTCATTGTCTGTTGGCAGTTTCTGTACTTCTGAGTCAATATCATGTGTATTGCTTGGTTTTAAGTCACACTTCTCATTAGATACTACATTCTCATGTTGAAGCAAACTCTCCTCTTCTACGTCTGATGAAGGTCGAGGTTTTGTTGCAGTCTGATTTTCATGAGCAATTGGTTGACCCATATCTTGGTCTCCTTGTTGTGTATTGTTGTTTATAAAGTGGATATAATTACTTTCAGCAGATTCTATTTTATCCTTGTCTTTTCCTTTGGCTTCTTTGAATTTTTTTCGCTCTCTATGACCACGATAATTGCTTTGGATAACAACGGCAGCCTTATCTTCTCGGGGATCACTTGTATCAATATCATCATCATGGTGTCCCTCTTGAAGAACGACGGGTTCTGTCTCTTGATTTGCAACCACTTCATTATCCTCCTCTTTCTTTTTTTGATATCCCTCTTTTATTTGTTTCCTTTCCTGATGTCCTCTGAAATGACTTTGGATAACAATAGCAGCTTCCTCTTCACTTTTGTTGCCCAGATCCTTGATTTCTGGATCAATTTCTTCTGCTGTGCCATCAACTGCCACATCAGCTGTATTGTTACATTGCTTTCTCTTCATTGATTCCCTGCCAAAAATAACAAGGATGCAAAAACAGTTCAGATTCCAACTCATCGTAAGAATAGAAATGATTTCAATATTCAGTAACTTTTGAACTTTTACATTTCAACAGTACTTTCAGCTGGAACTAGCTTTACATTTGTTTCATTTTATAATGTATATTTTATGTTAAATAGGAAAAAGGTTTTAGATATGTTGCCTTTTTTACAAGGAGACACCATATAACCAAAGCAAAATTTGAGTATTATTTAAAAAAAAAAAAAATTTCACCATACATAATTGTAATTTAATAACTAAATAACATGATAGTACTTTACATAATTAAGTTCAGGTGCCACTGCAAAATCAAGACTATTTGCCTGGACTTTTCTATGTTGAATTATAGCTTTTCAATTTTAGTTTGACAATAAGCTGATATATAGTTAAGTGTAGACATTGAGATTTTTTTCAGTCCAAACTGCAATCAGTCCAAACGTTGACCAAACGGTTGATTGGTTGGATTTCTGAATTCTGAGTCAAACACAAACCATATGAAATGCGCAATGCTTAAGCATGTTCACTAGACATGTGCAAATGGTTTCTAGTGATGTACCGAACTGTCCGGGCGAACTTAGCGTGTTCGCGTTCACCGCGGCGGGCGGACACATGCGCAGTTCGATCCGCCCCCTATTCGTCATCATTGGGCAAACTTTGACCCTGTGCCTCTCGGTCAGCAGACACATTCCAGCCAATCAGCAGCACCCCCTCCCTTCCACACCCTCCAACCTCCCTCCCAGCATCCATTTTCGATTCATTCTGAAGCTGCATGCTTAGTGAGAGGAGGGAAAGTTTAGCTGCTGCTGATTAGATAGGGAAAGTGATAGCTAGGCTAGGGTATTCAGTGTCCACTACAATACTGAAGGACTAATCTCATCTCTGCTGTAAGGACAGCACCCCAAAAAGCCCTTTTTAGGTCTAGAACATCAGGCTGCTTTTTTTTTTCCTGTGTAATCTAATTGCAGGTGCCTGCCTGCCAGCTTCTGTGTGAGGTTCACATTGGATACTGTGCCTACTTGCCCAGTGCCACCACTCATATCTGTTTTTACAATAGGTTAAGCTTTACATTTAAAATAAATCATTTTTTTTCACTGTAATAGAAGAGCAGTTGCCTGCCTGCCAGCTTCTGTGTCAGGTTGGATGCCTTGCCCATTTGCACAGTCAGTGCCACCACTCATATATGTTTTAACAATAGGTTAAGCTTTACATTTAAAAGAAATAATTTTTTTTCACTGTAATAGAAGAGCAGTTGCCTGCCTGCCAGCTTCTGTGTCAGGTTGGATGCCTTGCCCATTTGCACAGTCAGTGCCACCACTCATATCTGTTTTAACAATAGGTTAAGCTTTACATTTAAAAGAAATAATTTTTTTTCACTGTAATAGAAGAGCAGTTGCCTGCCTGCCAGCTTCTGTGTCAGGTTGGATGCCTTGCCCATTTGCACAGTCAGTGCCACCACTCATATCTGTTTTAACAATAGGTTAAGCTTTACATTTAAAAGAAATAATTTTTTTTCACTGTAATAGAAGAGCAGTTGCCTGCCTGCAAGCTTCTGTGTCAGGTTGGATGCCTTGCCCATTTGCACAGTCAGTGCCACCACTCATATCTGTTTTAACAATAGGTTAAGCTTTACATTTAAAAGAAATAATTTTTTTTCACTGTAATAGAAGAGCAGTTGCCTGCCTGCCAGCTTCTGTGTCAGGTTGGATGCCTTGCCCATTTGCACAGTCAGTGCCACCACTCATATCTGTTTTAACAATAGGTTAAGCTTTACATTTAAAATAAATATTTTTTTTCCACTGTAATAGAAGAGCAGTTGCCTGCCTGCCAGCTTCTGTGTCAGGTTGGATGCCTTGCCCATTTGCACAGTCAGTGCCACCACTCATATCTGTTTTTACAATAGGTTAAGCTTTAGATTTAAAAGAAATAATTTTTTTTCACTGTAATAGAAGAGCAGTTAGTTGTCTGCAAGCGTCTGGGTGTCAGGCCTACTTCAGCGTGTGCTCTGCAGACCTGTGCCAGCGTGCTTTGACAGTTGCCAATCATATCTGGTGTCTCTTTAGCGTGCTTTTACAAAGAAAAAAGGTTTCCAGTGTAAGCTAATAGCAGCCAGTCAGTGTCCTTCAAGCGGCTCTGTCAGGCCTTCCTTCAGCGTGTGCCCTGCACAACCCTGCCAGCGTACTTTGACAGTTGCCACTCATATCTGGTGTCTCTATAGCGTGCTTTTACAAAGAAAAAAGGTTTCTAGTGTAAGCTAATAGCAGCCAGTCAGTGTCCTTCAAGCGGCTCTGTCAGGCCTTCCTTCAGCGTGTGCTCTGCAGACCTGTGCCAGCGTGCTTTGACAGTTGCCAATCATATCTGGTGTCTCTATAGCGTGCTTTTACAAAGAAAAAAGGTTTCTAGTGTAAGCTAATAGCAGCCAGTCAGTGTCCTTCAAGCGGCTCTGTCAGTCCTTCCTTCAGCGTGTGCTCTCCAGAACTGTTCCAGTGCACATTGCCAATCATATCTGGTGTCTCTATAGCGTGCTTTTAAAACCAAATTTTTTTTTTCACTGTTATAGATTGAATAGCAGTTACTTGTCTTCAAGCGGGTGTGTCAGGCCTACAGTGTGTGCTCTGCAGAACTGTTCAAGTGCACATTGCCAATCATATCTGGTGTCTCTATAGCGTGCTTTTACAAAGAAAAAAGGTTTCTAGTGTAAGCTAATAGCAGCCAGTCAGTGTCCTTCAAGCGGCTCTGTCAGTCCTTCCTTCAGCGTGTGCTCTGCAGACCTGTGCCAGCGTGCTTTGACAGTTGCCAATCATATCTGGTGTCTCTATAGCGTGCTTTTACAAAGAAAAAAGGTTTCTAGTGTAAGCTAATAGCAGCCAGTCAGTGTCCTTGAGCGGCTCTGTCAGTCCTTCCTTCAGCGTGTGCTCTCCAGAACTGTTCCAGTGCACATTGCCAATCATATCTGGTGTCTCTATAGCGTGCTTTTAAAACCAAATTTTTTTTTTCACTGTTATAGATTGAATAGCAGTTACTTGTCTTCAAGCGGGTGTGTCAATCCTACAGTGTGTGCTCTGCAGAACTGTTCAAGTGCACAATGCCAATCATATCTGCTGTCTCTATAGCGTGCTTTTACAAACAAAATTTGTTTTTCACTGTTATAGATTGAATAGCAGTTACTTGTCTTCAAGCGGGTGTGTCAGGCCTACAGTGTGTGCTCTGCAGAACTGTTACAGTTCACATTGCCAATCATATCTGGTCTCACAGTAGCTTGCACGCATAGTACCACTAATCCCCCCAAAAATGACAGGCAGAGGCAGGTCACCCCGCAGGGGCCGTCGTGGTCGTGGTGCTGTGCTTTTGCCCTAGAATAATGCCCAGTTTTCAGAAGCCACGTACCCTGAACTTGAAAAGTTCTGAGGACATAGTTGACTGGCTAACACAGGACACCCAATCTTGTACAGCCTCCGCTCGGAACCTTGACGCACCATCCTCCTCCAGCTTAGCTTCAGGCACCTCTCAAGATACCACTCACCCGCCTGCCGCCACCACCAAAACTAGCACCACAGCCGCTTTACTTGGTATGTCAGAGGAGTTATTCACACACCCGTTTGAAGAAATGAGTGATGCGCAACCATTATTGCTAGAGGATGTAGATAACAGGGATATGTCTCAGGCAGGCAGCATTAAACACATGGAGGTACGGTGTGATGATGATGATGTTGTACCCGCTGCTGCTTCCTTTTCTGAGTTGTCAGATACAAGCGAAGCGGTTGATGATGACGATGCGTCCATGGATGTCACGTGGGTGCCCGCTCGGCAAGAAGAAGAACAGGGCGAAACTTCAGATGGGGAGACAGAGAGGAGGAGGAGACGAGTTGGAAGCAGGGGGGGGTCGTTGCAAGGAGCTAGTGGCACAGTCAGACAGCATGCATTGGCACCTGGGGTCAGCCCGACAGCACGCCAATCAACGCATGCTGTGTCCACCACCAGAATGCCGTCATTGCAGAGCTCAGCAATGTGGCATTTTTTTTGTGTGTCTGCCTCGGACAACAGCGATGCCATTTGCAACCTGTGCCAAAGGAAACTGAGTCGTGGGAGGTCCAACACCCACCTAGGTACAACTGCTTTGCATAGGCACATGATCTCACATCACAAACGCCTATGGGATCAACACATGAGTACAAGCAGCACGCCTACTCTAAGTCGCCATGTTCCTCCTGGTCTAGCATCTTCAGCCACGTCAACCACTGCTGTCCTTCTTGCCCCCTCTCAACCATCCGCCACTCCGTCTCCCGCCTTGAGCAGTTCCCGCTCATCTGCCCACAGTCATGTGTCTGTCATGGACATGTTTGAGCGTAAGAAGCCAATGTCACCAAGTCACCCCCTTGCCCAGCGTCTGACAGCTGGCTTGTCCGAACTATTAGCCCGCCAGCTTTTACCATACAATCTGGTTGAGTCTGAGGCGTTCAAAAAATTTGTAGCTATTGGGACACCGCAGTGGAAGGTACCCGGCCGGAATTTCTTTTCACAAAAGGCCATCCCCAACTTGTACTCGATTGTGCAAAAGGAAGTCATGGCATGTCTGGCACACAGTGTTGGGGCAAGGGTCCATCTGACCACTGATACCTGGTCTGCAAAGCATGGTCAGGGCAGGTATATCACCTACACTGCGCATTGGGTAAACCTGCTGACGGCTGACAAGCAAGGAATGCGTGGCATTGCAGAGGAGTTGGTGACACCGCCACGAATTGCAGGCAGTCCTGCTGCCACCTCCTCTACTCCTCCTACTCCATCCTCTTCCATAACCTCCTCGGCTGAGTCCTCTTGTGCTGCTGCGTCTTGCTCCACATCAACGGCACCCCCCCAGCTCCCCAGGTACTATTCCACATCCCGGATACGGCAGTGTCACGCCGTCTTGGGTTTGACTTGCTTGAAAGCAGAGAGTCACACCGGACAAGCACTCCTGTCCGCCCTGAACGCACAGGTGGAAAAGTGGCTGACTCCGCAGCAACTGGATATCGGCAAAGTGGTGTGTGACAACGGAAGAAATTTGTTGGCGGCATTGCATTTGGGCAAGTTGACACATGTGCCGTGCATGGCACATGTGTGTAATCTGATCGTACAACGCTTTGTGCATAAGTACACAGGCTTACAGGACGTCCTGAAGCAGGCCAGGAAGGTGTGTGGCCATTTCAGGCGTTCCTACACGGCCATGGCTCACTTTGCCGATATCCAGCGGCGAAACAACATGCCAGTGAGGCGCTTGATTTGCGACAGCCCTACACGTTGGAATTCAACACTCCTAATGTTCGACCGCCTGCTCCAACAAGAAAAAGCTGTTAATGAATATTTGTATGACCGGGGTGCTAGGACAGCCTCTGGGGAGCTGGGAATTTTTTTGCCACGTTACTGGACGCTCATGCGCAATGCCTGTAGGCTCATGCGTCCTTTTGAGGAGGTGACAAACCTAGTCAGTCGCAACGAAGGCACCATCAGCGACATCATACCATTTTTTTTCTTCCTGGAGCGTGCCCTGCGAAGAGTGCTGGATCAGGCTGTAGATGAGCGTGAAGAGGAAGAGGAAGAGTTGTGGTCACCATCACCACCAGAAACAGCCTTATCAGCATCGCTTGCTGGACCTGCGGCAACGCTGGAAGAGGATTGTGAGGAAGAGGAGTCAGAGGAGGATTGTAGCTTTGAGGAGGAGGAGGAGGAGCAAGACCAAACACAACAGGCATCCCATGGTGCTCGTTGTCACCTATCTGGTACCCGTGGTGTTGTACGTGGCTGGGGGGAAGAACATACCTTCAATGACATCAGTGAGGAGGAGGAACGGGAAATGAGTAGCTCGGCATCCAACCTTGTGCAAATGGGGTCTTTCATGCTGTCCTGCCTGTTGAGGGACCCTCGTATAAAAAGGCTGAAGGAGAACGACCTGTACTGGGTGTCCACGCTACTAGACCCCCGGTATAAGCAGAAAGTGGCGGAAATGTTACCGAATTACAACAAGTCGGAAAGGATGCCGCATTTGCAAAATAAATTAAAAAGTATGCTTTACACAGCGTATAAGGGTGATGTCACAGCACAACGAGAATCTAACAGGGGGAGAGGTGGAAGTCATCCTCCTCCTCCTCCTCCCACGACCACGCTGGCAAGGACAGGACGCTTTAAAGACGTGTTGTTGATGGAGGACATGCGGACCTTTTTAAGTCCTATGCATCGCCTCAGCCCTTCGTGATCCACCCTCAGAGAGCGACTCGACCGACAGGTAGCAGACTACCTCGCCCTAACTGCAGATATCGACACTCTGAGGAGTGATGAACCCCTTGACTACTGGGTGTGCAGGCTTGACCTGTGGCCTGAGCTATCCCAATTTGCGATAGAACTTATGGCCTGCCCCGCTTCAAGTGTCCTGTCAGAAAGGACCTTCAGTGCAGCAGGAGGTATTGTCACTGAGAAGAGAAGTCGCCTAGGTCAAAAAAGTCTAGATTACCTCACCTTTATTAAGATGAATGAGGGATGGATCCCGAAGGGACTGACACTGGGCGATACATTCGATTAAAAAAGGCCTGATGAGATGAGCTGCCTTGGGCTAATAATGGTCCACACGCTGCTGTATTTTAGCTCTGAATGACGTTTGACTTGCGTGACTTATCCGCCACCAACTAGGGTTCAAGCCGCCATGTTTTAGGGCACATTCTGCCCTACAGCAGCGGCTGCAACAATACCAATTTTTTCAGGCATGTGTACATGCCTAATTTTTAGGCCCACTGGTGCAGCACTGTGGCTTCAAAAACCAAACCAAAAAAAAATCCTCCAAGATGGCACCAATATACCAGTGGTCTAAGCATTTTCCCACCTTGGCCTAAAAAGGGGAGGTGATTCAACAATTAAAAATCTCTGCCATTTACACGTCCACTGATAGGAGACGCGGAAGGTATTAAACTGATATGAACAATACTAAACTCACCACTCCTATCTGGTGGCACATTAGCTTGCCCGCGCAGTGCCCCAAATTTCAAGTAAGAGGACCGACCAAGCATCTTCTTCCATCTCCCTGTTACATAAATCAATGCCATATCCATAGAAATTGTAGAGAATATCCAGAATAGTTTTACAGGGCCAAATCATGTCACCTGTTGAAAGAGGTGACCTTGCTCGGGTCCCAGGTGTGCGGTTCCTAAAATGGCTGCCATATACATGTCCTCTGATAGGAGACGCAGAAGGTATTAAACTGATATGAACAATACTCCACTCCTATCAGTAGGTCCGTCCCATTGTGATTTATGCCCCCCACCCACCGCGCAGGGATGGGGGCCGGGGGGGAGGAAAGTAGGCCCCCCCATTGTGATTTATGGCCCCCACCCACCGCGCAGGGGTGGGGGCCGAGGGGGGGAGGACAGTAGGTCCCCCCATTGTGATTTATGGCCCCCACCCACCGCGCAGGGGTTGGGGAGGACAGTAGCTCCCCCCAGTGTGTATCATGGGCTTTGAGGACAGGTGTCAATCCATACCTGCCAAGTGACCCTATGTAGGGGTAACAGTCCCTATTCTGCTCTGTGTCAGTGTGTATCATGGTCTCTGTGGACGGGGAACAGTCTCTATTCTGCTCTGTGTCAGTGTGTATCATGGTCTCTGTGGACGGTGAACAGTCTCTATTCTGCTCTGTGTCAGTGTGTATCATGGTCTCTGTGGACAGGGAACAGTCTCTATTCTTCTCTGTGTCAGTGTGTATCAGGGGCTTTGAGGACAGGTGTCAATCCATACCTGCCAATTGACCCTATGTAGGGGGGACAGTCTCTATTCTGCTCTGTGTCAGTGTGTATCATGGTCTCTGTGGACGGTGAACAGTCTCTATTCTGCTCTGTGTCAGTGTGTATCATGGTCTCTGTGGACAGGGAACAGTCTCTATTCTGCTCTGTGTCAGTGTGTATCAGGGGCTTTGAGGACAGGTGTCAATCCATACCTGCCAAGTGACCCTATGTAGGGGGGACAGTCTCTATTCTGCTCTGTGTCAGTGTGTATCATGGTCTCTGTGGACAGGGAACAGTCTCTATTCTGCTCTGTGTCAGTGTGTATCAGGGGTTTTGAGGACAGGTGTCAATCAATATCTGCCAAGTGACCCTATGTAGGGGGAACAGTCCCTATTCTGCTCTGTGTCAGTGTGTACCAAGGGTTTTGAGGACAGGTGTCAATCCATATCTGCCAAGTGACACTATGTAGGAGGAACAGTCCCTATTCTGCTCTGTGTCAGTGTGTATCAGGGGTTTTGAGGACAGGTGTCAATCCATATCTGCCAAGTGACCCTATGTAGGGAGAACAGTCCCTATTCTGCTCTGTGTCAGTGTGTATCAGGGGTTTTGAGGACAGGTGTCAATCCATATCTGCCAAGTGACCCTATGTAGGGGGAACAGTCTCTATTCTGCTCTGTGTCAGTGTGTATCGGGGATCATTAGGATAGGTGTCAATCAATATCTGCCAAGTGACCCTATGTAGGGGGAACAGTCCATATTCTGCTCTGTGTCAGTGTGTATCAAGGATTTGACTATCTTTATTCAGATTCAAAAATTACAATTCCAGGAAAAATTTAACAAACATTTCCAAGAACATGTTATGCACATCATAGAAACAACGTAAACCTCTTTAAAGCCACAAACTTAAGACAAAAAATACGTACACACAATGTGTAAGGGTTTGAAAGAATATTCTGAATCCTTACATGTTTACTTTATCGTTTGTTTGATTTTTGTGAACCATATATAAACTACAAGCAGCGTGAAAACTATAAAAACTCAAGTGGCCATGCTGATCAAATTAAATAGTATGCTTTACACAGCGTATAAGGGTGATGTCACAGCACAACGGGAATGTAACAGGGGAAGAGGTGAAAGTCATCCTCCCCCTCCCACGACCCCGCCATATCTGCCAAGTGACCCTATGTAGGGGTAACAGTCTCTATTCTGCTCTGTGTCAGTGTGTATCATGGTCTCTGAGGGCGGGGAACAGTCTCTATTCTGCTCTGTGTCAGTGTGTATCAGGGGCTTTGAGGACAGGTATCAATGTTAGGTGATTTCTGCCCTTTATGGATTAAAAGCAGACTCTGCATCAACTGTGCAATTTTCCATGGGAGTTTTGCCATGGATCCCCCTCCGGCATGCCACAGTCCAGGTGTTAGTCCCCTTGAAACAACTTTTCCATCACTTTTGTGGCCAGAAAGAGTCCCTGTTGGTTTTAAAATTCGCCTGCCCATTGAAGTCAATGGCGGTTCGCCGGTCGCGAACCGAAAATTTCGGGTTCGCGACAACACTAATGGTTTCATTCTGAATCAAATATCATCCAAATTCTTTAGAACAGCAATTTTGGAAGTGTCTGTATTTCCAAACCTTTGGAACCCAAAATGAAAATTCAGAAAGAATTATAACAAATTAGCGGCCTGGCCTCTTCGCTCATTAGTAGATATGCTGGTGCCTGGCCTGTTTGCTCCATAGCCAACATGTTACTGTCCCTTCTCGCACATGCACCCCAGACCTGCACGACTTCTACAGGAATGTCCCTAATTATGGAATGACCTCCCGTGGAACACTAAAGTCTCCCTGTCAATAAATTCTCAAAATAATACCTAAAAACATTCTCCTTTAGAGAAGCCTATCAGTTCTCCCCTTAACTCCTTATCCCCTATAACCTTCCTCTGCTATCTCCCATCTACTGTGCTCCCTCCTACCAGACACCTTGATTGATCACTTGATTCTCTCTCACTTCCCTTTGTCTATTTGTAAGCTCATTTGGGAAGCTCACTCTTAAGCTATTGTTCCTTCATGTCATACGTGTTTTTGTTAGAATTAAATATTTTTTCTTATTTTCATATTGTACAGTTCTGCTGAATATGCAGAACATGTTGTGCTATATAAATAATTGAAATTACAATTGTATAGACACTGATAACAATTTCATTGCACACTCACATAGAAGACATATGAGGGAGCAGAAGGCAGACAAGAACACAAATATGTCTACATATATGGCCTGACACAGATCCTCCAGTTTCAGTTACATATAAAGGCTACGGGATGAACATGTTTGTCTCCACATCACAGTAACTCACAAGGTTCTTCTTCTTTCAGCCTTGTGGCTTCCTAAAAAAATTGTAAATGTAACAAATGTAGCGCACCACTCAGAGAGTGAAACTACAGAAATCCATTGATTGACTGTCGTAAAGAATAAATCATGTGTTTTTCTATTTTTCTTTTTACAGAATGTGACTAATTAAGCTGCATGATGCCCTTGTTATTACCTTTTTCTTTCGAAGCTCTTTCTTTCTTTGAAACCTCGATAGTGAGATTGGATTGTTGTTGCTGCCTCATTTTCCTGTGCCAGCATGTCATTTCTTTTCCTCCTTACGAGATACCCTCTGGCAACTAATACAAATTGTAGGTGTGAATGAAACAAATATATACATATGTAAAAATGGAGATATTTAAATGATAAATGTTGACTTACCGGCTTGGAATTTAGTAATGAACTCTTCCATCTTCTCTGTTTTTGTTAGTTCTATTTCTTTCCGGACTGCGTAACCCCTAAAAGCTTCATATTAAAACAATGATCAATATATACCACCTATAATTATACAATAAATAAATATACAGATTTGTTTTGTTTAGCTGATTGTTTCACCAACATGAACACCTCCAAAAAAACGACCTCTTCTTTTTAGAGTGTTCCAGTGTATTTTGTGCTTTTGTTCAAAGATAGGGCCTTTAAAATATCCATATTAAGGGTGCCCAAACAGAGGCCTAGGCTTTCTTAGGTCCTCCTTCAAAATACCCCATGTAGCCATAGATGGGTACTTTTCCAATATATTGCCCTACGTTTTCTGTTACTCCAGATACTGTTCCTGCGTTCCATGTTTATTGGCAAGTTCAACTTGTCCTTTCAGTTTCACTTCTGTTGCATCAAATCTAATCAACTTTTACTTTGTTTTGAGTTCTGTTCCATTAAGTCTACAACAATAAAACTCATTTTTTTGCATGCCATGTTCTCTGAATGACTTTGACATTTGCAATACTTTTGTTTGGCTCAGCTGCTCTGCTAATTCAAGTTCTTCGGTGTAACATTGTACATTCTACTTAGATACGAGTTATTGCATTGTCGTGATCATTTTTCTGTTTATCTAATTGGAACTGGTTTCCAATAGAAATCTTAGCAGCCACAAGATACCAAAATTCTAACTAAATATCAGACGCAGATGGAGTGCACTTACCCTTGCAAAAATAATCTAATTATCTATTTAATAATCAAGTCCTGTCTAACTCACCTTTACAATCAAGGGTAAAGTCTAGCAATCCATAGGTTATGTGAATCCATACGTTATATAAAAACAATGTATAGCATTAACACACATCAATGCTACATTTGTATTGATATAGACACTATTCGGATATATTTATTTTAATCAAAATTAAGGTATATGGAAAAGATTTTAGATGTCTACATTTTATTTTTCGCTTCTATTACCATCTCTAATTACTTTCTGTCAACAATCAAACCTACTAATTGTCCAGCCATATTTGGGAATCATGTTCTTTGCACTAATAGATTATATTTTCCATGTTAATCTATTATTTTAACTAAAAAAAAACCTGTCTTTAGATTGAAATTGCACACAAAAAAAGCAAGCATGAATCTACTTCAATCTTACTGTAGACGTTTCTTTACTTGAACCTAAACCACTTCATTCTTCTTTCTTCGTCTGTCTCTCCTAAACTGCTCTTCAGAACACCTCAACATTCTCAAATGAACCTTAATAGTTTTCTGAAATGTCTTCCTTAATGATACAAGTCAAATGGTTGATCTTCACAGCAACGTAACTATTCTATTACGTTCCACTGATGAGTCATCTTATCCTGAGACACATTTATACTGTATGCACCGGTTAACACACACAATTCTTTTTTGTGTCTTTCGATGTGCCACTATTGCTAAGTGTCCTTCGTTATACTGCATGATATATTGATACTGCATACATTTTTAACTACAACATTGTACATTTTACACGTATCCTACATGGAGGAAAAATAGATTACCTGATTGTATTTTCACTGCACTCTGTTCTCTTTTGAAAAGCATCTTTTGGTATCTCTTTACACCGAGCCAACCTCTCACACACGCTTGAAGATGAGTGATTCTGCCAACGATGGTTTTTACCATTCTATTCAGCTGTTCAACGTGGTAGTATTTAAGAAACACCTGGAAAAAAAATACTGCATTGTGTAAGATTTTTAAAAAAGTTTCATTTAATCATACCTACCACAATGTTGTTTTAAAATCAAATGAATATCTTAGTTTTAAATAAGCTTAACCTTGTTTGAAACACTTCTGAGTGACAATGGTGTGTGTAATGGCTAAGCCACAACACATTATGTGATTATGCTATTCAGTAAATGTTTGCTTGCAATTAAAATAAATAAGAAATAACAATATAGAACAATTCTATTGAATGGCAAATTCAATAAAAAAAAGAAACCTACCGTACTTATCTCATGATTTGCAGAAATTCAGACAACCACAATCTTCTTAAATTCCAAGTAGATCCTCATTGGGAAAATTCATTGTATGTAGTTCATGGTAGAAAAGTGTTAAAGAGTGCATCTTTAGGCCCTTTGCTCAGTCAAACAAACTAACTAACTGATTGATTGCATTCATCTTTCCTTAAAGGGACACTTTGGGTGCCAAAACTACTTGCAATGCATTTGATAGATTTTAGCCTCGTTAATATGCTGTATTTTTTTTGCATGCTTTATAGTTTTTGTATAAAATTAATAAATGTTTCGCAGTATGCTGCACCATAAGCCTGCCTCTTTAGTCACACCCCCTCACTCCAGAAAATGACTTCCTTATTCAGCTCAGCAGCTGACAGTACTAAATGATCTGAACAACAAAACAATCTGCATTAGAATAAGAGGGCACCCAGGGAGGCATATAGTAAGGATATCACTATCTGTTTGTATTTTCTCTGGCTGTCTGCAGCCAGGATGTGAATTAATGACCACTCACTCCTTGTTGTTGGGGCTGGTAGGCAGGTAGTACAGAACTATACAGAAATACGATCAACGAAAGAACACCTTATTTGAATTCTACAGATTTACATATCAGGACACAATAACAACCATCTGTTCCTTAGCAGGTTTTAAAATGTGTGTACATTTATTTAACCAAAATAAAGCCAAAATGGAGAAGCCATGTGTGAAAAACTAAGTACACATTATGATTTAATAGCTTGTAGAGCCAACTTTAGCACCAATAACTTAAAGTATTCATTTTCTCTATGAATTTATCAGTCAGTCACATCGTTGTGGATCGATTTTGGCCCATTCTTCTTTACAACATTGCTTCAGTTCATTGAGGTCTGCTGGCATTAACGACAACTAATGGTGACGGGCTAAACCAGGGAGTGTGACTTCAAATAGATTACTAATAGTAAGTATCACTTTTATTGGTAATATAAAAAAAAATCAGTTTATTAAATTGATATATGAGTACATTGAAAAATATAAAGTACAGGGAGAAAGTGAAAAAAAATGAAAAAACACCTTTCACTTTTGTGTTTTCTTTTTCCATGTACTAATATATCAATTTAATAATGAAACGGTTTTCTTACCGTTTGGGACCAGGGCTGTTTTAACATTTCTGTTGTGTTTATCTGAAATTTTCCTCTTACTCATTTACTGTACCCACACATATTATGTACCGGTTTCTCGGCATTAAATGGTATTTCTAAAGATACCACTATTTTCATCATATCATATAATTTACTATAATTTCTTTTATAAAATATGATGACAAAATGTAAAAAAAAAAAACACTTTTTCTAACTTTGACCCCCAAAATCTGTTACGCATCTACAACCGCCAAAAAACACCAATGCTAAATAGTTTCTAAGTTTTGTCTTGAGTTTAGAAATACCCAATGTTAACATGTACTTAGCTTTTTTTGGAAAGTTATAGGGCTATAAGTACAAGTAGCACTTTGCTATTTCCAAACCATTTTTTTTTTCAAAACAAACGCAAGTTACATTGTAACACTGATATCTGTCAGGAATCCTCTGCACATGGATATATTTTTTAAAGGAAGACAACCTAAGGTATTAAACCTGGGGTATTTTGACTCTTTTCATGCAACCATTTTACCACCAATCTATGCCAAATTTAAAAATAAAAAAATAATTGGTGATTTGTTTGACACACAAAGAAATGTAAAAATACATGTACTGATAACTTTAAGGGTTACTGCTAAAGAACACCCCAATATGTGTTCAGCAACATCTGAGTACAGCGATAACACCCATGTATAGGTGTGTCGGGTTATCTGGGGGCTAAAAGACCTTATTTGGAGGGTGCGCATTCCAGTTTTTCAACTTGGAATTTTCACAGCTGGTCATCATGCACCCATTTCCTATTTGGGACATTTTTTTAAACCGGCCAATGTAATTTACCCCCCTCAAACTATATATTTTTGAAAAGTAGACAACCCAGGGTATTTATTATGGGCTATGTCCAGACTTTTTCATTAGCCACTTAGTCATAAACACTGACCAAAGTTAGCATTTATATTTGTTTGTGTGTTAAAAATGCAAAAAACTATTATGAACGCTAAATTTGGCCAGTGTTTGTGACTAAGTGGCTACATTTACAATACCTTGGGTTGTCTTCTTTTGCAAAGGGTATGCCATCATGGGGGTAATTCTCATTCCTGGACTACCATACGCTCTCAAAGGCAACATAACCAATCTGGCAAATTTAAATGTGAAAAAACTGCCTTATATTTGACCCTGTAACTTTGAAAACCACAATAAAACCTGTACATGAGGGGTACTGTTATACTAGGAAAACTTCGCCGAACACAAGTATTAGTGTTTCAAAACCGTAAAACATATCACAACAATGATATCATCAGTGAAAGTGCTGTTTGGCCTGGGTTGACAGGCAGGTCCCCCAAATTGAAATCAATAAAATTACTTAATTATGTAAAAATATTACATAAATATGCAGTGAGAGGGGGTATCGCATATTGCCTCGACATTGAGGCATCGCTGCAATACCATTAGAGCGGCTGGAAGTGACCATGATTGCTTCCAGCGCTCTAATTAGCGTCCCTAAGGACCGTTTTTTGTCGGACATGGTCACTATGGTTTTAAATTGCCCATCCAATCCCTTTTTTGCCTTGGAACAATTTCTTGCATCTAAATGTTTTTTCTAGTCTACCGGCATTTGCTTATGCACAGCTCCCTTACAGTTTCAGCACATACCTGTTCAGTCTTTTTCTAATTGTACTGTTTTTCAAAAATATTTTTCATTTTTGAATAATCTTTCTCACTGTAAAATGATGGACTTTAAGTTGTTTGAAAATGGCGTTATAACCCTTCCCAGTTTGATAGGCACCAACAATTCCTTCTTTAAGATCATTGCTGTTGTCTTTCCTCCTTGGCATTGTGTTCTGAATGCTCCAGACCAGCAAACTGCTAAAACGTTGGCTTCTACAGAGGCATTTGATTAACAGCAACTGTCTGCTACTAAGCCTCTTAATTTCTATGGAAGTAGTGAGGGTGTGCTTAGTTTTTCACACTTGGCTTCTCCATTTTGGCTTTATTTTTGACAAGTAAATCATGACACTGTGTTTTTCATCACCTGAGGTTATATTTACCTAATTCTAAGACCTGCTAAGGAACAGATAATTGTTATTATGTCCTGATATGTAAAAATAGAATTCAAATAGGGTGTACTTTATTTTTCCCATGAATATATAATGCATGTAGTTTTGCTGCAGCTTTACTGCTTATGTTTAGTCAACATGAAGGACAATTGAAGGATGGATATGACAAGCAATAGGTGTTTTCAAACATGTATACATTCCATATACTCATAAACTCAATATGGACTAATTATAACTATATTTATTTATATATTCATAAATGTAAATGGGCTTTAATTGCTCACCCACAGTTACCTTTGCTTTTCCCAAGACCCAGTTATCAAGATTTGCTTTTAACAAAATAGCCATACAGCATTCTGGGTTAGCTGGAGGGTCTTCATTTGACTTGTAGCAAATAAGATGGTACCTTCAAGAAAACAAAAGAGTATTTTTAAGTAAGAGTAGCACACACTTCTCTAATAAATGTAAATAAACGTACAAAAAGTACTTTTATGCTACAGGCAAACAGCACAAGCAAGCCAGAACAGCCCGAGTTAACTCCACTACGTGGCACCTCGAGTATGAGACGCCAGACACAAAAACCCAACAGAGACATCGGGGCCATGCTCCCGAGGCCCATGAAAACTAAACCAACACCAGTGGAGGCCTCCTACACTGCTGCTGCACCAACTCTAGAGTCAGTAAACGGGGACCACAAGTCAGTGACTGCTCTTAAAACTGAACAATTATTAAGGATGCAATACACAGATAACTCGGCTCCAACCACCAGAGGGGATCTTAAAATTCTCCTCTCGGATCTCCACAAAATGATGGCAGCTGACCTAGCGCTTTTAAGAATGGAGATCGAGGCTAACACTGAACGTGTTAAGGTGGCAGAAGAAGATATCACGGATGTCCGACCACAGTAACTCACCTGAAAGGTGAGATCCAGCAACTCTATACTTACCATGACAACATGTCTCAACGACTCACAGCCCTTGAAGACCAACAACGTGGCAACAATTTAAAGATCCGCAGCATCCCCGCCATGGTAGTGGCTGAAGAGCTGCTACACTACATCCGGAGGCTGCTTACCTCCAGTCTCTCACCACCAGTGGTCAAGAAGATTACTCTGGATGTCACATTCCAGATCGCTAACACTGACAAATCCTCTCCCGCAGAGTTGCGAGATGTCAGATTAAATGCACCTCAAAAACGGATAAGGCCTGCATCATGCCAGCATTAAGGAGTAAAACTCTGCTGACTTTCGAGGACTCCTCACCTGGGCAACACTGCAATGGCGCAGAACCCTGGGCCCTATAACTACCCTGCAGCCTGTTATATCAACCTGATCCTACCCTGTATCACTCTCACCAGTGTTGTATAGGATAATTTACTCCTGATTACATAAGAAAAAAGTGCTAGAAAATACTGATTTTGTTATTACTGCTTTTATTGAATTATCCAACTAATTAAATGTATTGTTTACAACAAGCACTAAAAAATAAAGAATTATAAAAAAAAATACTTTAATTTATTCTTTTTGTTATTTAATTAAATCCTATTTCCCCTACAATTTTCTCAGTATTATTTTATATTTGCTTTGAGTTTCACGCACTTAAGCTATATTTACATTTGAACACTGGTTAATCTCTCATTAATTTGTCTCAATATTTATTTTAGAGTCCGTAGGCTTAATCATTTAATATACAGGAATATAAAATAAAAAATAAAAAAAGCATAATTAAAAATAATTAAGCTCCCAGTAGGAGAATTCCCTCAAGCAGCACATTTTTGGAGAACTGAATAGAAAGTGCAAAAAAAAAAAAAATGGTCAAAAGTATCTAAGGAAAGCGGAGACTATTTAGGCTTAAAATCTATATGTTTCATAAACGCATTTTATAACCCATAAGGTAATACAATATAGTAAACTAATTGTATCTTTTTTTTTTTTATTAATTATTCATTTCTTCAAGGTAAAATCAGCTGATTCTTACCTCTTTATAAAGTTAGCAAAAAGTATCCGATGTGAGTAACCGAGTCTTCGTATTCTCGCAGTTTCCAGAATACCAGTGTACCTGAGCTGCACCAGAACCTTTTCTCGATCAAACTTATTTGGCAGACGATCATTATTTGGTTTAATACACCGTACAAAGTGTGGCTGCCCAGACACCATTTTTGACAGTAAATCCATGAGAGAATACTGAAAGAGAATAAATTTTTACATATTATCATATAATTTCCTATACTTTTCTCTGTCCTTCCCTTACTATCTTTCTTCATCTTTCTTTTTCTCCCCTATTATTTTACTCTCTTTCACAGACTGTGCTTGCAAGTTAAAGGAACACTATAGTATCGGGAATTCCTAACACTATAGTTGTAATTACACCATTTAGCCCCCCCCCCGGCCCACGTCTCCTGCCTCTAAAAGGTGTTTTTCCAGTGCCTCGGGGGTCTTGTGACTGGCTCCACACCGCTCTGCCTACTTGGCAGAGATTATTACGTTTGATGATCTCACCCTATCCAATGCATAGGAAAGCATTGGGAGGCTATTGCGAAAGCACAGCAAAACGCCCGTTGAAACAATGAATCTCTATGAAGAACGTTTAGCGCCTCCATGCAAAACGTGGGGACGCTGAATGTTGGTTCTGTGTGATGTGCAGCACTGAACCAGGAAGCACCTCTAGTGGCCTTCTGAGTGGCTGCCATTAGAGGTGTTCCTAGGCAGCAATGCAAACACTGCCTTTTCTCTGAAAACGCAGCACTTACATTACAAATGTGCAGGGACTGACTATACTTACCAGAACAACTACATAAAGCTGTAGTTATTCTGGTGACTATAGCGTCCCTTTAAACCCACTGAAATATAAACAACCCATTAAGAAAACGAAAATATTACCCTAAAATATGAGGCAACTGTCTGGGTTTTCATGTTGGTAGTCTCCCTTGGATGATGGGAATCTCCAAATTCACTCTATTAAAATGATAAACATATCAAACATTATTTGTATAATCGGGTTATGTTTTATGGCAGAAAAAGTTAGCATTGGATACCAAAAAAAATAAAAAAAATTGTCAGACTACTGAATAAGACGGAAAAACATATGCTGGTTACATAAATAATGCAGTATGTTTTTGTTTCTGGTGTAAGGGAATGTAATGTGAGCACATTGATGTGATATTGCAGTTGGTCTACAAAGCATAGACAGGCTGACAGACAATAGAACAAATATGTTTACCTCACAGGAGTAATATGAGTGGTATAATATTAAGATATCCAGCTTGATAGAAATAAAATGAACAGGTAAGCAAGGACAGTGGGATTTATCTGTATTTTTAAATATATATATTTACTATATAGTAATGTGTCTAATTTATTTTACCTGGCCACGGTTGGAGCATTTCTGTGCTGTCCGTGACTGGGAGTTTTTTCCCCCTTTGGTTTTTGTGTGAGCCAGATTTCCTATGTCAGACAAAATAAAAACAAAATGCAAATGTCATATTACGTCTTATATTTATGTAACTCGGTGAAATACTGTAGCATTTCTTTCAGTGTGTGCATGCACTTGCTAAAAGGCAAACATAGGTAGTTACGATAATTATGAACTGACTGGATTATCTAAAGTGCTCTTTGTAAAATCTCTTTATGCACTTTATATTGTAGAAAATACTATTATGACCTATATACATTGTTGCTTATGGAACGTAGGAGCACAATGTTTGTCCTTAATTTGTGCAAGAAATTCTACCCAACATGGCATTTTATGTGATACAAAAAATATGAAAGAATATTACATATAAATTGGCTTTGTGGCACAAAAGATGACTGAAATATATCATACTACCGTGATTTGCATTTTTTTTTTATAACTTTCATGCTTATTCACAAAAGTGAGAATTTAAAGTGAATTTCACATTTGTGATCAGTAGAGGAACTGGAAAAATTACAGTATGGTTCTGGTTGCGCAACACTGGCCATAAAATTGAAATTCACCTTAAATGTACTTTGAATTCTCACTTTTGTAAATAACCATGTATGTATTTTTGTGGAAGTCGTTTGAGTTAGTGGGTTTCTAAAGTGTCCTACGTGAGTAATAGGTCTTGTAAAGCAAGGAGATGCACTGAAGATATTGACTGACGTGTACGTGTCATTCTACTACATACATATGTTATCATATCTTTAAGCTATTATTTTAAATGATAGCAAATTCGTTTTTATTTAAATGCGGCGTAATCTAAAATAGAATACATTTCTTTTCCAAAACTATAATTTATCTCACTCATTATTGTTTCATCCTTGGATTATTACAGAAACCCTCTAAGGATCAAAATGATTTAATCTGAGAATAGTGTAGGGCACTATTTCACTCTGAAATTCTCCAAGCTTGTACGACAGGTTGGGACCTTGTTCCACAGATCAACATATAATTTCAAGAACTAAGCAGCACACAGCGCAGTGATAGATGGCGGTTTAATCAACTGTCCAACACAGGCATTTGCTCAACACTAAATGTCGTGAGACTCTTTATTTTTCAGGCTGCAGCATTATGTTACAATTGTTTAAATTGTTTCTTTTTTTTCTCACATCACTCAATGCCCCATAATTACAAAGCAAGTTAACAAAAAAACTAAAGAGCAAGTATTCAGACCCTATGCTATGACTTCAAATTGAGCTCAGATGCATCTCACTTCTCTGGATCAACTTTGAGATGTTTCCACACTTTGAATATAACATCTGTCTATATAATGTCTCACAGTTGTAAATACATATCAGAGCAAAAGCAGGATTGTGTGAAAGCACGGATCTCCCTTCATAAAAATTTGGCTGCATTGAAAGTTCCCAACACTGCAGTGGCCACCAAAGTCATTAAAATGAATATGTTTAGAAGAATCAGGATCTGGCAAACTTAGCAATGAGGGTAGTAGGGCCTTAATAAAAGAGGTGACCAACAACCTGAAGGTCATTCTGCATGGAAGAAATTTGCAGATGCGCAATACTCCACTGATCTGGCCTTTATGGTTGGCTAGCCGGATGGAAGTTTTTCACTGCAAAACACACAAAAGCCCACTTTGTATTTGCAAAATAAAGCACCTAATAGACTCTCAGGATGTGAGAAACAAGATTTTCAGGACTGGTGAAATGAAGCTTAAACTGTTTGGATTTAATTCAAAGTGTCTTGTCTGGAGAAAACCAGGCACCATTCTTTAGTTGCTCAATACTATCCTAACAGTGAAGCATGATGGTGGTAGCATAGTAGGGGGGGGGGGGGGGGGGGACTCACCAGAGGGGGGCTGGAAAACTGGTCAGGTTTGTTGGAAAGCCAAAAGCAGCAAATACAGATATAGAGATATCCTTAATGAAAGCTGGGTTCAGAGTACCCAGGACCTCTAACTGGGCTGATAGATCACCTTCAAACAACAATAATACTAACACAGCCAGCTGGGTTCAGAGTACCCAGGACCTCTAACTGGGCTGATAGATCACCTTCAAACAACAATAATACTAACACAGCCAAGACAACACAAAGGTGGCTCCAGGATAACTCTGTGAATGCCCTTGAGTGACCCAGTTGGAGCCTAGACTTAAACCCAATCAAGTATCTATGGAGAGACCTAAAAACAGCTGTCCACTTACTCCCCCACTCCTCCACTCCCCCACAGTCACACCCCCCCCTCATACTCTCTCCCACACTCCCTTAACAGCCACCCTGTCACAGTCATCCACATTCACACACAGTAACCCTCATACAGAGGCCCCACACCACAGACAGTAACTCTCATACACAATTACCCCTCATGCACACAACACAGTCCTGCCATAAAAATAGTTCACACATCAAGCCAACAACCATCCCATGTACACAACACACTGCAAGAAGCTCCCCCCTACACACACCCTCCCAGACACAGAGATACATGCATGGCTAGTGCTAATTCATGTTAAACTTAGATGGGTGGATTAGTGAGTGGGTGAGAGATGAGTAATGTGGAAGGAGGCTAAAGAAACTTCCCTGGCTGAAAGGCGTGCCAGACAGGGCACACTGAGAAAGTTTATAGTACGTTTGTAAACATTTATTATTTATTCTTTATTATATCTCTTGTTTTGTTTAGTTTCTATATTTGTTTGTTTACTAATTAACAAAAAAAAATGTCAAATGATGCATGTCCCTTTAAAGAATTGTAGCATAAGGTTTGCAACATAAAATAAATAAAAATAAAAATGAAGAGGTCTGAATACTTTCTGAATGCACTGTAGTTTTGAAGTTAGAATGGGACAATACACAAGAACAAAGAAATGCCTCTCAATAAATATGGATAGTCATCACAGTTTTATTGTCTTATAATTTATACACAATATTTATCAGGTACTATATGCAAACAAATCTAATCTGTAATTTGTGTTTCATGAATAATATTTTGTTGTTTGTGCTCTGTAATGTTTTCAGTCAGTGTTAAATGTTACTAAAGTTAAAGAACACTATTACATATTTCCTGAATTTGCATGTCTTTGTAAATGTGGTATAAAAAACGCCAGCAACGCGTTTTATCCTCATTAAATATGGCAGAGGCCTTAGTAGAATGCACTTTGAGAAATATTGAGCAATGCAGGGGAAACCCATAATGAATACAAATACCTACAGCACAGCTCTATAGCAGGTTGACTGGGAACCAGAAATTACAACATTATTGCCCCGTCCACTATACTATTGCAAATATGGCAATGGCCTCATTGTTATTTAGGTTATCTAAATCTACCGTAAGTCAGATACATTTTTAACATTATTTACACCTTTCAAAACAAAACCCTACAATACAGAAAAACAATCAGTGGGTTTGTTATGCAATGTATTTTTATTTGTGTTACTGAATTTATTTTATGGGATGGCTTATAAATAATTTGTCCAGGCTTTTACCAACCATTAACAAAATTAAACACTGATATAATATGTAAAAAAAATTATCAAATAAGCAGGAGGTTAACACAAACTATAAAAAATTCACGATTTATCTATGAGAAGAATCTCAATAATATACTGAAAATTCTTTAGCTTCTATTTTAACTTGGTTATTAATTTAGAGTGAAAAAATAGAACGAAACTAACCCATAAACATTTAAAAAGTCAGCTATGCTTTCAGTTCAATTACTCTGGCTTCAAATGTAAAATTCCCTTTGAATTCTTACTTGAGTGATAACGCTTGTACATCTTTCAGCATGGCAGACAATTACCTGTTTTTGTTAGAGGATTAGTAGCTAAAATGCGAATTAGATTATTTTCAGAGGAACGCAGGAGAAGCACTATGTCAGCTGGTAATGTATCTCTGTTTTTTTCCAGAAATCCACTTGCATTGTAGAGAACCTAAAAAGCAATTCTTTGTTAATAAGAAAAAGTTTCAGAAGTGATTAAACTTCTTCAATGTGACCAAATGTTATTTCGATTCTACTACTAATTTTCTGTTGCAATGAACACTTATCCAATGTGATCGTTGCTTTATTGTAAGCTATCTAGTCTGATATATGTCTAAACATGTTAAAATTTAATTAAGTGTTTGAAATTGAATGAAATATAAATTGTCTGTGTAACGGATCGCCTGGCACCCCGACTGAGTACCTCCGTTAAAGGATGCTCCTAGCGTTTCCTGAGGACTCCAAGCACTCTGGCAGACACCACAATCACCGTATCTGAGAAGCATATGAATCCTCTCAAGCCTCTGAATGCTGTAGACAGTTGAATAGGAACCATACGAATAGGCTTGCACTCCTAGCAGTCAAACTGGAACAGAATACAATAACTCCTCCCCCAAGAATGAGACGACACTTCACTTTGAGGGTTAAAACAGGAACTCCAGATTTATTCACATCACCTCCTTTTAAGACATTATCCCATGCAAGGGAGGGATTTACAGTATACCAATAGCATAACGGTTACAACCCACAGATTCCCTCCCCTCAGATAACCAGTTAACATAATTAACATGTACATAGTTTTACCTGAGTTTTGGATGTACCCTAAATACTTTGGATACATCCACAAATCCAGTATAGCTCCATATAGCTCTAGTCTGGAGGAACAACATATGTGAAAATCAACCCATTCGGATAAAGGGTTTGGGAGTTATGGGACTTTAAAGTTTTGACCGACCGCACAGGCAAAGTAACCGAAAATAGTTCCATGAGGTTTGGCCTTGCGGTCGGTCCCAAAACGTGCGTTAAAAGTCCCGAACGGATTGCCATCCAGAGTTATACCGAAGTCTGGATGAATCCCCATATGTACATTAGTCTTTCTACAGAACAGTGGCTCGTTCGGTAGTTGTGGCACGAATCCATGGAAGTCTGGAGGTCTCAGCGGTGTTTGCCTAGTCGAGTGTCCGATTTTAGTTCCAGACACTCGACGGCAAAACACCGCTGTTCGGGAGTCAAAGATGGCCGCCACCACGTGTTCGTTTTACGAACAAAGGCCACCCAGCGCTCGTCAATTAAGCTGCGGTTAACCGCAGCTGCTGGGTGGTCAATTGATGGCACACTCCAGTTCCCAGGTGGTCCTTAGATCGGTACTTTGTTCGGTAGATTGGATCTACCGAACACTCTGGCAGAAAGGCACGAATAAGCCTTTCTGTAGGGAAAATCAAGGTTTGAACTGCAGGGCCATAATCCAAAGGGAGCAGGCGGGCAATCAGGCTTCTCCAGTTCACAGTGGCGAGGGTAGTTCCGCCACAGTCTGTTCTTTATTTTCATAGACAGGGAAATACTCTCTTGGAATTAGTTAAATAAAGCCTAGTATATTGTCAGTATATGACATTGTTAAATTACTGTTTATGTTTAAAATATAACATTTACTTGTATGAGCGAACATTTTTAAGTTATATAGAACTCAGGTAAGTGGATTAAATTGGGCTTGCTCTTCCATTAATTTCTGTTCTCAATGCTGTCTTACTAAGGTTAAGGTGTGACCACAATCTTTAAAGCACTGCATTATATCTCTGAAATTGTCTTATCACCTGTTTCGTTATGGCCCAAGCATTTTATGTTGTTGTTTAAGTTGACCCAAGTGCTATCTCTGTTAGTGGGATACTTTCATAAGCTTAGGCAGTGGCTCATGGCCCAGACCCCCTGGCACACCAGTGGTCCAGGTTTTGTCACTATCCTTATTGTGTTAAAATGGAAAATGTTGAAATTCTTGACTTTTACTGGGTCATTCATTAAAGTGAGAATTCAAGGTGAATTCAAAGTGAATTTCAAATTTAAGGCCAGAGTAGCAGATTTGGAAACATTCTGTTCAGTTTGTCTACTTTAGCCTAACATTTAAAATCCCACCTTCTTCACAATCTCAATGCTCCCAGTTTGTCTTCCTATACTGTCAATGTTCCAGCAGTTACCAAGAAGGTGCCCCCAATGGCTCCTCTTTATAGCTGCACTGATAATGCACACATTTTCTTCATTACCATTAAGGACACAGTTGTTCATCCCTTGCTTGCATGCGCCAGCATCCACACCACTTAATTAACAGTGAATGACTTAATGTGAAGAGGACTATGCAACCCGCTGCCACTAAAGCCTGAGTCCCCTTGCATGGTTATTGTTGCTGTATGGTTTGAGCATGTCAGTTTTGATCTGGCTTGCTCTGTTTGACTCTCCTGATACCCCTTTGGCTTGCTCTATTATCATTTCCTTGATTGTTGCTATTTCATTTTAGTATTAATGGTTATTTAGGTTTTCTGACATTCTCATTTGGACATGTTTCTAGTTACTCTGTTGCTCACCTGCTGTCAGGTAGTCATTTCTCTTTACCTTCTAGTAGATGTTGATTTGAATCCTGGCATTTTGGAAGATCGATAAAGGGACACTGTAGGCACCCAGGCCACTTCACCTCATTGAAGTGGTCTGGGTGCAAGCTCCCATCACCTTTAACCCTGCCCATGTAATTATTGCAGTTTTTATAAACTCCTCCTCTAGTGGCTGTCTACTAGACAGCCACTAGAGGGACTTCCTGGTGCTAAGACGACTTTTGGGTGCCTAAACGATGCTGGACATCCTCACGGTATGCATGAGAACTTCCAGCGTCACAGGAATCCCCATAGGAAAGCAATGAAGCATTAAATAATGCTATGGGGAAACAGTAATGCGAGCACAGGCGGAGCTGAGTTTTTGGGATAAAGTCAAACCAAATGTTCTATTGTCTTTTTAATGAGAATGTTATGATACCATCAGTTTCTATTTAACATTTTTCAATACATTTATAATACGGTTAAAGGTCTTATTCACCTAAACTGTAAGGATTTCCATCTACCCACTGTTAATTCTGAAAGCGGAAGAGAAAACTTTTATTGATGATTTAGACCTTACTTCTCAGCGATGTAGAGTTCATAAAGTAATTAATGATAGTTGAACTTACATTTTAGCTTTAGAGTTTGTGGAACCATTGCTATTGAGATCAAACACTGGTTCTTAGAACTGAACTAATGGAATCTAAGTATATCAAGATTTAATTTAGAGGGAAGAAAAGAGGAAATGATCTGTGAGCTCTGCTTTTGCTAATTCTTGTTTGTACTTTTACTTCTTGTTTACTTGCTGTATTTCCAACTTACTTTAACAGGTATGCTCATGTTTACTTTTCGATATGAAACCTAAATTAAATATGCTATCTCTGTCCAGTATAAACTGAACGATAGAACGATAGATAGATAGATAGATAGATAGAATGATCGATAGATAGTACAGTCTATCTTAGTACAGTCCACAAAATAATATTCACTTTACCTTTCCTGCATAATGATGGATGCCAAATGTTAGGTCAACCCCTTTAGGTCGCCAGAAATACTTTGATTTCAGATTGTCTTCAAATTTCTCTGTAAATCATTACAAATCATTAACATCTGTAGCCTTGAAATACTTAATAAACACACACGTAAATGCATACAATACATGACTTTGAACTATATATTTCTGGAAGATTATGTTTTTGAGGCATCTGGAGACATAATATTAAACCACGATACAGAGAGTTGAGTGGTTTATGGACATCTCCTGAGGTCAGAGGTGGTGCATTATTATCAAATAATACTTTCTTTACTGTTGTCAAATGTTTCTGTTACATAATTTTTAAGGTTAAGATTAGGGCTAGGGTTAGAGTTAGAATTAGTATTGGGGTTAATATTATAAGCATTACTCTTTTCAAGCAGCTCAAGATTAGTTTGAGATATATATATATATATATATATATATATATATATACACACACACACACACACGTCTTTTTGGGATGGAGATAAGTTGCGTCTAACAGATAGTGTAATTCTGTACATATAGTGGTAACTTTATAAAATGATACATGGTATCACATCCACTTCCTGTAAAGTTGATACCTAGTTCTAGAGGTTATAGTATCAGGTATATCCCCTGCCTGAAAAATGATGATTAAAGGAGCTGAGAAGACAGAAACAGTCTTATTCTGTCTCCCCAGGTCCCTCACCAACAATGACCATGAGAAAAAGATCTGCAGGAGGATCTGCATATTGCAGCTTCCTCCTGGTTTGCAAATCCTTCAGATTGCATCTTAGACAAAGAGGGACATGTTTCAGGGCGGCCCTAAGACTAATGGAACATTAACCCAAACTCTACCTTAATCCAAGCCCTTACCCTAAACTAACGTGTATTAAAACAGACAAAACACAATCTGGAAGGGAGTGTTTGGAAACATTCATAAATAAATCAACCTTCAGTCTCATGGTTTATTATGATGAAATCCCAAATTCCTTGATGGCAAATTCACCAATATGCTTCTTCTATCGTTCTCTGTATATATTTATATTTGTTTTTACAATAAGAAATAATATGCTGTAGAAATCCAGGAGAGAAATGTTGCTATTAATTAGCTCTAGTAAAAATAGGCACATGTTGTACTTATTATGTATTGAGTTTATCTTAAAAGACTTAAATGGAACAAGGTAGGAGATGCATCAAGGAAAAATTAGGTGATGTTCTGGGGAGAGGGGTATTTAAAGAGCAATCACCAGGGAAACCAATAGAGTATCTAAAAATGTAGCACTTTACACTCAAAATAAGAACTGATTTGCCTTTAAAAATATTCCAAATAAATATATGCACAAAAACAGCCATTCCACTCCAGCAGTTGAAAGAAACGAAATGCTACACAATAACGAAAAAAAAAAAAATCTCATTCTGGGCACTAAAGTTGGAACTCAATTGTAGCCTTTATATTATTTTTAACATTTCATTTTCTAAATATACTTGGTCTTGGAGAATTGACAGGGTAATTTTTGGCCTGAACATTGAAGCTGGAAAAATATCAGTTGTTGGTTATTTTTAACTCAGATTTGTAGTATAATTTGGCTATTGGAGTTTTTGCTTAATTTTACTAATTTTAAAGTTTACTGAGCAGAACCTTCACACTTTTCAGTGACAGCGGCATTTGTGATTTGAAAGATTATCAGATTTGTTTTTAAATGCCAGGTGACTGGTTTGTGATAAACATAGGGTACCATTTTATCTTCAAATGTCAGTAGCAAGGTTAGATTAAAAGCTCCAGGTATACGCATTCACTTTGTCTAAAAATGACTGTAAATCACAGAGTACAATAAAAATAATCATGCATTTTAAATACTATTTTTTATTTGAATTAAATATACATCTGTACAGGAACCAACAAAAATATGGGGGCCGGGCAGTAGTATTTTTTTATTTTATTTTTTTTATTCAAAGTTTATTGATGTGAAAAGTGCATACATTAGTAAAACATCTGGGTCGTGTTACAATAGTATAACCTTGCACAATTGTGGGCCAATTCGTATGTCATTAAAGTAGCGTGTTGGTGAGACCGTGCAGTGCTGTGTGGTGCGACGTAGCTAATGTCAGCGGTGCATAACCTTAGCACCAAATATTAAGAAGTTGGTCAGGTATTTGGCAGGTTGGTTTTGTTGTATTGTGAGCTGTCCAGGTCTGATTGCCAGGCCCAGCTTAGGCAGCACCACAATGGGCGCTTTTTGTGTGTTCGAGGGTCCCCCCATCCTTGATTGCATTAAGCATGTCAATTTGGTGTGGCACCAGTGTTTTATAGTAGGTTCTATAGTATTTGATGGTGAAGCCATCAGGGCCCAGGCTCTTCCCATTTTTGGCCAGTTTCAAAGCAATGGATAGTTCTTCTGATGAGAGCTGCGCCTGTGTATACCTTGGTTGTGAGGTGCTTGGCTAGGTATGTGTTCCCTTGTGGCTTCATTGCGGTTGTGGAGGTTGTACAGGGATTCGTAATAGAGCCGGAATAATTCCGTAATCGACTTTGGGGTGTTTCGGGTGGTTCCGTCATATTTAATTTCTGAGATAAAGCATTTCTGCCTTGCTTTCCTCAGGGCTCTTACCAGCAGCTTGCCGCTTTTGTTGCCATATTCGTAGAAGGTTTTCGGGGGTTGTCGGAATTGTAAGACAATCTTTTGGGAAATGTGGGAGTTCAGTTCTGCCCTGGCCATTATCAGTTGCTTGTATGTGTCTTCGTTTAACGAGAATGTGTGCTCCTTTTCAGGTCCGCTACTTTCCGTGAGAGGTCGGCCATTTCCTGAGTGATTTGTTTTTTATGTTGCACTCCATGTCGAATCAGGAGGCCGTGGACCACACATTTGTGTGCCTCCCAAATCTTGTCATGGGTGGAGTCTGGTATGCGGTTCACGTGGAAAATTGGTCTATGTGGGATTGCACCTCTCGTTGGATTAGGGGGTCCTCTATCAGCGACTCATGGGCATTTGTATTTTATAAAATTTAGTTTTCAAAGGGCCACAAAATGATACATTATCCCTGCAGATGTTGTTAGTAGAATAGGATATAGAGATATTTAAGCTACCTGACTTCAACTTTTAATATATATATATAAATATATATATATATATAAAATTGATTTCTCACCCCTCCTGGGTGGTATATTTATTCCTCATTGCTGACACCTGGGAATCTGAGGGTTCTGCGCAGTATCATAGCTGTTCCTAGAACTGCACTCTTCTTGACCGCGATCTCACCCTTTCCCACCTAAAATCTGTTGAAGCTACTCCCCCAATTTGGGGGTCACAGCCCCAAGTGCTCCTATCATAAACTGGGACTACCACTGCCTTCACTCTCCTCATCCTTTCTAGCTCTTCTTCCAGTTCTTGGTATTTGTCCATCTACTCAACGTCCTTCTTCCCAATGTTTTAGTCACTGGGTAACATCAACCACCAATGCAGTCTTCCATTACTTGTCTACCACCACGATGTCAAGTTGTTTGGCCAGTACTTGTTTGTCTGCCTGGATCTTGAAGTCCCACAGGATCATACTAAAATAGTCATTCTCAACTACCCTTTGTGGTATATTTCATCTAGACCATCTAGGCTGGTCTAGCCCATATTCTGAGCAGATGTTTCAGTATGCAATCCCAGCAATTTTCACAAACAGTTATGCAATAAAATGTATTCCATTAGAGATAAGTTTGATCTTCTTCTTGTGGAGAC
Organism: Pelobates fuscus; assembly: GCF_036172605.1. Lineage (NCBI taxonomy): Eukaryota > Metazoa > Chordata > Amphibia > Anura > Pelobatidae > Pelobates > Pelobates fuscus. The sequence goes on along the minus strand of NC_086320.1, from coordinate 350,982,672 downwards.
AATAACCAGTGACGATAAAATATATTTTCTTGTATGGTTTTAAAAGCTACACAATCATGACTTGTGATGTAGTACCTCTTCCCCACTAGATATTCTGATATATCCCAACCATTCCATCTGGTTCCAATTCCAATGGAAATATGTGTGAGATGAGATTTGGGCACATAATACAAAAATAAACAGAAGGATATATTATACAAACTACCGTATATACTCGAGTATAAGCCGAGTTTTTTAGCACATTTTTTGTGCTAAAAAACACCAACTCGGCTTATACTCGAGTCAATAGTCTGTATTATGGCAATTTGCATTGCCATAATACAGACTGGGGGAGAGGGGGGCTGGCAGAGCTGTAACTTACCTGTCCTGCAGCTCCTGTCAGCTCCCTCCTCCTCCGTGCCGTCCGTTTAGCACCACGGTCAGCTCCCAGTGTAAGTATCGCGAGAGCCGCGGCTCTCGCGAGACTTACAGTGTGAGCTGACAGAGGGAGCTGCACGGACGGCGCGGAGGAGGAGAGAGGTGACAGGAGCTGCAGGAGAGGTAAGTTACAGCTCTGCCAGCCCCCCTCTCCCCCCCACTGAACTGCCAATGCCACTGGACCACCAGGGAAGGAGAGCCCCCCTCCCTGCCATGTAGCAAGCAGGGAGGGGGGACAAAAAAAAATAGTAATAATAAAAAAATAAGAATAAATAAATAATAATACAATAATAATAATAATTAAATAAAATAAATAAAATAATAATAAATAATAATAATAAAAAAAATGAAAATAATAAAAAAAAAATTGCCCACCCCCCAGCAAGGCTCTGCAACACACACACACACTACACTCATACACACACGCTGCACTCATACACACACGCTGCACTCATACACACACGCTGCACTCATACACACACGCTGCACTCATACACACACGCTGCATTCATACACTCACACTGCATTCATACACTCACACTGCATTCATACACACACACTGCACTCATACGCACACTGCACTCATACGCACACTGCACTCATACGCACGCTGCACTCATACGCACGCTGCACTCATACGCACGCTGCATTCATACACACACGCTGCATTCATACACACACGCTGCATTCATACACACGCTGCATTCATACACAAACACTGCATTCATACACACACACTGCATTCATACACACACACTGCATTCATACACACACACTGCATTCATTATACACACACTGTAAATAAATATTCAATTAATATATTTTTTTTAGGATCTAATTTTATTTAGAAATTTACCAGTAGCTGCTGCATTTCTCACCATAGTCTTATACTCGAGTCAATAAGTTTTCCCAGTTTTTTGGGGTAAAATTAGGGGCCTCGGCTTATATTCGGGTCGGCTTATACTCGAGTATATACGGTAATTTTATCTCGACAAAGCAGATTTGTGCTTAATTTTAATTTCACACATTTTGCCACCTTGTGTCCGACCTTGTGCAACGAAGTTACACTTACCAACAAGTGTTTGATCAGTAGCTCTTGGAAATCTGATTTCTTCATCGAGAAGAGAAAGTAGACCCATTGGTTTTTGTAAGAACATGTCCAGAAGTGGCCTGTTGTCTTCATATTCAATAATTCTTGCATCCACATCTTCATTTAGATATTCATTCTAAAAAAAAAAAAAGTTTCTATTTTTCTATATAGTATGTATATAAGTATATTGCTCTCTTCCTTTCTGTCTCTTTCTCCCTCCGTGCCTCTCTCTTGCCCCTCTGTCTCTTCTTCCCTCTCCCCATCTCCCTGTGTCTCTCTTGCCCTCTGTGTCTCTCTCTTCCCCCCTCTGTCTCTTTCTCCCCCCCTCCCCTGCATTATTTATCCCTTTCACCACCCCCTGAGACTGACCTTGTCTGACAGTCTGTCAGATACAGGACAGCACAGCACAGCACTGGAGGACTGAGGGAGATAGCAGAGCTGACTATCATGCTCCCTCGCAATTCCCACAATTCATAGCATGGACACATCATAGAGTAATCATAGAGCGTGATAGTCAGCTCTGCCCCCTCTTTCAGTCCTCCTGTGCTAGCTGATAGCTGCATAGCTGTCAGTATTGGTGAGTGTGCCGCCGGACCGGCTAGGCGGCCACCCGGCCCGGCGGCACCTGCATGCATTACAGGAGGTACCTATCGGAGGCAGCTGACCTCCTAAAAGTGTGCCACTGGACCGACCACCCGGTGGCACCTTCATGCGGCCAAGATTACTGAAGAATCATAGTTGCGCAGCCCCCAGGTGCTGCAGCCCACCGGGAAATTTCCCAGTATCCCGGTGAGCCAGTCCGGCCCTGGTCGCTGTTCATAGTGATAGGGTTAACTTGTAAAGCACTTGTAAAGAAAAGGCAGAATGACTCATTAAATGTGATTTCAGTCTGGTAGCCCATTAATAAAATAACATAAGACAGTGAATTACATTACTTTTTGTGAAAAGGAAAACAATGTCGCACTAACATGACCTAAATGAGCAGGAAACGTATCCTGCTCGGAGAATGTTTCCAGTTTAAATAGTTATGAATAAAATGTGGAATTCCCTTTGAATTATCGACCATTCAGACTTTACAGAATAATCTTCAGCCATGAGAAAGCATGGGGAATGCGCATCCATATTTTCACTTTTCACTTTGAAGATGCTGGATTAAAAAGTATTTTATAAAATAAATAGAAAAAAAAACATTTTTAATCTATTTTGAAACATGAAGAGAGGGTTCTGGGGAAAATGAGGCTCAACTTTTATATTAGTTGCGTGGTATGATTCAAATACATTCTGTTTTACTTTTAGGCCGATATAAAAAAAAATCATAGATCTATTTAAGATAAATGCGTATATATATCCGATAAATAGAATGATTTATTATTTGACATCAAAGAGCCAAAGCAATTTCCCAGCTTCACGATAAGGGTCCGTTTTACAAATTATTATCAGAAATGAAGGTATACATAACCTGTATGGTAACTCAATAAAAATGTATTGCTAATATCAATAACAACAACAGCAATAAGAAATCTGTGGTTATTGTAAATTATTATTTGTACAAGATTAATTTCAATATGATGATTAGTGAATCAGCTGCTACTTCGCAGTTCGACCTAAGAAACCTCGAGGCAACATTTTACTTTATTTGACTTATCATAAATGGTTGGAAAGGTCACATCAATTACACCCTGCTCTGTGTAATAAAAATGCTAATAGCAATACAAAGATTTTTATGAAAATATTTTACTGTAAGAAAAAACAAATATTAATTTATTGTGGCAGTCGTCCTCGTGTATACAGCAATACGTGGGCATTGGTGCGGACAGATTTTCATTAAAATGTTTCAGTAAATTTAAAAAAAAAAATTAAATTCATGTACAGTCTCATAATTATTTGTGCATTATGATTCTACATTTTTATTAATCTTTTTCATTTATTTTACATTAACGATATTAATATAGATGGAAGTCTATTGTGAATGTTGTGCATGTAGAAGACAGTTGATACTTTAATGTGGGTGCTAATACGATGCAAAGAATGGAGTTTACAGTAAAAACAATATACAATCACATTTTAGAACAAGGTGCAGAGGAACCATTGAGTTAGAGGGTGCTGTAAGGGAATTAGCATAGTGTAGGCATGATGCAGGTAATGGATTCAGTTGAGACTGAAACTAGTTGAGCAGTGTTGAAGCAAGATGCAAGCAGTGGTTATGGTTGATACAAGCTACACCTGAGATTGGCTTGGATCAATGCACAAGTGAGTTTTTTGTTTTTTGGGGGGCTTGGGGGAGTTGTAAATATTACTGCATGTTTAGAATATAGATAAACAGAATTCTAAACAACTATGTCCAATCAATCCTATCATTTGATAATTATCTGCATGTTTGTGGCTGTTTATGCGCCTTTACTTAGTGTTAACAAGATGACAATTACGCTATTCTGGTGTTTTTCAATAACAGTTTCGGTATTTTCGATTTGACAATGAAGGGACCTTTACCTTATAATATGCTGTCATGTTTAAGCTATCACAATAACTCCAGGTAAGATTCATTAACACATTAATAGAGCCATTTGCCCTTCTTTAATTCAACAGACAAAACCTGGACTTGATAAACCATGGGCAACACGTTTCAACAAACTATGGAATATCCCAACAATTATCAAACTTAACAACAGCACGTGCACAACAAACACTACATAAACCTTGCAATATCTGATGACATTTGGAAGCAACATCAAACCTTACAAATGCTTCTTGCTAGATTAATTAAATCAAATAAAGTACGAGTCTCAGGAAACGTCTGAAGCAAACAGAAATCTCTATATTATCAGCAACGTTCCTCAGATGTTTGCATAACGTCAGATTATCATAAATGTCCACTTAGCAAACATCTCCACAACAAATTTAATCTTCTGTGCAGTAGTCTTGCAACACTTGCTGCTCAAGTGCATTCACTGTCCTCCCAGTAAATTCTCCTGTTCCATTTTTGTCACACTTTGTTACTTTTTTTAAATCCATTTAAAATTTCAAAAGGTTTGGCCGATTTGCTCTTAGTAAGTGGATGGATGCTCAAGGAATACAAGCGTTCCACCTCGTTGCTAGTTTATGACAAGCCCTGTTAAATAAACATTTCCCCTGTGCTAGTTCCTCGGTTTTAAATATTTTAAAAGTAATAAAGTAATCTACACAATTCCTGTGTTCCCTCAAAAAATATTATTTAAAAAAAAAAATTCTGTATACATATATATATTAGTATATCAAAAAGATTAATTGTATTGTCGGTTGTAATAACAGCAATTAACATTAGGTACCAAATGCGTAAAATAAAATATGGAAATCCTTCTATCTTTTTTTTTTTAATTGTGGAAGAGGGGGTTCTATACACAAGGTAGAGATATGCATCTTAATGATGCCTAATTAGCCAACCTATATTCCACAATGACACAGTCATTAACCTCCCGATCAGTAAAATATACACCAGATAAATCTCAGTATTATATTGAAGTGCAAGCGTATAACAAATAGGAACATATTTAAATATCCTACGATTACAAGTCACAGCAGGGAGTATAAGAACTGAGACTGTCAGTAGCAATGTCAGTGTACTGTGCTTGAAGCTACTTTTGGAACCCTGGTGCCTCAGGAAATAGGGTGATTATAAAGGAACAAGCAGAAGTATCAAACGTGTTCCATAACACTTCCAAAAAAAAAAAAATTGCAAACAAAACACTTTTAAGGAAAGCATTAAATGATAGCTAGACCTAGTAAATACATATTTAATGCAAATGAGGGGAACTTGGGTGCCTAATCGTGACAGACACATTGTCTACAAAATATATAAGCATACTGCATACGTAATAGATATTATAATAACAAATAATGACATTATGCATGGCCTTAAATATTCCGTGGAGTTTTCATGGCACTGGAGAAATAATCTTTATTGCCCATCTTGAACTATTCTTGTCCTGCAAATGTAGACGACAGTGACAAATGCCAGAGAATGTCACAGACACCTTCAATGATTAACACTTTTTGAAAGTTAATTGATTACATGCATGTGTGTCTTCTTATAGTAAATCGGAAAATCTAGGGATTGAAACGTAGCCTCAAAGACTGGGATATTCCTGTGTTAGCAGGTGGTTCATCAAACCTACACTGATTTAATACTGAACAGTTCGGGAATGGTAAAATCTATTTGCTGCTGGCCCTCATTCGAAGTATTTACGTGGAGCTAGCTTATTCTATCTCATCCATAAATATACAGCAACACACAGTGTTAACACATTTCAGAAAACTGTATCTCTACAAAAATCACAAACACTTGACTACATAGAGGTCAGAAATTGATGGGTGCTATTGAATAAATAAATTAGCAAAAAGGACCTATTATTGGTATTCTGAAACAAATCAACCTCCTACTTTATGGGGGTGGCTCAACACATTGAATCCAAAGTTCTCAGTGAATAACCCCCAATTTAGTATTAAAGGGACACTATAGGCACCCAGACCACTTCAGCTCATTGAAGTGGTCTGGGTGCAGTGTCTCAGGCCTCTTAAATCTTCAATAGTTATTATTGCAGTTATTGAGAAACTGAAAGATTTCCATTGGAGGGATAACTCTATTTTTTTTACCTTACCTGGACCTTCCTGATTTTTTTATCCGAAGGTACCACACTTTTTACCTCCTTTGTGAGGAGTAAACCACCTACACTACACAGGATTGAGCAACAACCTCATGTATTTGTTCTCCTTATGTGAATATACCTCTTTTTATTTTGCTTTTACACTAACAAAACAATAGAGCACTATTTTCTGTTTTTATTCTCATTTTATGTAATTGGTGAACATCTGTAATACTACAATTTTGAGGGAAATACCCGTGAACACTTGACATCTCAACTGGCCCTTGACCCTGAGCTACTATCTACAAGGAACCAAACTGAGCGACATATCCACAGGTTGGGGTCATACCGATCAGACGCATATATCTGAAGGTGAACATAAGCTCCAGAAAATTGTAAGTGGCATTTCTCTTATTTTACCTCACAACCTATAGAATAAACTACACTATATTCTGTTTTCTGTCCTCATATTTTCCATATGGACTCACCACCATACGAATTTGAGGGTGCTTCCCTGTACCCATTCCTAATGTATGTACTAGCTATGCATCCAATAACATGCTTAACCTTTTTTTTTTAAATCCAAATAAACTCTTTAATGAACAGGTAAACAATGATCTATAGTGCATAATGAAAGCCCTGCTCTTGAAATGGTTAAACCAATTCAATCCAAATTCATTTTAAGATAAAATGGGAAAAAAAACTACTTATTTTTATTTTTGTTATTGTCTTCCGGAGATCTGAATGCTTTTTTTTTTTTAGACCAACAGAGTCAATGTGGAGAGGAAGCTGAGATTGAGAAATTGTTTCAGCAAAGACGTGATCAACTCTCAACAAATAATGGCTTACTAAATACTAAATAATCCCGCAGGGATTTACTGTGGGAATTATCTATCATAAATAGTAGAAAGAAATGAGAGGCTGGGAACTCCTTTGCCAATAAGAAAACAAAAATTATATCATTGAGTGCTAATTAGACATGTGCAATTTGTTCCGTACCGAATGTAAATTCTGACAAATTTTGGCAATTCGGACATTCGGATGCTTCCGAATGTCTGAATTGCCAAATTGCCGAATTTCGATGCCGAACCTAACTTTTGAAGTGCCAAAGTACTTCAGATTTCTGAAAAGTGGCAAAACAGGAGAGGGAGGAAAAATTAAGGGAATGATGACAGGAATGTAACCCTACCCCTACCCCTAACCCCTTGTAACGTTAATACCCAATACGCAGAGTGAAAATCGCCAAGACGATAGAGACAGGTAGAAAGTCCCAAAAACCAGTCCTTAGAATGGCCAGAATAATAGAAACTACAAGAAATGCCAGAAACAAGCCAAGTTCAGAGGAAGCTAGAAATACACAATAGCGAGGAACGTAGCCGAGTCAGGGAAATCAGAAATCAGAATAGTCAAGAGCAAGCCAGGTCAAAACAAAAAGAACAATCAAAAGAATACAGGAACGCGTTGAGGGGACACTAGGAACCACAACAGGCCACTGATTTGGAGGCAGACTGGGCTTTTATATGATTGGGGGTGTGATTTACATAACTCTGCCCCCAAAAGGCATGTGTACGTTGAGCTCTCTTGTTTAGAGCTCTTCTGACCATTGGGGGTTGGTACGAATGCGCTGCCTCTTTAAAAGGAGTGGGCGCGTAGCGCCCAGCGTCACTGATGCTTAATGCTTCTTTTACCGGGGTGGGAGCGGCGGTCCGACTGATCCCGATGTCGGCAGATCGGTGGACCGACAAGGCTCACACCCCTACCCCAAACCCCAAACCGTATCCTTAACTCTAATCCCTAATCCAACCCTACCCCTAACCCTAACCCTAATCCCTAACCCTAGTAGTATTAGGGTAATGGGGTAGGGTTAGGGGTAGGGTTAGGGAACTGTTGAAGTCCAGAATTCCCAAAGTGCCGTAGTCCCGAATTGCCTAATTCCCAAATTGCCGAAGTTCCGAATTTCGTAAGTGCTGAACTGAGCCGAAGTGGCGAATTGCCGAAGTCCCGAAGTTCAGAATTTCGGAAGTGCTAAACCAAACTGAAGTGCCAAATTGCCTGAGTGCCGAATAGCCGAAGTCCCGAACCAGATTTTTTGCCCATGTACTTCCCCGGTGCTAATATTAATACAGATCAAAGAATGAAGCGGTACAATCACTACTGGAAACATAAAACAGAACATTTCTGTTGATTCTGGTACATTAAGAACTATTTCCTCAAAATAAAAACAAATATAGAAACTCAAGACACCATCATTCCACTATATTGAACAAAAAAACTGAGTATTAAAAATAATAACATGGGAACCAAAAAAAATCCTGCACATTATTCCATGCATGTTCCATGCTCTCTTCTCTGAAAAAGATAAGTTCCTGCAAGACTTGCCTATTTATCATGACATATTAAAGATAGTAATGTCTGAAATGCATAAAGGTTTTGTTCATCTGGTACCTTTTGACTAGTGATGTCGCGAACATAAAATTTTCCGTTTGCGAACGGCGAACGTGAACTTCCGCAAATGTTCGCGAACGGGCGAACCGGGTGAACCGCCATAGACTTCAAAAGGCAGGCGAATTTTAAAACCCACAGGGACTCTTTCTGGCCACAATAGTGATGGAAAAGTTGTTTCAAGGGGACTAACACCTGGACTTTGGCATGCCGGAGGGGGATCCATGGCAAAACTCCCATGGAAAATTACATAGTTGATGCAGAGTCTGGTTTTAATCCATTAAGGGCATAAATCGCCTAACATTCCTAAATTGTTTGGAATAACGTGCTTTAAAACATCAGGTATGATGTTGTATCGATCAAGTAGTGTAAGGGTTACGCCCGCTTCACAGTGACAGACCAAACTCACCGTTTAAAGCACCGCAAACAACCGCAAACAGTCCATTTGTACAACCGCAAACTCCCCATTTGCACAAGGTTGGATGCCAAGCTAGCCATGTCCCGTTCCTTGTCCTCACTGATGTAATTGAAGGTCTCTTCCTCCACCTAGCCACATACAACACCAAGGGTCCCCGAAAGGTGACAACAAGCCCCCTGTATTTTTTTTTTAAATGTACACTACTGTTACACCAGATATGAGTTGCACTGGTGTGACACTGTGCCCTGGCAGGCCCTGAAACGCACACATGTGAAGGAAACTGACTGCTATTATATTACAGTCAAAAAAGTTTTTTTTTTGTTAAATGCAAGCTATTGTGACACCAGATATGAGTGGTGGCGCTGGGCAAGTGGGCACAGTATACTCTGTGAGCCTGACACGCATGCTGACAGGCAGGCAACTGCAATTAGATTACAAAAAAAAAAAGCAGACTGATGTTCTAGCCCTAAAAAGGGCTTTTTGGGGTGCTGTCCTTACAGCAGAGATCAGATGAGTCCTTCAGGACTGTAGTGGACACTGAATACACTAGCCTAGCTATCGATTTCCCTATTAAATCAGCAGCAGCTACACTGTCCCTCCTCTCACTAAGAATACAGCTTCCAGGGGGCGGGGTCTAGCTGTCATGGAGGTAAGACGCACTTCGAGTGAGCTCCCTCAATATCTCACTTTAAGCAGCTATCAACAAGCGAATTTCACCCCAGAAGGGGATGACCCAGCAATATTGCTCCTACCTGACCGACCCGACATGCTTAATAGCGGTCAGCAACTCGACAGAATCTTACTTACCTCCGCGTGGCAAGTGTGGCCTGGTGCTCACCGGGCGGGAGAGGCGGCCGATCTCCCGATCCTGGGATGCCCAGGAGCAGCTACTTCCCTTGGACTGGTGGGGGTTATCCCGGTCCACCCCTGAGAGGCTGTCTGGAGCTAATAGACGCACAGAGCACAGCCGCCCAGGCTGACGTACTCATTTGCGACTCTCCCAATATGGCGGCGTTAAAACATGTCATTAGTTCACCTCCTAAAGAGTTTATTGTCTTAGTTCCTTACATGCCTTTACCTTAACCGTTCATGTATTATGTTATTCACTAGTCTCATCTCATGGGGCGACTCACACTTGATTTATAACTAGTGGTGGAGCTGCTGATATAAATACACAGTTGATAACGTGTCGTGCAAGCTACACCTTAAACATGACAGCCATCTTTCACAACAATGTACTGCTATATACTCATACCCTCAGTGCAACTAGCCATGATATACGCACGTTCAGCCTAGCATGCTCAAATATAACACACTTCTGTCTTAAAAAAAAAAAAAAGAATGCAGCTTCAGAATTAATCTAAATCGTATGCTGTCTAGGAGGTGGGAGGGTCTGCTGCTGATTGGCTGGAATGTGTCTGCTGACTGTGAGGTACAGGGTCAAAGTTTACTCAATGATGACGAATAGGGGGCGGACCGAACATCGCATATGTTCGCCATCCGTGGCGAACGCGAACAAGCTATGTTCGCCAGGAACTATTCACCAGTGAACCGTTCGGGACATCACTACTTTTGACCCTTCCACTGTATCTGTATTTTAAATAACGGAATAAAGCAGAGTGGGATTAACTATAAATCAATCATAGGAGGCCTCCTAGGACCAAGGGATTAGACATGGGCCCAGAATCAAGGTTTTGCTTGTCCCCATTAACCACCAATTTTTTTTTAAGAATGAGGAGGTCCCCTAAAAAGCAGGATTTTACAGTTTCACTTTTCCTCAAAATTATCTTTTCTGCTTATTTCCTAGTACATTTTACATATAAGGAATTATGGTGATTCTGATTAACTAAAAAATAATAATAATGGCAATAAAGTATTCCGGAATCTAACTGTTCTTTCACTAATGCATATTAAAGTCATATTTTCATGAAGGTATATTTTATATTGTATATTTTATGTTACGTATGTTCAGACTTGTCGATGAGAACAAACAATCAAAAGGAAAAACAAAAAAGAAAATATTGTAAACGATGGCATACCTGCTCCCAAGCAAAAATGTGCTGATTAAAGTAGAACTGGATTTGCTCATTTGCAATGTTGATGCAAAGTTGTTCAAATGAATTCTTTTTAAAATTCTCAAAGCCAAATATGTCAAGAATTCCAATATTATATCCAGCATCTTCCTCACTAAAAACAAATCAAACAATGTAACAACTTAAATGCAGCTATAACATAAACAAATTAAACAATGTAAATTTAATTATAACAAAAAACCTTTGTTTAATACACTCTCCGGGTACATCATTTAATGGTTCTATTTATTAGACTTGTGTCCGGTGGAATTTACTTTGGCCTAATAATTTTTCCTGAAATTTTCATTTTGTTCAGGACGTCCAACATAAGGTTCATACTAGGTTGAATGTTTTTCATGAGAAACTATTAGGGGAAACATTCCGACAAAGCAAAAAGGGTAAGCCATGTGGTACACAGATCAAGCGAGAAAAAGTAACTAGAAAAGGGGAAAAGAGCAGCGAAGGTCCACACCTATATACTTATATATTTTTTGAACATCCAATACATAAAATATATAAATATAGATGTTCCTACTGCTACTCCCCTCTTTCCCTCCACTAATTACCTCTCACTTGATCTGTGAATAAAATCAACATTTAGTGGCTGTCCCCTAGCCATCAACCATCTTTTTTCCCATCAAGAATTTCTTTTTTCGGCACCTGCAGCGTAACAGTGAATACCGAATGTTCCGCCATCACTTTAGTTGTCTGCTTGGGTACAAATAAAGAATTTGCTGAATAGCTGATCGGTCAAAATGCGTCCGGATCGCAATTGAGACGAATTTAAATGCAAAGGTCTACTAAGTACTCCCTTCTTTCCTGTAATTTCGCTCATTTTACCATGTTGTCTCTTTTTCTTTTACATCACTAACCACACTCTATCTAGGTATTTTTTTTCTTTTTATAGAGAACTCAAGATTACCTCTTTCTTACTCTCTTTATGTCTCTCCTCCTCTATCTGTTAGCAATGTGTCTCACTAAGGGAAGCTGTTAGTGTGTGTCTGTTAGTGTGTGTGTGTGTGTGTGTGTATCTGTTAGTGTGTGTGTCTGTTAGTGTGTGTGTGTGTGTTTGTCTGTTAGTGAGTGTGTGTCTGTTAGTGAGTGTGTGTATGTCAGGGACTGTGTCTGTTAGGGAGTGTGTTACTATGTGTGTGTCTGTTAGTGAGAGTATATGCGTGTCTGTTAGTGAATGTGTGTGTGTGCTAGTGACTGTATGTGTCTGTTAGTGTATATCTCTGTTAGCTAGTGTTAGCTAGTGTTGCGTGCTGTCAGTGAATGTGTGTGTATTTAGAAGGTGGGGCAGTGGGGGGGGGGGGGGGTGCCTGAGTTTTGTCCTGCCTAGGGCAGCACAAAACCTGGATACACCACCAGTCTCACCCAGTCTTTATCTGCTACTACCTATTCATTTTATGAGCAAGGAGTGTTCCAGATGAGGCTAAGCACACCCACATGCAATGCTGAACTGTGTTCCCTGACCAAAAGGTAAGTCCCTACCTTGAATTGTGTGTCACTTTGTATTAATTCACTATCTGGTGAAAATAAAAATAATGAACAAAAATATTTTGTTGCTATCATAGCTATTGACAACTTAGCACAGAATCATAGGACTTATAGTTCTTCAATATCCGAGGGGGCCTATAATTTGCCATATCATTAATAATTAGCAGAATAAAACTTGTTTTCATTAGTAAATTAGTTAGTTAGTTAGTTAGTTAGTTTTGTTGCCAATAACATAGGTGTGATACAGAATATAATGAAATATTCAATTTTTAACACAAAATTGTTTCCTAAAACAGAATACTTTGCAATAAATATTATTTGTTAACCATTAAAAAGTTTGTGACATTATTACCTTAACTGTTCATTAGGTTTCAGTAGGACATTAATTCGGTTCACAATCCAGCTAAAAAGACGCCCATATAAAGCCTTAGACATGGCATCTCTTACATCCGCAGCTTTTTCAACTGTGTTTTGACGTATAATCGTTTCTCCACGTGTCACCACGCAGTGAGACGTGAGAGCATCTTGTAGTTCATCAGGCTGAATATATAGCAAAGAGGCAGCTATAATGTAATTAGTAAGGTTAGTATGTTAAGCACTATTGAGATATAGATTCAATTGCTATAAGAAAATTTACTTTTTAAGGGGATCAGCACAGAGGGCATGTTAATGGCACAAGTTGGAAATTACAATTTTGTCATAACAGAAGAACAAACAGTTGAACTATCGTGGCACATAAAGGACTGTTGTCAAATATGGCGATCACTTAAGACAATATAAAACCTCTTATTCCTTATAAATGCACTTATATTTAATCATGCCATTTATATGAATGCCATATCTCCAAATATCTCAATTTCATCTTCTAAACTGATGTTTCTTATTCTGATCCCACCATTCCTGATGATGCTAAGGCTATTTAAGAAATATTTGTCTTAAAGTGGCATATGTGTGGGCACAGGGGACCTCTAATGATTTGTAGTAATTTAAATAGACTCTAAGTGATGAGTATTAGTACCAGTAATAGAAAGGTTTTTAAAATAGAAGGGGGGGTTATCATCATAAATGTAATCTTTGCTAATTTTTTTTTATACATTGGTTTACAATACTTTGCAAAGTTGTAGCATCTATAGCTACTTAGTTTAATGTTAGTGGTTCATTTCCCTCCATCAAATGGGAGGAGACACATTTTTCTGAGTATTCTATTGACAAAAGTTAGTTTACCTGAATGTATGGAACAGTGAAAATAGCCATTATGCATTACCTAGGAAACCACAACAAAAAAACTATTCGGGAGATAGCTGTGTAAATCTACAGAGAAAACATAAAGCAAAACATAGTGTGATATTGTTACAAATATAATGTATTGTGCGCAGTAATCAGTTGCACTCACTAAATCAAAGTAGGTATAAGCGCTCTTAGGGTACCTTCCCAGTTATGATGGGGGTCAAAACAATCCTTCCGTTCACCTCCAAATTCTTATTCCGCCAAAAGACATCCACAGGTCAGGGTTTAAAAATTTAAAGAAAATATATTCGACAAAAATATATATAAATATATAAGCAGTCACCAATTTAGCATAGGATATAGATGTAGAAGAATAGTCCTGGACTATATATTTATATATATTTTTATCGAATACATTTTCTTTACATTTTTAAACCCTGACCTGTGGATGTCTTTTGGCGGAATAAGAATTTGGAGGTGAACGGAAGGATTGTTTTGACCCCCATCATATCTGGGGAGGTACCCTAAGAACGCTTATACCTACTTTGATTTAGTGAGTGCAACTGATTACTGCGCACATTACATTATATTTGTAACAATATCACACTATGTTTTGCTTTATGTTTTCTCTGTAGATTTACACAGCTATCTCCTGAATTGTTTTTTGCTGTGGTTTCCTATATACGATATAGGTCGTTTTTTGGGTAACGACCTAGGGAGGCTGCTATACGTCATTTGAAGCTAAGTAACATTATTTGTTATATTTTACTTTTTATAATACTTTTTGCGCTATTTGTATCTTCTGGTGATATATTTGTTTGCTATTATGCATTACCTGCCTTAGACAGAGATAGACAGACAGATCAATAGATAGATAGGAATAGATAGATAGACAGATAGCCTTGATTTAAAGGGACACTATAGTCACCAAAATGTTGTGTATCTCCTGCTCTCTTAATAGCTTGCTAGAGTCTAAAAGGGCGTCCTGTGTGATTAAAGTTCAATTTACAGAACAGGAGATACAAACTTTTAAAGCAAGTTAACATCTGATTGCATGGAAACAAAATAGTTTCATTTTCAGTCTGTGTCAGTCACAGCCAAAGGAGATGTGACTAAGGCTGCATAAACAGAAATAAAGTGATTTAACTCCTAAGTTGCAGAAAATTGAGCAGTGAAACACAAAAACGATTTCATAAGCTAAAGTTGTTTTGGTGACTATGGTGTCCCTTTAATGTTTTTGAATAAACTTTTCTTTCAAAATATTAAAATAGTAAAAAATATCATATATATAAAAAAAATCAAAATATCAAAATATTTTTCAAAATATTAAATGATTTTAAAAGTTTATACGTAAATATTAAGTTGAAAAGCTTATCCAAAAATATTAAAGGAACACTGTAGCATTATGGATATATGTCTGTATTCCCAGTGATGGGATTCAGCCAGTTTGCACTGGTTTGCACGAACATGTTATTAAAATTTTACAAGTTTGCCGAACCGGTTGCTAACATGGCTGACTGAAGTGACCGAGGGCCGACACCAGGAGGAGCCCGATGGCTTACCATGTATGCCACCGGGTGCAAGGCCCCTCCAAGTAGTCTCTCACAGGCTCCCTGTCTGCAGCTCTGCCGGGCTTATGGAGTAGAGATCTTGCGATTTCCGGCAAATCACAGAGCAGAGAGATGGCACAGAGAGGCTGGTGGCAGAGACATGAAACAGTGGCTGGGTGCAGAGACATAACACAGAGGCGAGGGGGGCACAGAGATGGCACAGAGAGGCTAAGGGCAGAGACATGGCACAGAGAGGCTGGGGGCAGAGCTGGCACAGAGAGGCTGGTGGCAGAGAGAAGCTAAGGGCAGATAGATGGCACAGTGAGGATGGTGGTAGAGAGATGGCACTGGCAGATTGTTTGGGGGCACATGGCACTAGTAGACTTTTTAAAGGCACATGTGGCTCATTGGCATGATTTACAATGTTTAACAATGTACTGCTCATTGGCATGATATTCAGGATTTATGCATTTACTGCTCATTGGCATGATTTGCCAAGTTTATGCATTTACTTCTCATTGGCATGACATACCTAGTTTATGTATTTATAGCTTCATTGGCATAATATGCCAAGTTTATGCATTTAATCTTAATTAGCATGATATACCAAGTTTACGCATTTACTGCTCATTGGCATGATATACAAGATTAATGCATTTACTGCATTAATAGCATTCCCTTACCCCCCAGGGTGTGTGCGTGCATGTGTGCATGTGAGTGTGTGTGTGTGTGTGCGTGCGTGTGTGCGTTGGAGTCTTGGTCCCAGGCAGCACAATGTCTTGGGACGACCCTGTTGAGTTGGAAACACAGTCGGAACTGGTTACTAAAATGTTTGAATCCCACTACTCTGCATTCCTAACACTACAGTCATGGTTTATAACCTCCCATCTGTACAAAAATAAAAATGAAACTCCACCTTGGGTTGCATCATCCTGGAGGCGTGTCTCCAAGATGATGCTACAATCCAATGCTCTTCAGAGAGGACCATTAGGGAATGTAAGCCCATGTGCAGAGCTGGCTGTGATACGCCTACAATTCCTTCACAGGGAAACATTAAATACAATGGTTCTCTATGGCTGACCGTGAAGGCACACCGCATGGATGAGTGATATCACTGTGTGTTACGGTATGAGTGTCAGTTTAATATTGGGTTTTGGGGATACAACGAGGCATAGAGGGGTAGGACTACAGGCACTATCATGACTTCAAACAATGAAGTTGCTAAAGTGTCCACAGTGTCCCTTTAACTTGAGGCCTAAATGGATTACAGTCGCTACAAAATTATAAAGTAGGGCGTTACTATATGCTACAACAATATATCACAAATTAATGCAAACTTTTACATATGTAAACAAACATATTTTGAATTGATTATCTACCTTTTTTTTCAAGGTCAGTAGAAACATTTTTGAATTAGATATTTTATTTGTTTACAATATGTGATGATATATGCAAAGTTACATTATTTTTTATACATTATTCTAACAGTCAGATCTTTGTCTCTTGCTGTCGTTGAGTCATAAATAGTTATGCTGATACATAAGAAACCCTTGAGCTCCTGCGTAGTTACTTGGGTTAGTGGAATGTTCTATTTATTAGACTTGCTGATGTATACAGAATACCCTCAGAGCTATAGAAACATTTAGTTAATGTAAACACATACATTGTCACATGTTGCCTGTGGATATTTTTCAGCAACCAACTGATGTCCTATGAATGTACAATGTTAAAAAAGAAATGATTGCAAATGCATAATGTATTACGTGAATTTACATTTTTATACTTATGTTATCTAACTGTTTAGTATTATTTTTTTTCTAACTATTATGATTATAAAGAATGAAATACAAAATGGAGAAATAAAGTAAACAGAGTGCAGGTCAGGAGTCCGGATACAAGTCAAGGGCTCATGAGCTGCACCACTGTAACCACCTTATAGGGAGCTCCAATGAGGGGGTAACCCTCCAAAATATGTAGGTAATAGGAGTAGGTGATGTGTAGAGTCCCACAAGGGGAAACCAACATCAGGAGAGCTCCACTGTATAAAAAATGAGGAAGGGAGGCCCTACCTTTAATCAATCTAAGGATAAAAAGGGATATGCAAACAAAAAGTATAACTTGAAAAAAGGGAGATCTACTAAACGGTGCCCAGGGGATCAATTGTCTGGAGTACTAGCTAGCATCTAAGTTCCAGTTCCCCTAGTGTCTGACTAACAGTAAGGTAGTGTAAACGAGGTTAGGGAGAGAGAAGAGGCACAGGGTCCCCAGCGAACAAGCGACCGGGTAATCAAGTCTAAATGCAGATGAAAAGCCTCACACAAAAAAAATTACAAAAAATAAAAAAATAAAAAATAAAATAGAATAAAACTAAATAAATCTCTCAATTCACCCTAAGTTACCTCGACACCGTGGTCTAACCACTAGTGTCTACCTGAACCAACTCTCCCTACTAAAGTTATAAATAAATAAATAAACACCTAAAAATCAATAACCATAGTGGTAACAAAAATAAAAAAGTGCTACCAATGCGCGTTTCGGCGTGTTCAAAACGCCGTCGTCAGGCACCTGACAAGGAGTTTTGAACACGCCGAAACGCGTGTCGAGCGTTTTCTTTTTCTTTAATCTCTGCAGTTGTTATCACTTTTTTTTTTATATAATTGCCCCTGGATCGTTCCATTTTGGAAGCAAATATATGATATAATCTAATGATTCACTGACCAACCTCCACTATTCCAGCCAGCGTCATTCCTCCTCCACCATACCTCAGTGGTGACTTCTGACTATCCAAATCCTGAAAACTGCTAGACACCTTATTCCCATCATGTGGTATCAGCTTGATACACCTGTCATACAGAATGGCTACAAAGTGCTACATTTAGGACTTTAGGCCATACTCAAACATACATGACAATTTGGACATACTGGATCAGTATGACGGTAACCGCTGACTTCCAAGCACTCATTCAGAGACTGTAAGGACTAAGGCTGGTGTCCAAGTTTGAACGACCAAACAAGTTGGGGTTTATCTCCTTTTCTTTTCATATTTTTCTTTTTTTCTTTAGTCTATATGTAGGGTGAGTTTCTCCTTCTTTATTTAGCAAACACCTGTGCCCATTTCGGGGTGGGAAGTATTTGGTTGATTTCCTTTTGGGTCCCGCATGCTCTGTTGTGGATTTGGTATGTTTGTCTTTTTTTTTAATGAAAGTTAACCTTAATAAACAAATATTTACAAAAAAAGAAAGACAGACTGCATGGAGAAATATGCTGTCACATAATGTCTTAAAAGCTGTCTATCATGCTCTCATTCTCTCTCTGCCTATTTCTGGCTGAATTTCTTCTGATTTTATAGGCTTTCATTTTATGTATCACATTTATTGTACTATATTTAGAGTTTGATTAATGAGCATATTTTTCCCTTTTAAGATAAAAAACAAACAAAAAAAAACAACCAACCAAAAAAAAAAAAAATCTTACAATTTTCAAGCACTTCCGGGTTGGAGATATGGCTTTTGTCAATCTGATGTTCTGAAGCCACGGATGCAAAGTCAATATTGCCCACATTCAAAATGGCAGCCAGTACGCTGTAGACACTCTCAAGCTCCTGGAAGAAAAATCATTAGTAATTCATTTTAAAAACAAATAGAAATAGAACCAGAAACAAGGTATAACCCTAAACGAAAAGCTGCCGCCCTCAAGGCACACTCTGAAAGCCTATAAAAACAAAAGTAGAAAAGAAAGAGAAGGTGGAATAGATCCCACCAAATGGGGGCGCTAAACGTAAGAGATAAGCAATATCCTGTGGGTGATCAGAGATAGTAAAGGGATAATACTAGAGCAATCTCTTAAAAAAGTGAAATTTATTATGCATCACAGTGCAATTAATCCATGTAAAAGAATAGTATAAAAACAAAATACATAACATCCAGTACAGAGATGATAGCAATATACAGTCCTATTGTAAGACCTGGGAACAAATGCCCTGCATCAACCACTAGATAGACCAGTAACTCAGTAAAAGATAGACTAAACAGCCCCTGGTCGCGACTTCCAGGGCTGAAATATACTTGCAACTTGGTCAGTGGTGATGGTGTTGTGGTCTCTGGACATCGACTGGATGGTGGTCTCTGGACATCGACTGGATGGTGAATAGAGCTCTGTTTTGGTCTCTGGACATCGACTGGATGGTGGTCTCTGGACATCGACTGGATGGTGAATAGAGCTCTTTTTTGGTCTCTGGACATCGACTGGATGGTGGTCTCTGGACATCGACTGGATGGTGAATAGAGCTCTATTCACCATCCAGTCGATGTCCAGAGACCACAACACCATCACCACTGACCAAGTTGCAAGTATATTTCAGCCCTGGAAGTCGCGACCAGGGGCTGTTTAGTCTATCTTTTACTGAGTTACTGGTCTATCTAGTGGTTGATGCAGGGCATTTGTTCCCAGGTCTTACAATGGGACTGTATATTGCTATCAGCTCTGTACTGGATGTTATGTATTTTGTTTTTATACTATTCTTTTACATGCATTAATTGCACTGTGATGCATAATAAATTTCACTTTTTTAAGAGATTGCTCTAGTATTATCCCTTTACTATCTCTGATCACCCACAGGATATTGTTTATCTCTTACGTTTAGCGCCCCCATTAGGTGGGATCTATTCCACCTTCTCTTTCTTTTCTACAGTAATTCATTTTAAACATCTTTTTAATTTCACTATCCTGATTTCTGTCATAGTGTATGAATGGACCAAAATTTTTTTATAAATATGTTTTCAATGATGTAATAATTAAATCAATGAATTTTACTACAAGAAACAATGAGTGTCACACATGTATCCACAGTGTCACACATGTATGTGATTATTAGTGATGTAAAATGTACACGTTATCAACTTTGGACCTGAAAGGGATGGAACCTCAAGAGTAAGGGTATGGACATGCATTGCAGTAGTCTATATGTTTATATGAGAATGAAAATTCTGAAAATGTACTGTTTTAAAATTATGGGATATCCCTAGGATGAAACAGGACATCCCATATGTGAGCATCATCCAATAATTGACATAACAAGATGTGTGTAAAGCATTATTTCCTTACTAAGGGAGCCAAGACAATCGTGGGTTGGAAGTGATATGAAACTTGGGTTCACTCATATGGTCCAATTATAGTTTTTAGGAATGTTAAGAATTATTCAGCACCTGATTTTACTTATCATGAATCAGTTGATATTTTTGTGTAGCTTGGGATAGCTCATAAATGCAAACTATATGAGTATCAAGATTTTAAAAATGATTTATGGTATTTAGAAGGCAAGAAAAACTGGGTAAAGTGCTAAATACCAAGAAAACTGGTTAAAGGGCTGAATATGGAGCAGTGACAAGAAATGTTCAACTGGTTGCTCTGATAATTGCCCCACTCTTTGCCTAGAACAGAGGTGGGCAATCTTTGGCACTCCAGATGTTTTGGACTACATCTTCCATGATGCTTTGCCAACATTGTGATTGTAAGATCATTATGGGATTATGTCAGGAACCCATCAGCATAATTTAAAAATATTGCCAATAAACAAAGGCATTCAATACATACCTGATCAATCACAATATTCTCCTCCAAACTACACTATCATATTCTAGGTAATTAGGGAAGTCATAAAATTTTTGATTAAAATGCCAAAAAAAAATGTAAGTTACCAAAATATAATATAATACTACAATTGATTGTCTCTGCAACGAGAATTGTAAAAAAAAATAAAAAATCTGGTAGTTGTGGTTATTCATGCTTGTTGGCCCTTCAAGATTACTTTAATAAACATTCCCACATTGGTGCTTAATAAATAAAGCTTGATGGAATACAATATGCCCTATAAAAGCTTAGTATACATCTCTAGAACTGAAATACTGCATGGTTACAAAAACATTAACCTTCTAAACTCACATTAGTTGAATGCAACATCTTGTCATACTACAAGGAGTTTATACAGTATAAGAGATCTTCTCACTTCATCTCCTGAACTTCAGTTCTCCTGAATCAATCTACAAAACTAAGAGGTGCACTGTCTCAAATGACCCCTAGACGCTCATGGAGGAATTGATTATGTGCATTGCTCATGTAAAAATATTTTTTATTGATCAATGATTTTACTGATGGGATTTATTCACTAAACATCAGATTGTTATGAACTGCAAACTGAATTGTAAAATGTAGGATAATTTAGCTATGCTATGCTTATAGTTGAATTGGAAGTTCTTTTTTCCCGGGATCAGCTATCATTGCAAATATTTTCGATTTACAACAATTTACTGGTTAGTGGATAAACCCTGTGAACTGTGTTGAACTGAAACTTTAAAAAATTAAAAAATTAATTCCGAACTAGCCAACTTGGAAGTACTCGTTATGCAGCTCAATTTTCTGATTACACAATTCACGGATCAGTGAGTACGGTCCACATAGGAAAGACTCAAAACATAATTTTGAATGTAATAAAATTGGACCTTACTCCAACCCCTAACTAGTTTGCAGATTACATTCTACTTTGATTAAATGAACAGAGCCGTCTTTCATACATGGTGCTTGTGTGTGTGGGCAATGCACTTTAAAATTGACAGTATAAGGATGGTTGAGACCTCCATTTATAATTTCAATGGCATAATTAGTATTCACACACCAAATACTTATGGAAATTGTCTCCTACTATATTAAAAGTGATCATATCACTTACCTCCAGCGTAAAACCTATTACCTTGAAACATTGTTCAATTAAATCAAACTGTGTTTTATAGAAAGGATTATTCATGAAGTCTTGTTCTATTTTAATATGCTCATTTTGGAGATACCTAAAAGTTGAAAGATTAATGATTAGCATTTAGATTGCCATGAAAACGTAATAACACTCCATAGTTTAGTGCCACATTTAGCGGATAATTTATTGCGTTACCTGGGAGGCTTGTTTTCCGGCAATTTATAATGTACAAGTTTTTTCTTTTCTGACAATCCAGCATAAATATAGTAGAATATGTGAAAATTCTTTTCCCCCCTGCGAAAAATGAATCATAAAAAGTAATAGACATTTATTTTGTCATCTTTAAACTTCACCTTTAGTTCACAGATCTGTATAGTGTGAGTGTAAAATAGCAGTGACTGCCAAGCAATGAGGTTTACATGATTATTTAGATACTTGTGTTTTCTATACAATGTTTATGTAGCAATCAATACTGCTATATAGCGATTTTGTATATTCTACCTATTGAGTGACATATTACAAATAATCCTTTAATTATTAAACAGAACGATCACTTGTTTACAAGTGAAAATTCCTCATTTTCTCAACCCCAAAAAAACTCTAATGAAGCACTTAATAAGATGAGTCGTGAAGTGGAGATAATTAAAATACATTATTAAATCGCGGCACGTCCTGTACATTCAGCGCAATATCCCAATGTCCCATACAGTTTTAGTACATATGGGTACAGCACAGGGCATGTTAAATTAATTTGCATAGTATGCTCTGGCTATTGCCAGGACAAAAAGGAATACAACAAAATAAATAAAGTAAGACTTAAAAAATATATATATTTGCATGTACCATACTTAACTTTTAGTTAGCAATTGGGGCATGGATACATTTTATATGTGACAGCACTGTTTTAAGTTTGGTACCTGTTCTTCTAGAGAGGTTTTTATTGTATTTCCACAGACTGTCTTCCAATAGCAGGGTAATAATGCAGTAGCTGAAATTAGTATGTGTGAAATTATAATTTTTTTTTGCTTTGTTTAAGAAACTGGGAAGGAGTTTAAACAAGCCAATTTTAGGTGAAAGTGTTTGTATTAATGTTGTTATTATTATTGTATAATTCAATTGTTTGTTTATGTAAACAGATATGTATTTTTCCCATCTTTTTATTTCATTTTATAAAACTGACTATTTTGTTGTATAATCTATTTTAAAAAATTCCAATAAAAATTATTTGAGAAGAAAAGTATGTCTTTCAAAGTTACAAAAAAATAATACTACTCAGAATATTTTTGCTTTTTTTATTAGGCCAAAATATAAAAGGGGCACTTTAGTTACCAGAAAAACTACAGTTTACTTTAGATAAAAGGCAGTACTTACATTGCAGCCTTGGAACAACTCTAGTGGCCACTGGAGATGCTAAACTTTTCCCATAGAGATGCATTGATTCAATGCATCTTTATGAGGAGATGCTAATTTGCCAGGGCGGTGTTTGGCTCTGCCCCCCAGCCCATCTCCTTGGCTGAGATCATCAGAATTGACCATCTCAGTCAATCCATTTTTTTCCTGTAGGAAAGTATTGTGATTGGCTGAAATCTTCAATTCTCATTTGTCAGCCAAGGAGGCGGATCGGGGGCTGGTCCAGACACGAGGAGCCCCACTCAGCGCTGGGAAAAGGTAAGTAACCTTTCTAGCCTGAGGTAAGGGGGCAGACCACTTTAGAACTACAGTGTCAGAAATACATGCTTGTGTTCCTGACACTACATTGCCCCTTTAACCAGAGATCAGGAACCCTAAGCCAAACTGACACTCACTACGTTAACAGTTGCATCTATACCTGGGTTAAGACGCTTCATATAAATATAAGGTAGCAAATTATATTTTCCACCTGGAGGTTTGTTTTTTTAAATGAGAAAACAGTTGTTTCTCTCAAAATTAGCATAACCTGAGTGTTTTCTTTTATTTTACAGAGAGGGCCAAACAATAATGTTATTAAAATAACATCGGCTCCACCAGCAGCAATCGAGGATTAGTAGTTCAGTCATAGAGAAATACGCATCTTCGATTACAGAAGTTTTCTACCACCCACCCAACCAGAATACATTTTTGACCTCAGCTCACCGAGATCATCCATGCAAAAATCAGCGGGCAATACCTACATTTATAAATATTTTGTGTATTCCTGCTTAATTTCAAGGACAAGGGGCCACGCAGACACACACAGAAGGAAGGGGCCTTATGGTAAAATTTGGAATGCTGCTATACCTTGGAAGGTAGTTGTAGATCCCAATGGATAAGGGATACCTTAAGAAAAGATAATGCCTGAAATAATTTAGTTAAAGTGTGTTTACTCTGTACTTGGGCCTGTTAACTTAAGGTAACTTTATAACTGATAATTCCAATCACCTGCTCGTTCAGCTGTCCATGAAATTATTGTTCATAAAGTTTTAATGCTAGTCTTGTGACCTCTCATAGACATGACATTGGTTCGTTTTTCTTTTTCAAAATTCATGTAGCCTTCGCTCAGGTCAACAATTAAAAACATCTTAAGCATCAAGTTTCATGATTACCAGTACTGCTCTGTAAATGCCCAGATTAGATCAAAACATTTAAGATCATACACTGAAAAGAAAATTGTGAAAAAACGAAAAGGGAATTTTAAATTTTAGGCAAAAATATCCAGATTGGACAAATTCTTCAACCTTTTTTTCCACTTTTATATATATATATATATATATATATATATATATTTTATTCTAGAATACAATTTGCAACTGCTTAGTCACCTCTCCGCAAGCATGTTTAGTGAATAAAGACACGTGAGTGCAGGTAAGCAAAAAACTACGTACAAAGCCTGATGAACAACTCTGGATTTTTCAAGAAGATATTCAGAAATCTGGGCTGACGCCACCGTCCCCTTGCTTGTAAAGTTCATTTCTAGGTATTTTCCAAAGCGGCTGGAGTTTTCATTGATAATTGTGCAGGCATTTCCAAATGCTTCTACCAGGTTATTCACCTGCAGTATTTTCTCTTGCAGTGTTCTATTATTTGCCTTAAAGAAAATAAAAGCAATATTGTAAACTAAGTTAAGCAAGTCCTATTTACATAAATTAATTAGAATTATGCAGTTTAATAAAAAAAACATCTGTCCCAGCAAATCAAACTTCCACATCATTGAAAGGTGACCTGCACATATTCATTCATACGTATACATAAACACACACACACGCATGCACACAATTCTACACTTTTGATCACATACAGTAGGGTCTTTCAAAACCATGTTAGCATTTATCGCAGGTATATTCATGTCAAAGACACATTTTTTTTCAACTGTGGACTGCTGCACTCTTCTTTATTTTAGATACAAAAATAACTGTTATGCATCTCCTGCATATCTCAAGTTGGACTTTGAGAAGTTTTTGGGGGCACAGAAACTCGAGGAATCATATCAGAGTTCCAAGCTTGATATGTAAATGAACACAGATGGGCATTGCGTTTCAGGTTTCATGCTGCACCCTTAGCAACGGACAATGTTTTTAAAAAACAGAACAAAATCAAGGCCTATGATCCAAATGAATTAATCATGAAAAAACATCTATGGACTGCAGTTTCGACCATGTGAGTCTCATAGCATGGCACTGGTCTGGACGGGGAAGTCTCTCTGAGAGCATATACAGTTATGAGTTAATACCTGCTTGTATTTTTCATTTGCCCTTAAATTTTCACTTAGCTGTATCTTTTACATATCTTTTTATTACACTTTATTACACTTCCATTTACAGATCCCACATTCATGTTAACCCTATCTCTAACCTTATCGCTAATCCTAGTCCCAAGCCTACCGATAAGTTGAAAAAAATAATATGTAATATGCAAGCTTAGGTTCTGTGGTTTATTATGATGTCTCCAGAATCACCAGATGGCATTATATTCCCATACACGCATCAGGGTGTATATCTGATATATACTGTGAACCCCAGGATCTGCCAATCAAAGTGCAGATCTCTGACAAAATAAATCCTTACACTGCTAAGAGAATCCAGCTCTCCGACTCCTACTACGTATATTGAATCACACTGACAGAGCTATTCACTACAGTGTGAATTGGCAGGAGTTCAATGTGAATTTCCCATTTTATTCTACAATAACTGAAAAAAAGTCAGCTATGTTTCCAATTCAGCTATTTGACCTTATATATTATGTCAACTTTAAATTTGCTTTTAGTTCCTGGCAATTGCATTTCTCCTACGGTTGTTCTCTACAGGGTTGTAGCTAACAACCCTGTGAGAAAATACAATTCTTCAGTTTTTCACTCGCAAGGCGAGGATACAATTTAACAATAGTTTGTCCCCAGTGTACACAAGCGTCTCTATTCATACATATACATAAAGCACTCCATTCATTGTCTGGTACATGTCGGGACACTTGTGTATTGAAAACATATTAACAAAGCATCAAACTTTAATATACTCTAGATACATCGATAGTCATTTTATATATTTAACTATTTTCCACTTTCAACTGAGAGATGAATAAACTTCATCTGTCTCCGAGAGAGCTCAAGTAAACAAACATGATGTGTTTTGGCCAATTTAAACAGAACTGTTTTGCATTGAAAATTCCCTTAGTGTTATTAAGCAAATTTCCAGTACGTGTTCAGCTTTGATTATGTTGATTTTTTTTATCATATGATTCTGTATTCCAGTTCCTCTTTGGAAATTCACTTTAAACAATCGTTAACGGATTCAATGATATTTAAAACCAACGTTGTAATTCATTGTATTTTAAGAACAGTTGGGAAATCTATTTAAACAGCCATGGCGTCTAACTCTTGCATATATTTATTTGTAAAAATTTTACCTTTCCAAGGACAGTAAGCTGTTGCACCAAGAGATGAGCCCCCTCTGTTTTGCCGGCTCCACTTTCTCCAGAAATGACTATGCACTAAGATGAAAGCAGATACTCCATGAATTGATTTTTGTTCACCAGTTTCCGAAGAAACATTCAAAATACATGTCATGCTTTTACCTGATCAGAATTGTATGTAACCATAGATTGATATGCAATATCAGCCACAGCAAAAATGTGCGGAGAGCTGTCAGTTCTCTTTGCTCCTATGTAGAGATGGGAATACTGGAGAAAAAAAAAACAGAATTGGGCAGTTTGTCTAAGAAGGCATTGTATATTTACAGGATTATTCACTACAGTGATAATTAAAGGTGAATTCAAAGTGAATTTAAAATTAAAAGTTAAAATAGGCAAACTGGAAAAATTCACCCATGCTTTCGGTTTGGCTACTCTGGCTTTAAATTTAAAATTCACTTTGAATTTACCTTAAATTCTCACTCTTTAGGGAAAAAACCTGATAATATTTGTTTTCTTTCTTAAACACTGTAAACTATCAGGGGTTTTCACTAAAGTAAAAATATCCTTGATAAAATTCGGTGGTCTAAGGCAGTACCCCGCTTTTTAAAAATGTGCCCATAAACTCTTGACAGCATTGTCTCAACAACTCATTTAACTCAAGACTGGAAGTCAATAGACAGTCATAGTCCAAACATGTTGGTAACTAGCAATACACACAATCGATTGGTCTTTGACGAACCTATATTGCCCCGTCCCCCCAAATCACTGTTCGCTTGATTTATAGTTCATATGAAAATGAAGAAAATTAGAAAATCAAACATATCTACTTAAACCTTGCATGTAGAATTTTTTTTTACAAAATTCCATAACAGTGATTTTAACCCCTTAAGGACACATGACATGTGTGACATGTCATGATTCCCTTTTATTCCAGAAGTTTGGTCCTTAAGGGGTTAAAGGTTCATTGATTGCACACGAAATTAGAAACAAAAAAACATGTTGTTAGCTATCGTAGTTTTAAAATCATATTTTGGGTATTTTTGGAAGGGCAGTTTCCCCCCCAAAATTACGGTCTTATGCATAAAATATAGGGATATAAGAGAAAGAGTTAACCGCATTCACTACCTTTTTTTCTCAACAAATCATATAAAATTTATTTGAAACATGAGGTATATATCCAGTGATTAACCAAAGGATAAAATAGCAATGACATATAAAGATTACGGAGATCAGATGTGAATATTGAAAAAAAATAATAATTTTGTGATACCTAAATATGTAAATGGTTACATTTTTACTTTTTTAAATTTTCATTTGTTTATTCATATTTCATGTAAATACTTTGAAGAGGCAGACATATTAATAGACCAAATTGTAACCATTATTCTTAAAAATTACAGAGAGGGTGTAAAATATTTATGTCAAAATTACTTTAATAAAAACGGCCTTTTAATATGTACATGCAAAAAACCTTATGGTATTTTTGGGTATGTAGCTTCCTAAAAATGTCTACAGAAGATGTAAGAGTAATGTCTTTATGTAGGCATAACTCCTGCATTCAGTAAGATATAGATACACAACAATTTGGTGAATACAGGGCAGCATTACAACACAAATCCCTGTTCTGTACACAGTATTCCCTCTCCTTTGCTCCTGAAATGCATCCATAATATTTGACATACAAAAGGTACTCAAAAGAGTATGTATGAAGGGAAGGGGATATAATTTGCAGTTTCTCTGCAAAGATGCAGAGTAATAAAATGGAGTACTTATATGAATTTTTTTGTTACAGTTTGAAAATTAGCATTAAAAGACTTGGACGTTTCCTTTGATTTGCAATGCATATTAAATTCAACACATTTCTATGACAAAACAGTTTAAGGAAACAAAAAGTTGAAAATGTTCAGCGTCACTTCAAACCTTGATAGTTAATGTCTGCAACTGTATGTTAAATATAAATCATCCAAACCTGTGAGGAGTACAGATCTAAGTCTCTGAATGGATTAACAGCAATAAGGATGTCCCCCACATACGTGTATATCTGATCTCTGTTGTATCGTTTTTGCAGCTGATCTGTCACAGTATTCTAAAACAAAACAAATGTATTGGAAGCAGAGAAACAAATACAAAATACAATTTTAATGATAAGGACACATTACATTCATTAAGTGTCTGTTAAACTCTTAAAGGTACAATGACAAGTCAGGCTATAATAGCCTATAGTGGCCTATAATGTGTTAATAACATCCTTAAGGCTTCGTGCATTCGATTTGGAATTATAAATGCCCTCAGTGTCTGCTTCAGATAGGAAATTGAGGATGTAAAGTTGAGACAAGGAACAACAGAGGGCATTTGGAGGTGATGGTCAGAAAGAATTAAAGGATAAGGGTTGTTGTTTTTTTTGTTTAGTTTTTTTGCAGTGCAATAGACTGGACTTTCCTATTGGTTTTAATAAAATGTTTTGATACACTGAATCCAAAAAGGAAAATCCCTGACCTAACCATACAAATGGCCACTGGTGTAGAAAGCAGGTTTATAGAACAATTAATTCTCTCTCCCCGCCACCAAAAATCGGGTGGGAGATGTGAGGGATAAGATTCCCCTGCCAGTCATGATCGTGCCATTTTTTTAAAATCATGTCATAGCTTTACTATTTAAAAAAAATATTTTACTATTTAAGAATATTTTTTTCTTTTACATTACATATATTTATATGTAATATATATATACACAACAAACGGCACTCCAAGGACTTTCAAAAAAAATACAGCAACCTTTTTTATTGTCAATGTTTCAGACTGTTCCAGATTTTCTTGCCAATGCAACTGCCCCATTTGACTGAAATCTGTGCTATCCTGCACAACATTTTTAAAATTAAAAACTTCCCTTTTTACAATAAATTATATTCTATGGAATTGTAACAATATCTATATTGAAATAGAATTTATAATTTATTTAAATAAGTTATTTTTGTCTAATATGACATTTCTCGATTTTGAATATATAGATTAGACTTTTCTGTTGGGTTTTGCAACTTACTGAAACAATCTGTACATTCAGTCTATCAAACTATATTTACATAGATGTAGTGGCCTGAGATTTTAGCCCCTGAAGGACACATAACATGTGTGACATGTCCTGATTCCCTTTTATTCCAGAAGTTTGGTCCTTAAGGGGTTAAACATTAACCCAGTTACCATATTTACGGTGGACATGTACATAATGGGCATAATGTGAAATATCAGAAATAACAATTAAATATATGTGTTTGCAATGTCGTATTACAGGTATAATAGTTTATCCACGAATGGAATGGAAGAACGTTTTCATAATTGTTATAATTGCAAGAAGCAGAGAAGAGACTTGGTCATTCTACAAAGTGGAAATAATAAGCTAACAGCAATATTGTCTAGTGCAGAGTTGTCAAACTTACATTTTTTCTATTGCAAAGATGGGTGTTATAGACAAGGGTTATAAAATAAAGTTTCAGGCACTCCGGGATAACAGACATAGCAGCTTTATTGGGGCAGAAGCAGCAATGTTTCTTTTAGAAGCTCATGGTCGAAATGTTGCTGCTTTTGCCCAAATAAAGCTGCTATTTTTGTTATGCCGGAGTGCCTGGATCATTATTTATTCTGGTTTCGGAGCACCTGGGTTATTTGGTAAACACGTTATGAAGTACGTCTTCCCAAATGGGGATGGGCGTAACCTCTTCTCTGTCCATCCGTTGCCTGCAAAAAATGTTTGGAGTTTCAGTCCATCGACACCTCTGGGCCTGGAATCTGACAACCCTTGTCTAAGGTGTCTAATTCCTCTTTGCAGTAGATTTTATCTACTAAAACATGGCTGAACATGTCCAATTTGATTTGTTATTTTGAATTCAGCTGGTGATGCCAAAATCAGAGATGATTGAGGGGAAAAAAGATGATTGATGGCTGTTTTATTCACAGATCAAGTGAGAAATGAGCAATAAAGGAATATATGTATATATTATATATTTAATGAACTTAAAATAAATCAATATATTAATATAGATTTTTTCTTTATTGTTCCTACGTTTTACCCTCTATTGGTTACTTTTTCCCAAAATTTGAGAAGGGCATGGACAATGTGTCCATGTAAATAATATTTTTAATATATATTTTGCAGTACACTGATTGGCCTATTTTCCATGTCCTTCTGGCACCAATCTAGATTCTAGAATCTTTTGTTTTTCAAAATTTAAAATACAATATTTATTCAGTGACAAAACAAATAATTCCTCAAACTAAGTAAGTAGGGCAGTTAAAAAAAAAAACCTATTCTATCACATGCGGGGAGGCATGTATTATTCTACACTTATGTTTCTTCAAATTTTATTTGCATACTTTCTACATAATTTTTTCATTCAGTTAACCAATTTGTTCCAATCTTCAGAAATATTTAGCCAAAAAAAAAAAAAAATTGGAAAAATAATTGACATTTATTTCCATCTTGGACACACCATGAATTAATGCAATACTTTGTTTAGTGAATATGTAGAAGCCAAAAAGAAAATTGCAGAAAACAAGTCAGATGGGTATGACGTCATGGTTTAGTGAAGTGGTCCTTAACTGGGTCTGCAACAGAAATTGCTTCCACACATTATCAGACTCCAGAAGTCTACACACAATAAGTCATTTAGTGTAGCATAACTTCCTTTATAATTGTAGTGGGGACCCCTTCAATCAATGGAAAGAGTCTAATGAATGTGCTTTGCAGAACTGATTTTGTTATATATATATATATATATATATATATATATATATATATATATATATATATATATATCAATGCAGATAAAAATGGGTCACTGATTTAATTTTACAATTGAAGAATGAATTTCCATGCTATTGTCATACATGTAATTTGAGTCCTTATCAAAAAAGGTTAAGAAGAACTGCATTAAAGGTTGAGCTAGATACAGTTTAAGAATTACTTTCTTGATAAAATGGTTCAAAGTCAAAATAAATAAAAATGTTCATATCCAAGATGCAGGTTTAATTGAGTGCATTGTTCTGCAAAGGATTAACGCTAAATTGCAATCAGTTAAAAGGAAGTTCTGAGAGTTCCCTATTTTTGATTACATGTCTTCATGACTAATCCTGTTTATTTTATTCACTAATATGACTGGTACGATAGCAAAATGGGTTACCAGAGGCAAAAGGGAGACTCGTCAGGAGTAGAAAGCCAAAATAGCTACTATACAATACCCACGCCACTTCATCTTACTAAAATGATCTGGGTACAATGTCCCTGTCACCTTAATCCTGCAGTGTAAAACACTGCAGTTTCTGCAAAACTACAATGTTTATTATATTGCAGGGTTAAGACTACCTGTAGTGGCTGTCTGGAGGCAATTCCTGGCTTTTCACAGAGTTTAACTCCGTGAAGCGACATTGGACGTCCTCACGCTTTGTCCAGCATCTTCAAAATCCCCATAGGAAAGCAGTAAGTGAATGCTTTCCTATGGGAAAAGGTCTAATGAGTGCGCAGAGGAGGAGGAAACCCTTAGCTTATGGCAGAGGAACATGACAGAATTAAGAATGCAGTTTTGCATTCGTAACGCTATCGTGTTCCATTAAGTAAATATACGATTCTAGGATTGTTTTTTTTCTCAAAGTTTAATATACAATCTTCATTTAGTGGCAAAACAAAATAAATCCACTAACCAAAAAAGTAAGGCAGTTAAAAATCCTGCTCTAACACATGTTGGGCGGTATGTACTATTCTACGCCAATGATGCTTCAAAGTTTATTTACATAATTTTTGCACGATTCTTCACTGAAGTTAGAAAGAACTCTGAATTAGCAAAATTCAATTCAAATAACAAGATTACCACCCGGTTATCACCAGATTTGCTATTCAGATATTTACTAAAGTCAAATCCAGAGAAACTATTTTGATGTGTACCAAAAGAGGGGTAAGGGGGTTCATAGCTTCACAGGTATATAGAACAAATGTAAAGTATAGGATTTATATATTTTCTAAAAACATAATTTCTACTGGATTCTATTTGTGCTTTTTAATACTGTTGTTTCTATTTCCTGAAATGGCCTTCCTATTCTTTTTTCATTCACATAGACAAGGATTAATAATGGGGTAGGTGGGCAAACACCCATTTTTGGTTTGTGATAGACCATCTGCATAGGTAAAGTATTGAAAATTACGCTAATGAGATAAACATTAAAACACCAGAAGAAATGTAACTTATGATAAATGAAGACTGATTAGTATATGGCCCCACTGTGAGAACTACCATAAGGAAATATAGTTTGCAATGTTGGAAGTGGAATGCTCTATATAGCTTCTAGAATGCCACCAAAAGGCATATTCTCTAAGCCACAATATTAAATCATTCACTACATAATACTAGAAGAGATTTTGAAACTTTCATTGTGCCATGAAATATTGTGGCAAAATTTTGATCTCACGGCTCTTTGTCAAGCCGTGATAAATTACATTGTGGTTGAAACTGTTCAAGACACATTTTTATTATGTGGATTAAAACTGATATAAATGTATATATATTTGTAGTCGAGGACAAAGGCCATAGGCATACAATAAGGTTTGAGCTATGCCAGTAAGATCAAGTTGATTGTGGTGTATCGAAACTGATAAACGGGTAGGCCTGAAAAAGAGGACCTATTGAGAGTGTGACAGAGAGAGGTGGGTGGGGATCAAGGGGGACAGTTATCAAATGGCACTACTGACCAAAATACTATCTGGGGCGAACTAGTACCCTAGCAGCCAGACAGCATGTGGTTGTCATAAGGAGTGAGGTAGTGAGATATACTGATGGTTTTGCATTAATAATAATAAATTATATTTAAATGCATAATGACAGGTAGAGTGGCTGAATAAGGCTTAAAAATGAAAGCGTGGCCAAACATAGACCGGATGAACTGACCCAAATCGAAAATGTAGCATGGCAGAACGTAAGCCGAATGTACTGAACCACAGTGATTATGTAGCATGGTTCAACGTAGGTCGAATGTACTGACCCACATTTAACATGTAGTAAGGCCGAACATAGGGCAAATGTACTAAACCAAAGTGATTATGTAGTGCGCCTGAATGTAGGCCGAATGTACTGCATCAAAGTGAAAATGTAGCATGATCTCAACATAGGACGAATGTACTGAAACAAAGTAAATGTGTACCGCGGCTGAACTTAGGCCAATTGTACTGAACCAAAGTGAATAGATACCATGGCCAATTGTAGGCCAAATGTACTGAACCATAGTAAATATGTAGCATCGCCAAATATTGGCAGAAAGTACTGAATAATACAATACTTAGTAGTGCCTATGACAATTGTGTGAAGTTAACATACTCCCATTTTTTGGACTATAAGAGAGACTGAAGCTGATCCAAGGAAGATCCAAGGAAGCCAACGCCATCTGCAAAATGCGCCATCGCGCCCCATACATCACAATGCACGCAAACTGGCAACACTGCCTCCTTGAAGCAGGAATTGGTATCGGATCTGAGTGATCTTTAGTAGCCAGCAGTCGACCACATGACTTGTACCCATCCTGAAGTGAAGGAGGAGCTGTGTGGAGAACCCAAAACTTGCAGCTTTGTGCTTTTAATTCTAATATAAAGTACTGTGTGCAGCTTTGAATCTCACTGCACTTATTGGAGCAAATACAGTTAAAGCAGGCTTCACTGCTCTAATTTTGTGAGTTTATTTCTCTCTATTTTTATATCATCTAATATTGTTACAGTACTATAATGTTATGTTTTTTATTCTTTTCTCCGTTTATGAGATTTTATGAAGAATAGATGTAAGTGTAGTATGTTTCACTTCATACTTTGCACTTTGGAATATTGCACTTCATTGTGTTTATGTCACAGTATTTAGCACAGCACGTGTACTTTTTTTGTGTCATTTTCCAAGTACATATGTTTGTGATAAACACTTCTTTTTGTATTATAGCACTTTACTAGTGTGGCATATTTATGGTCCTAAAGGCCTTTATTTTGTTCTATTTTATAGAAAGTAATGAACCAAAGTGAACATGTATAGTGGCCGAACATAGGCCGCATGTACTGAGCCACAGTGGATATGTGGATATGCATAGCCGTACATAAATCAAATTTATTGAACCAAAATGAAAATGTAGCACAGCCGAATATAGGCCAAATGAAGGCCGCATGTTCTGAAACATAAATCTGGTGAGGTGGGATCCCTCACTTAAAAAAGGCTTACCACAACTCCAAAAATAATAAATTTGATTGAGAGGCTGAATCAGGACTAATATGATTAAGAATTAACTCCTTGGTGCTGGACTCTTCTCAAATATTCAACAATATAACCAGAAAAAAAAAAATAATGTACTGAATCAGAGTGAATATGTAGCATGACAGAATGTAAGTTGAATGTATTGAACCAAAGTGAAAATGTAGCACAGCCGAATGTAAGACGAATGTACTGAACCAGAGTGAATATGTACAATGGCCAAATATACTGCAACAAAGTGAAAATGTAGATTGGTCAAACATAGGCCAAATGTACTGAACCAAAGTGAATAGGTAGCATGGCCAAACATAAGCCAAATGTACTGAACCATGGTGAATATGTAGCCTGGCTGAACGAAGGCCGAAAGTACTGAACCAAAGTGAACATGTAGCTGGGCTGAACATAGGTTAAATGAACTGAGCCACAGTGCATATCTAGCGTGGTCAAACATAGGCCGAATGTACAATGTCAAAGAGAAGAGAACCGGATGAGGTTGGCCACGGGTCAGGCTCCCTACTCATAGTTGGATTCTTCTCCACCGTGGGGCCTTCATGGATCTGATTTTAAGTTCTTGCACATCTCACAGATACTCAATTGAATTGAGATTCAGGGTATTTGGAGGATAAAGCAACAACCTGAGCTCAGTGTTATGTTCCTCAAACCATTCTTGAACATTTTGCAGTGTGGTAGGATGCATTATCCTAATGAGGCCACTGCCATCAGGGAACAGTATTGCCATGAAGGGATGTATGTGGTCTGCAACAATCTCTAGATGGGTGGTACGTGAAATTAATATCCACATGAATGCCAGACTCAAGGTTTTTCTGAAGAACATTGCCCAACGCATAGCACTGCCTAAGCAATTTGAGCCACAGTAGCTCCCCGCCTTTGATGTTGGTGCACTGATTGTCCTTCCTTGCACTACGTTTAGTAGGCACTAACCACCGCATACCAGTAACACAATAGAAGACTTGTCGTTTTGGATATTCACCCAGTCATCTACACATCACTATTTGCCAGGAAAAATCTTTTCACTTGATGATTTTTCCTGCTTCCAACACATGACATTAAAGAACGTTCTGTTCACTTGCTGCCTAATATATCCAATACCTTGACAGGTGCCATTATAATGATATAATCAATTTTATTCACTTAATTAGTGATGTCGCAAACATAAAATTTTCGGTTCGCGAATGGCGAACACGAACTTCCGCAAATGTTCGCGAACGGGCGAACCGGGCGAACCGCCATAGACTTCAATAGGCAGGCACATTTTAAAACCCACAGGGACTCTTTCTGGCCACAATAGTGATGGAAAAGTTGTTTCAAGGGGACTAACACCTGGACTGTGGCATGCCGGAGGGGGATCCATGGTAAAACTCCCTTGGAAAATTACATAGTTGATGCAGAGTCTGGTTTTAATCCATAAAGGGCATAAATCACCTAACATTGCTAAATTGTTCGGAATAACGTGCTTTAAAACATCAGGTATGATGTTGTATCGATCAGGTAGTGTAAGGGTTACGCCCGCTTCACAGTTACAGACCAAACTCCCCGTTTAACGCACCGCAAACACCGCAAACTTTTGTCAGAGGCAGACACACCAAAAAATTTTTCTCTACAAACCTCTAAAACAAACCTCTAAAACCTCTAAAACGAACCACTCATCCATCCGCTATACCACTTTATCCCACCTAGAACTAGTGCCCATTTAAAATACTTGACTCTTACTTACCCACACTCAGTCATGCCACACACATTTCAGCACTACTCTCACTGAATCCCTCTGACTACGGCTAAATTCATCTTCTACATCAGAAAAGTACTCCTAAGATTGGGTTGTATCCATGTCTCGGGTCCTTCATTTAGAATAGGGGCAGCTTCGGTCTCCTTCAACACTGACACTCCAGTGCATATTATTAAAGATTGGGCAGATGGAAATCCTCAGTCTACAACCGATATATTCCTCATCCCGAGAAAGAAATGAGGAAAGCTTTTAAAAGTTTGGCTTAGTAAATTTGATGCAATAAGTGTGTTTTTCTTTAATACCTTTTCACCCTCTATGCATGAACCCGATTTACATATATTACTAATATGTTT
The DNA here is from genome assembly GCF_036172605.1 of Pelobates fuscus. NCBI lineage: Eukaryota > Metazoa > Chordata > Amphibia > Anura > Pelobatidae > Pelobates > Pelobates fuscus. The sequence goes on along the minus strand of NC_086320.1, from coordinate 350,945,369 downwards.
CTGAACATATATATTATATTATTCACTCACTCACTCACTCTCTGGGCCGGCCTAAGACATCATGCTGCCTAGGTCCAACGATAAATGACTATGGGGGATAATGTATAATAAACACAGATTACTGGCTATTGGGGGGATAATGTATAATAAACACAGGTTACTGGCTATGGGAGGATAATGTATAATAAACACAGGTTACTGGCTATGGGGGGATAATGTATAATAAACACAGGTTACTGGCTATGGGAGGATAATGTATAATAAACACAGGTTACTGGCTATGGAGGGATAATGTGTAATAAACACAGGTTACTGGCTATGGGAGGATAATGTATAATAAACACAGGTTACTGGCTATGGGGAGGATAATGTATAATAAACACAGATTACTGGCTATGGGGGGGATAATGTATAATAAACACAGGTTACTGGCTATGGGAGGATAATGTATAATAAACACAGGTTACTGGCTATGGGGGGATAATGTATAATAAACACAGGTTACTGGCTATGGGGGGATAATGTATAATAAACACAGGTTACTGGCTATGGAGGGATAATGTGTAATAAACACAGGTTACTGGCTATGGGAAGAGAATGTATAATAAACACAGGTTACTGGCTATGGTGAGGATAATGTATAATAAACACAGGTTACTGGCTATGGGGGGATAATGAATAATAATCACAGGTTACTGGTTGTAAGGGGATAATGTATAATAAACACAGGTTACTGGTTGTGGGGGGGATAATGTATAATAAACACAGGTTACTGGCTATGGGGGGCAATGTATAATAAACACAGGTTACTGGCTATGGGAGGATAATGTATAATAAACACAGGTTACTGGCTATGGGGGATAATGTATAATAAACACAGGTTACTGGCTATGGGAGGATAATGTATAATAAACACAGGTTACTGGTTGTGGGGGGATAATGTATAATAAACACAGGTTACTGACTATGGGGGAGATAATGTATAATAAGCACAGGTTACTGGCTATGGGGGGGTATTGTATAATAAACACAGGTTACTGGCTATGGGGGGATAATGTATAATAAACACAGGTTACTGGCTATGGGAGGATAATGTATAATAAACACAGGTTACTGGCTATGGGGGGTAATGTATAATAAACACAGGTTACTGGCTATGGGGAGGATAATGTATAATAAACACAGGCAGGGGCGGACTGACACCTCACAGGGCCCTCGGGCAGTGGGTGATCAAGGGCCCGCCCTCCTGGTCCTGGTCCAAGGTTTTCTGGTTCCCTGCTATTCTTCTACCCCTTCTTTCTGGTGCTTTTACACATATATTATGTGTAGGCTGCCCAGCACACAGAATGGATGTGTGAGAGCCACACATCCCTGACTCCCACATCCCTGAGTGCCCCCCAAAATGGCCAGATTTACTTTTAAGGGGTTAATCCAACCAAAACCAGTGTTTTAATAAACACTGTTTTTAGATGGAGTAACCCTTGCTGGCGTGCCTCCCCAGCAATTAAAATAAAGCAAATTTAATACACACTTCCACTACTTTTGCTTTGGACATCACAAGCAGAATCCCCCACATGTACAACCTTACAACTAGCCCCATGTGTTTGGAGTCTACTTGTGGGGTTGCGTGTGTGGGGGATGTGGTTAGTGATGTGTTCCTGTATGTCAAAGTGTTGTGTTAGATTAATCCTTTCTCTTGTTTTACCTATTGTACAGCGCTGCAGAATATGTTGGCGCTTTATAAGAGATTGTAAAAGTTGTGTGTGTGAAGGCTGTGTGCAGTTTTGCAATGGTTGGTATGCCGTTTGTGATGTGTATGTGAAGGGAGACTGCATGTCATTTTGTATGTTTGGGGATGCTGCTTGTGGTGTGTCTATACAGTGAGGCTCCTTGTGGGTTTTTGCATGTGTGAATGGGGCTATTTTCAGTGCATTATGTGAGTAGAGAGGGCTGGCTGTATTGCAGTGTGTGTGGGATAGAATCTGTAGTAGGCATCTGGTGGTTACTGGGGCTGTAGTGTGTGCATGTTTGGATAATAGAGGTTCTACTGTGTATAAGTTGGATAGTGGCTGTAGTGTGTGTGTGTAGGGGGATAAATGCTGAAATAGGTGCAGGGAGGCACAGAGGCTGTGGTGGGCACTGTGAGGCGGGACTGAGGTGGGGACTGAGGTGGGCGCAGGGAGGCACGGGGACTGAAGTGGGGGTGGGGCTGGACAGAGTATGAGGTGGGACATAGATGTTGTGGTGAGCTCAGGAAGGGACATAATGGCTGTGGTGGGTACTGAAAGGGATAGGAGCTATGGTAGTTGGAGGTGGCATAAGGGATGTGGTGGGAGCATAGGGGCTTGGGTGGCAACATGGATAGGTAGATCCTGGGGTGAGTGTTGGGAGGAATGGTGGCTGAGGTGAGTGCAGGGGGGGGTGAGGTGGGTGCAGGAGCAGCTGTGGTGGATGCAGACGGGGCTGAGGTGGGTGCAGGGGAAGCTGTGGTTGGTGCAGGGACACAGGAGGCTAAGGTGGGTAAAGGGAGAGCTGAGGTGGGTGCAGGGGGAGATGTGGTGTGTGCAGAAGGAGCTGTGGTGGGCGCGGATAGACAAGGGGCTGTTGTGGGCACAGGATGGGACATAGAGGCTGTAGTGGGCACAGGGAGGGACATAGTGGCTGTGGTGGGTACTGGAAGGCATAGGAGCTATGGTAGGTGGAGGTGGCATAGGGGCTGTGGTTGGTGCATAGGGGATTAGGTGGGTACAGGGATAGGTAGATCCTGGGGTAAGTGCAAAGAGGAATGGTGGCTGAGGTAGGTGCACGGGAACTGAGGCAAGTGCAGGGGGAGCTGTGGTTAGTACAGGGGGGCTGAGGTGGGTGCAGGTGGAGCTGTGGTTAGTACAGGGGGGTTGAGGTGGGTACAGGGAGAAAGGGGGCTGAGGTGGGTGCAAGGGGAGATGTGGTGTGTGGAGGAGGAGCTTAGGTGGGTATTGGGGGCTGAGGTGGGTACTGGGGGCTGAGGTGGGTACAGGGGGGCTGAGGTGGGAGCAGAGGTGGGTACTGGGGGCTGAGGTGGGAGCGGAAGTAGGTACTGGGGGCTAAGGTGGGTAAAGGAGTTTGAGGTGGGTAATGAGGGGTAGAGGTGGGAGCAGAGATGGATACTGGGGGCTGAGGTGGGTACAGGGGGGCTGAGGTAGGAGCAGAGGTGGGTACTGGGGGCTAAGGTGGGTACTGGGGGGAGTGATGTGGGTACGGGGGGCTGAGGTGGGTACAGGGGGGCTGATTTGGGTACTGGGGGGGCTGATTTGGGTACTGGGAGGGGCTGATTTGGGTACTGGGGGGGCTGATTTGGGTACAGGGGGGCTGATTTAGGTACAAGGGGGCTGATTTGGGTATAGGGGGGCTGATTTGGGTACTGGGGGGGCTGATTTGGGTACTGGGAGGGGCTGATTTGGGTACTGGGAGGGGCTGATTTGGGTACTGGGGGGCTGATTTGGGTACAGGGGGGCTGATTTGGGTACAGGGGGGCTGATTTGGGTACAGGGGGGGCTGATTTGGGTACTGGGGGGCTGATTTGGGTACAGGGGGGCTGATTTGGGTACAGGGGGGCGATTTGGGTACTGGGAGGGACTGATTTGGGTACTGGGGGGGCTGATGTGGGTACTGGGGGGGCTGGTGTGGGTACTGGGGGGGCTGATATGGGTACAGGGGAGGGGCTGATATGGGTACTGGGGGGGCCTATATGGGTACTGGGGGGGGGGGCTGATGTCGGTACAGGGAGACAGGGGGGTGCTGACCTGAATTAAAATTATAAGAAGCTTACCTGTGCTGTATGCCAGGCTGCTCCAGCTCCTTATCGTCCAGTGCTCTTCAGGCAGGGCAGGAAGTGATGTCACTTCCTGGCCCCGCCTTTTCCTCCTCACACACACAGCACCGCACGGCTGGAGACCTGGCAGCAAGAACTGAATACTCACTGCCAGGTCTCCCTGAGAAAGGAGAAACGGGTGAGGGGGGGGAGGGGGTTAACTACAGAGTGATATGCTGCAGGGGCCCTGCAGCATATCACTGGAATAACGGAGGAATCATGTTTTCTGGCTGAGGAGATCTCTGATCTCCACAGCCAGAGCATGACTGTGCTGCCGGGCCCCTGACTGCCTCGGGCCCTCGGTCCATGACCGATCTGCCCGACCTGTCAGTCCGCCCCTGAACACAGGTTACTGGCTATGGGGAGGATAATGGATAATAAACACAGGTTAATGGCTATGGGGATATAATGTATAATAAACACAGGTTACTGGTTGTGGGGGGTTAATGTATAATAAACACAGGTTACTGGTTGTTGGGGGATAATGTATAATAAACAGAGGTTACTGGCTATGGGGGAGATGATGTATAATAAGCACAGGTTACTGGCTATGGGGGGATAATGTAAAATAAACACAGGTTACCTGCTATGGGGGGATAATGTATAATAAACACAGGTTACTGGCTATGGGAGGATAATGTATAATAAACACAGGTTACTGACTATGGGGGATAATGTATAATAAACACAGGTTACTGCCTATGGAGGGATAATGTATAATAAACACAGGTTACTGGCTATGGGAGGATACTGTATAATAAACACAGGTTACTGGTTGTGGGGGGATAATGTGTAATAAACACAGGTTACTAGTTGTGGGGCCATAATGTATAATAAACACAGGTTACTGGCTATGGGGGAGATAATGTATAATAAGCACAGGTTACTGGCTATGGGGGGGATAATGTCTAATAAACACAGGTTACTGGCTATGGGAGGATAATGTATAATAAACACAGGTTACTGGCTATGGGAGGATAATGTATAATAAACACAGATTACTGGCTATGGGAGGATAATGTATAATAAACACAGGTTACTGGCTATGGGGAGGATAATGTATAATAAACACAGGTTACTGGCTATGGGGGGATAATGTATAATAAACACAGGTTACTGGTTGTAGGGGGATAATGTATAATAAACACAGGTTACTGGTTGTGGGGGGATAATGTATAATAAACACAGGTTACTGGCTATGGGGGGGTAATGTATAATAAACACAGGTTACTGGCTATGGGAGGATAATGTATAATAAACACAGGTTACTGGCTATGGGGGATAATGTATAATAAACACAGGTTACTGGCTATGGAGGGATAATGTATAATAAACACAGGTTACTGGCTATGGGAGGATAATGTATAATAAACACAGGTTACTGGCTATGGGGGATAATGTATAATAAACACAGGTTACTGGCTATGGAGGGATAATGTATAATAAACACAGGTTACTGGTTGTGGGGGGATAATGTATAATAAACACAGGTTACTGGCTATGGAGGGATAATGTATAATAAACACAGGTTACTGGTTGTGGGGGGGATAATGTATAATAAACACAGGTTACTGACTATGGGGGAGATAACGTATAATAAGCACAGGTTACTGGCTATGGGGGTATTGTATAATAAACACAGGTTACTGGCTATGGGGGGGATAATGTATAATAAACACAGGTTACTGGCTATGGGAGGATAATGTATAATAAACACAGGTTACTGGCTTTGGGGGGTAATGTATAATAAACACAGGTTACTGGCTATGGAGGGATAATGTATAACAAACACAGGTTACTGGCTATGGAGGGATAATGTATAATAAACACAGGTTACTGGCTATGGGAGGATACTGTATAATAAACACAGGTTACTGGTTGTGGGGGGATAATGTGTAATAAACACAGGTTACTAGTTGTGGGGCCATAATGTATAATAAACACAGGTTACTGGCTATGGGGGAGATAATGTATAATAAGCACAGGTTACTGGCTATGGGGGGGATAATGTATAATAAACACAGGTTACTGGCTATGGGAGGATAATGTATAATAAACACAGGTTACTGGCTTTGGGGGGTAATGTATAATAAACACAGGTTACTGGCTATGGAGGGATAATGTATAACAAACACAGGTTACTGGCTATGGAGGGATAATGTATAATAAACACAGGTTACTGGCTATGGGAGGATACTGTATAATAAACACAGGTTACTGGTTGTGGGGGGATAATGTGTAATAAACACAGGTTACTAGTTGTGGGGCCATAATGTATAATAAACACAGGTTACTGGCTATGGGGGAGATAATGTATAATAAGCACAGGTTACTGGCTATGGGGGGGATAATGTCTAATAAACACAGGTTACTGGCTATGGGAGGATAATGTATAATAAACACAGGTTACTGGCTATGGGAGGATAATGTATAATAAACACAGATTACTGGCTATGGGAGGATAATGTATAATAAACACAGGTTACTGGCTATGGGGAGGATAATGTATAATAAACACAGGTTACTGGCTATGGGGGGGGATAATGTATAATAAACACAGGTTACTGGTTGTAGGGGGATAATGTATAATAAACACAGGTTACTGGTTGTGGGGGGATAATGTATAATAAACACAGGTTACTGGCTATGGGGGGGTAATGTATAATAAACACAGGTTACTGGCTATGGGAGGATAATGTATAATAAACACAGGTTACTGGCTATGGGGGAGATAATGTATAATAAGCACAGGTTACTGGCTATGGGGGGGATAATGTCTAATAAACACAGGTTACTGGCTATGGGAGGATAATGTATAATAAACACAGGTTACTGGCTATGGGAGGATAATGTATAATAAACACAGATTACTGGCTATGGGAGGATAATGTATAATAAACACAGGTTACTGGCTATGGGAGGATAATGTATAATAAACACAGGTTACTGGCTATGGGGAGGATAATGTATAATAAACACAGGTTACTGGCTATGGGGGGATAATGTATAATAAACACAGGTTACTGGTTGTGGGGGGATAATGTATAATAAACACAGGTTACTGGCTATGGGGGGGTAATGTATAATAAACACAGGTTACTGGCTATGGGAGGATAATGTATAATAAACACAGGTTACTGGCTATGGGGGATAATGTATAATAAACACAGGTTACTGGCTATGGAGGGATAATGTATAATAAACACAGGTTACTGGCTATGGGAGGATAATGTTTAATAAACACAGGTTACTGGCTATGGGGGATAATGTATAATAAACACAGGTTACTGGCTATGGAGGGATAATGTATAATAAACACAGGTTACTGGTTGTGGGGGGATAATGTATAATAAACACAGGTTACTGGCTATGGAGGGATAATGTGTAATAAACACAGGTTACTGGTTGTGGGGGGGAAAATGTATAATAAACACAGGTTACTGACTATGGGGGAGATAATGTATAATAAGCACAGGTTACTGGCTATGGGGGGTATTGTATAATAAACACAGGTTACTGGCTATGGGGGGGATAATGTATAATAAACACAGGTTACTGGCTATGGGAGGATAATGTATAATAAACACAGGTTACTGGCTATGGGGGGTAATGTATAATAAACACAGGTTACTGGCTATGGAGGGATAATGTATAACAAACACAGGTTACTGGCTATGGGAGGATAATGTATAATAAACACAGGTTACTGGCTATGGGGGGATAATGTATAATAAACACAGGTTACTGGCTATGGGGAGGATAATGTATAATAAACACAGGTTACTGGCTATGGGGAGGATAATGGATAATAAACACAGGTTACTGGCTATGGGGATATAATGTATAATAAACACAGGTTACTGGTTGTGGGGGGTTAATGTATAATAAACACAGGTTACTGGTTGTTGGGGGATAATGTATAATAAACAGAGGTTACTGGCTATGGAGGGATAATGTATAATAAACACAGGTTACTGGCTATGGGAGGATAATGTATAATAAACACAAGTTACTAGCTATGGGAGGATAATGTATAATAAACACAGGTTACTGGCTATGGGGAGGATAATGTATAATAAACACAGGTTACTGGTTGTGGGGGGATAATGTGTAATAAACACAGGTTACTAGTTGTGGGGCCATAATGTATAATAAACACAGGTTACTGGCTATGGGGGAGATAATGTATAATAAGCACAGGTTACTGGCTATGGGGGGGGGGATAATGTCTAATAAACACAGGTTACTGGCTATGGGAGGATAATGTATAATAAACACAGGTTACTGGCTATGGGAGGATAATGTATAATAAACACAGATTACTGGCTATGGGAGGATAATGTATAATAAACACAGGTTACTGGCTATGGGAGGATAATGTATAATAAACACAGGTTACTGGCTATGGGGGATAATGTATAATAAACACAGGTTACTGGCTATGGGGAGGATAATGTATAATAAACATAGGTTACTGGCTATGGGGGATACTCTATAATAAACACAGGTTACTGGCTATGGGGGATAATGTATAATAAACACAGGTTACTGGCTATGGAGGATAATAAACACAAACACAAAAAAAAAAAAATGCAGCTTCAGAATTAATCTAAATTGTATGCTGTCTAGGAGGTAGGAGGGTCTGGGAGGGAGGGTATGCTGCTGATTGGCTGGAATGTGTCTGCTGACTGTGAGGTACAGGGTCAAAGTTTACTCAATGAAGACGAATAGGGGGCGGACCGAACATCGCATGTGTTCGCCATCTGTGGCGAACGCAAACAAGCTATGTTCTCCAGGAACTATTCGCCAGCGAACCGTTCGGGACATCACTACACTTAATTTGTCAGTGGTTTAATGCTGTGGCTGAGCAGTGTGTATATATTATATCTATATTTTTTATTACGTTATTATGGAGTTGTTTGTTTAGTTCATCTTATTAGTAAAACATAAGTAAAACACTTTTTAACAAAACATTACTTTGTGCATTTGTGTGCAATAAAAGTAAAATGCAATTAAAAATAACTAGCTTGAGAAAAATCTTATTAATTGATTAATTAATAATGTGAACATAAATTAATTTGAAAGCTGGTGATATGGTTAGCAATTCAACAAGGTGATAAACAGAGAAACGTAAAAAAAGAAACAAAAAAACTATATAGGTTTCAGTTAAACAAATCTGCAACATGTTATCGTGTTTCTTTTCCTTATGTTTGACACTTGATATTAGTAAGACACACTAAGTAATAAACACGCTGTAATATTATCCTCGGTTTTCCGATCCCACTTCATCCGTTTATACAGAGAAAAATACATAGAGTATCATTTATATGCCTGGCCCGTAATAAGGTAGCTAGAAAGGTTATCTATATTTAATTATATGTGTGAAAAGGTCGCAATCATCGTTCAAATATTTTAAATTAAGAAACAAAATATATTGGTGCATCCCAAAATGTCAAAAAACCCTTGGTGAGTTCATAATAGAAATCTAGTGATGATTTGTAAGTCAACTATTGGAATGCTGCACACGCAATAATTTTGGGAGAGCTACCGGCCTTTTCAGTCTCTCTTTGTGAAAATGTAATTGTAGGTATATGGGGATGTTGAGCAATCACTAGATCAAATACAGTTATTGAACAATGTCCCCGTGGATATGCAGCTGCATGGTATATAATATCATCAGCCATTTTTTTTGGAAGAGAATTATGGGACACAAATATAAATTATAGATTTAGCTTTTAATTTTATAATGTCCTTGAATGTGATGTCTAAAATATCTTGTTTGCATAGGGCATGCCAATAATTATCAGATAATAACCACTTACAAGAATATGCACGTTCAACCATATTGAGTTATAATATTCTTTTAAATAATTGCAAGTCAACTATCTGTGCTTTTTGTTTCTTTTTAAATTACATAAAAGTAAATGTATCTCTAGTAGCCACAGCATAGAGTGCTAGCTCACAGTCAACAATAGCATAAATACTCTGCCCTAACGCAATTGAATTCATACATGCAGTGTATAAAATCAAAACAGTGCCCGAACAAAATCAACATCAAAATATACCTGATGATATTTCTTAATAGAATGTTCAGTAAAATTAATAAATTAGGCAATAAAGTATATTTTATGAAATACTAGACTGTTTTTATCCGTTGTTTACTACTCATCTTCCACATAACATTCACTATACCCCATTATTTTGTATGTGCCCAGTGTTCACTAGTTAAGCATATGTTCATAAGTACAACAAACAAAACAGACAAATACATTGTAGAATATACATTTTTTCAAAATGCATTCATTTATTCAATATTGTCTCTCCTTTATACCTGGTTATGGACAGTTAAGTTTTAATAAATAAAGTTTAAGACAAAGACGTCATTGAAAATCTGATAGAGTTGGCACCAACAGCAAGGATATTATAAGTCATTATTAACAATTGTGTGAAATTGGCATCGTACCTCATCTAGAACTTCTAATGTTGCCAAGTCATCCACATCATTCTGGTTGGGTGTCATAGATTCTCTGAAGTTGCCTTTCTTGGTGTGAATCCGTTCGTGTCTATTTAGCGAAAATCAATAAACAAACATTCCCTTTAACTTTGAAAGTGTTTGGAAGGTAATCAAAAGTTCCAGCATATCCATCAACAGAAAAATACAACCAAGAAATTGTCTTTTACGTATCTTGAATGATTTAAACTATGGGAATCTGTTTTGTTAGTAAAATAAAGAGACCCATATTCAGTATTCCCTTATTTGCCTTTTCCTTTGTCTCCTCATTTACAGAATGCATACCTCAGCATAGATTTATGCTAAACCAGTACAAGCTCATTTGCAATCAAATTATATACTTAGCAAAATACAAGAGAAAGCTAGCACAGGTGATGCTTACCATGTCAAATATGCACAGTAACGTGGAATGCTTTGAATAGCACTATCTTTAGAGCTTAGCTTCTCTCTCACTCTACGTTTAAGGATCAGATTCAGATTATCATTTATGGCTTCTTAATATAATATATGCAGGCAAATGGACACAAGAACAAGCTTTTGTGGTCCGTGCGCAAGAAATATAAGCAACCCCAGCATCCTGAGAGGGTCCTTTAACCATTAGTCTGGATGTGTAAGACTTCTAGTATCCCCTGCAATTTTGTATCATGGTAAGTTCCATGTAGACAAAAAAAAAGAATAAATGGTCCTGCACTCCTCATGAATGGCAAATTCCTTTTATTGTGCACTCACACAGCAGAAGTAATATTTCAACCCAGTAATAAGGTCTTTATAAAGTCATAAAACAAGTGTAGTGAGATAGTAGTGCAAACAATTACATGACCACAATCATGTGATAAAAATCCTGTGACTTCAAAGGGGCAGTAACAATCGCTGTCGAATAAGTAGCTATTAAAGCAGCAGTAAATATAGCAAGAGACTTTTATATTAATGTTAATCAGTATCATATACTAAAGTGCAACACCGAAAAATGTTAGCCTTTTTTTACATTATTTTTGTATTTCCTTTAAAAATAAATTACAATATAATACATAATAAAATACCTAACAACTCTTAGAGGAGATTTCTAGAAACCCAAAGAATTCCATACATACATACATACATGGGCCTCAATTTAAGATTTTTGAATAATCTTTTCAAATGAGTTAATCTTTTGGGATAAACTTTTGAAATCATTTAATATATTTTAAATATATTTTAATAATTTGTTTTATATATTGATATACTTATTTATCGGATGGTTTTAGCTGTGGAAATTTCAGCGATAATTGAGAAACCCAGGTTCAAGTCCATTTTTTACCACCTTATGATTATGTGTCCTTGGGCATGACACTTAATGAAATATATCCATTTTCCTTAAATCCTTATTGGTACTATATAAATGGTAATAATGATAATGTATATTTTTTACATTACAGTTTTACGATGTATTTTTTTATATTTTAATATTTTGAAATTTAAAAAAAAAGTTTATCCAAACATATTAAAAACTTTTTAAAGCTTATCCAAAATGATTAAATCAAGGCCATAAATAGAAACACAGAAACATAGAAGGTGACGGCAGATAAGAACAATTCGGCCCATCTAGCCTGCCCAATTTTTTTAAATACTTTCATTAGTCCCTGGCCTTATATTATAGCTAGTATAGCATTATCCCACACATGTTGAAACTCCTTCACTGTGTTAACCTCTACCACTTCAGCTGGAAGGCTATTCCATGCATCTACTACTCTCTCAGTAAAATAATCCTTCCTGATATTATTTTTAAACCTTTGCCCCTCTAATTTAAGACTATGTCCTTTTGTTGTGGTAGTTTTTCTTCTTTTAAATATAGTCTCCTCCTTTACTGTATTGATTCCCTTTATGTATTTAAATGTTTCTATCATATCCCCCTGTCTCGTCTTTCCTCCAAGCTATACATGTTAAGTTAGTTAGATAGATAGATAGATACAAACAGTCAAATAGTCAGACAGACAGACAAACGGAGTGTATTTGTTAGGGGTTTGTGCGTCTGTGAATTTATGGATGTATATGTGGAGGGTAAATATATTTATTAATTCAGTTACGTATATGAATTCAAGAGTGTATTTGTGTGGAGTGACAGTGTACATGCAGAGTTGTACATATCTGTGTGCAGTATAGGTGGTTGTGTTTATATGAAATATAACTATTAAATTTATGGACATGTGACCCTTTGGGCTCTAAATATTATTAATTAGTGCACAATCACTAATTACTACCCTAATTACAGTCCTAAGCATTTAAATATGTCCTGTCCCATAAAAGAATTGCCAGTGTTATTATAGAAATATGAAAATCGAGCTTGCAACTAACATAGGCTTGTGAATAGTTTGTGAAAACAATAATTTAGGTCAAATTATCACAATCTCACTTATTCTAGATGCCATGGACCACATGAGATTTAGCCAATAGCATCTGCAATAGCAGAGCTCCTATATGTCATTTGGAACGAACAAGGGGTGAGCTTCATAGTACAAAACATGTTAAAAACAGTTGAACATCATTTAAAATATGGATATCCATCAAGCAATGGTGTTGTTTTTCATTTGGTGAGTATCAGATGTATGTAAACTAATTCCATCCACACTATGCTTGTCTCACAATGGAATGCATTCTTAATAAAACCTTTCTATTCAAACATTATATTTGCTGGTTCAGTCCTACTGGCTTCTTACTCTACTTGCTTAAAGGGAACCTATAGTGCCAAGAATGCAAAGTTGGCACTATAGCTATCTATAGTGCCCTCCTCCGTAAACACCTTATGTCACTTACCTTGTTCCAGCACAAATGTACCTTGGCGCTGTTTCGAGCTCAGCCACCGCTCCAGGGACCTACCGCACATGCACGACAACAGCTGAATTCCCGTTAGTATTTCCACTATGTTTGGGTGACGCTGAATGTCATCATGCATAGCACGAGGAAGACCAGCGTCAGTTAGGTGACCAAAAGTCTCTTGTTGACAGCCACTAGTGGTGGAGATAATCCTTAATGGTAATTATTATGGTAATTATTGCAGTTTATTAATTAAAAACTTCAATAATTATCTTTGCAGGGTTAATGGACCTGGGGCAATACAATGTCTATAGTGTCCCTTTAACGTTCCCTGCATAACATTTTAATGTGCATATTACTTTAGACAACAAATGCAATCCCTTTCTGGAAGATGTCTTCTCTGTACTGACATTACATTGTATTTAATATTTACCCTATAGCTTTATTTCGCTGTCTACCTCTAGCTCTGGGTCCGTATCCACTAGCTATCCACTGTCAAACATTGGTTATAGTGTAGTTTGAAAAACAAAGTATTAATGATATTCACGGACTGATAGCAACAACATTTGTTTATCTCTTTCATTAGGTCTGAAAATGTCCCCATGCAACATGCAGACAAGGGGGATAGTGATGCAGGAAAAGATCCCAATATTATGCATTTCATGCGAGGAGCTTTATTAAATGGTGTTTGCCTTCTCCTTCTGTCATGTTTAGCATTTCTTTTTCACACCTTTTTGTGCTTAAACTCAATGTGGCCTCCTATTTATTGCTATTGATAACTGGCATGTTTTGCATGTGACTGCACATTTGAGAATACCATGTGAATATTGGTGTAAGAAACGTTGTGATCTAAATTATATGATGTAATAAGTAAATGTACGGTCTGCATCTTTTAAATATAATCTCTTGTCATGAGGCACTAAATCCCTCCTTTCCCTCTCCGTTTACAATTTGTCACTCAGTAACAAATCTTTGAAATATAATTATGTATATTTATGCAGTGATGTTATACTCTACAAAACTAATGGGGGAGGGAGGATATTTTTCACTACAGTCTCAACGGTTATAATCCCTACTTGGACGATAGGTGGATTATTCAGGTAAATAGAAACTCCTTATTCACCCCTCCCCTCTCAACCCCCCAATGTTTTATACTGAAAGGCTGTATTGTATGTAACATTTTGAGATGTGAGTAGTATTGTTTATATTTTCTTCATGGCTGAGCTAAGTATCAATGTTTTCTAATACAAGTAGAGTGGTTATCTGTTTAAAGGGACACTATATAATCACCAGAACAACTACATCTGATTGTATTTGTTCTGCTAAGTAGAATCATTACCTTCAGGCATTTTGCAGTAAACGCCGTCTTTTCAGAGTAAATGCAGCGTTTACATTACAGCCTAGGGATACCTCCACTGGCCACTAGAGATGTTTCCTGGGGCAGTGCTGCACACTGTTTCTCCACCCTCTGCATGCAGACACTAAACTTTCTTCATAGAGATTCATTGATTCAACTCATCTCTATGAGGAGATGCTGATTGGCCAGGGCTGTGTTTGAGTTGTGCTGGCTCGGCCCTTGATCTGCCTCCTTTGCAGTCTCAGCCAATCCTATGGTAAGGCATTGTGATTGGCTCAGAGAATCTCTTCTGATGATTTTTTGACTTAAAAGTATTATTTTACTATATTTAGGGAGGTGTAGGGGGCAGAGGGGGTTTAGATAGTGATTTTAACATTATAGGGTTAGGAATACGTTTGTGTTCCTGACCCTATAGTGTTCATTTAAAACACTTCCAATCCTCTATACTGGGCTGGAGAAGAGTGGAAGTCAAAGAGAAAAACTAAACTAAAAGAGGAGGAATGTAAAACCCCATTATTCTCCAAGTCCTACTTCCCATAAAATGTAGGAAAGAAAAAAAATATCATATATCTTTTTATGTACATAAAAATAATATACATAGACATTATCTCTAAGTAAAACCACTGCCATGATCTGCAAGAGAGGCAATAAACAAACATTGAAATACATAAACAGACAAGCAGACGACACACATGCAAACACATCTGCCCACCAAAGTTTTTTGGGTGCGTTTATTAAATACTTTAGCCTCAGTATGAATGTTACCAGTCCTACTGTAGTAAAGTCATAAAGCTCTTTAGTGGAGTTATACTTACTTGGTTAGCTGTTTGCTTGGGTATTTTCTGCCAGAGGAGGAAGGGGAGAGAGATGAGGGGGGGATTATAACGTTGAATCCTAACATGCATATACCATAGTTTCCAGAAAAGGAAATGCGGGGATTTTTACGCCAAGCATCAAACCCACACCAGGCCACTATAGTGGTCATGATACCAGGAGTGACCTGGTCCTGTTTGCCAGTAATGGAGCAACCCATACTATGAAGGTTTACCCTCTTACTTGGGATCCCACTGGGCTCCTCTCAAGCAGGGGGTAACATCAGGCAGAGCTGCAAAAAACAGAAGTTGATTCATTGACTTAGAGCGTCTCAGCCAATGAATGCAATTCTTGGTATAGTAATATATATTGAAACTGTACACAATAGTTTCTGGTCACTGGTTCTTCTGGATACTTTTTGGGGACCATATATCCTATGGTTTCAAGGCTGTGAAGAACCAGCACCCTATAAATAGACGGTAGATAAATAATTTATTTTTCATTATACTTATTAAGATTTAAGATATATGCTTTATTTTCAGCACACTCACATTATTAACTTGGACGAATAATCGTATCTCTATTTCCCGTGTTCACACTGTCCACACTTCGTGTGGACAGTTCCTGTAGAATTTAAGTAAATATCTGCTCGTTGGACTGTTTCTAACAAGGGATACCTAATTGGAGATGAAAATTACTTTCACTTGGGTACATGAAAATGTAACAAAATATAAAGAAAAATTGTATATAAAAGAAATTGAACAAACGAGTAAGTGAAAATTATGACAATTCCACAGAAGTTGCCATTTTTTTCCCATTTCTCGTTTCATAGGATGTTTTCACTGCCACCGGCTGACAAATTTAAAACGAGACTGATTTGTTTACCTTTTTTTCTCCATAATTCCCATTTGCTGGTGAATATCAATAAATTCCATCAGCTGCTTTTGCAATGCCATTTCATTTTCTTTAATTTGCTTAATAAATGCATGTTCCAAGAGGTCACAGACCACTGGCCGCTTTTCAAAATCCTTTGTAAGGCATCTGTACAAATATGATAGTCGGCAATAAATATAAACATAATTAAAAAAAAAAAATCTGTTTTATTTCCTATCTGAAACAACTTCAGTGTGAAATAATGAAAACAAAGAATACACATTAATAGAAAAAATAAACATACTACAAGAAAAGAGAGTGTAAGGGGGAGTATGAAGGAGTTATTGTGAATTGTATCAAGTACAACCAAATGCTAAATATAGAAGGATTTAGTAATATCACAGATTTCCAAACTGGCCATTTTTTACCTAAATTATTTTATCTACTTTTTAATGCACAAAAATTCACACTTTAGTGAATAACCTTTGTTATTTCAAAATTAAAAACTAACAAGATTAGAAAGAAACTCAATTTGGGTAATAATTACTTTTAAGTCACTCTTTAGCAAAACATCCCAAGATTTTAGAACCCCTAAAAAATAGAGTATAAAAAGTAAAATTATATCAGGCATGTAGATATATTTGTACAAAACAGGTAAAAAAAAAAACAATAATGTTCAAATACACCACTATAGGTGACCCAGAAAAGAAACAGCATTCTCATCTACTTTGCATGTTCTTTGTACGAGAAAATCCTTTGCTTTACAGGATTTGTTTGTTGTAGGAAATACCACAATACCAATATTATTTGCATTACTCATTTACATTGTATGATGCACAACTTGATAAAGCAATGATAAGTTCAGAAATTAGAGCTCATTTAGTAGATTTCACACATATGCACACTAATAATTGTGTATATTTTATCGAAAATTCTACAGGTATCTTTTTTCAAAGCCCGGCAAAGAGTATCATAAAATCGACTTCTGTACTCTTTAATATATTGGGAAAAAAAATTGGAAAAACAATCTCTTAACCCCTTAAGGACCAAACTTCTGGAATAAAAGGGAATCATGACATGTCACACATGTCATGTGTCCTTAAGGGGTTAAAGGGACACTCCAGGCACCAAAACAACTTCATCTAAACTAAGTTGTTATGTTGTCAGGAGGGCTCCGGAGGCACTCTTACCTCAATGGGTTAAACCATTCTTAAATGATTCACCACTAAGTTGCTCCAGTGGCAATGTTCAGTCCCCCCCGATGGCTTCCTCATTCTGAATTTTCAGATTCAGGCATTCAGGCATTTTCAGGCAGGGGCACCGCTGATTGGCTGAGAGCAGTCAGCTGATGCTTTCAGCCAATCAGATTCTCCCCATTTACAAAACTGGCATGGAAAAAGTGCGTTCAGTGGTGCAGCACTCGGCGCTTCCTAAATTTGAACATTAAAAAGCCGGAAGCCGACTGGGGGATGTTGACATAGCCTCTGGAAGAAACTTAGGGGTTAAAATATCCAAGAATGGTTTATCCCCTTGAGGAAATAGTGCCTCCAGGAGCACCATGAAAACCTGGAGTATTTCTTTAAATACTTGTATAACATTGTATTTTTTACCGTATACATATTCTCTGACTCCTGAATCAAATGTTTATTTTTTTAGTTCACTTTTAATGAAAATAAAATTGCATTTTTTTAAAGAAACACAAAACTAGATAAATGTCAACTGAATTGTTTTATTATTTCCAAAAACTGTTTTATTAATCCCAAAGATGGTTTCTTTTTAATATATGGTAACTCATATATTGTGCCTTCAAATATGTAAACAAAAAAATTTGCTACCTACTTAGAAATGAAGTCATTGAATTCTGATGACCAAAGCTCTGGTTGCCGTAATGTTGGAGGTGGATTCCTGTAAAAATATAAGCTATTACAAATTTAAATGTTAAACAATGGGATACAAATTATTATGCTCACAATGCATATGTCCTTTATAAATATATGGGTTCAAGAAGAGATCGTAGCCGTATTAGTCAAGTGATGCAGATGTAAAAAACAGATAAAATGTGTATCTTGTAATACCTTTTTTATTGGACTAACAGAATTTTGTAATGACAAGTTTACGACCCTCTGCGAGAATGGTGTCTATTTTCTATCAAACCTGTGTCTTATCTGCACTCATGTCACTTTAAACTCCTCTATCACAACTCAACTTTGAATTCTTAGTGTCGTCTCTGCTCAGAGATGCTTTAGACTTGAGAAAGGTAGGTGCTCCAGAAAGCTTGTAATTAACAAATTCTGTTAGTAATAAAAAAGGTATTACAAGATACAAATTGTATCTGTTTTTTACACACAAACACACACACACACACACACACATATATATATATGTATATATATATATATATATATATATATATATATATATATATATATATATATATATATATATGTAATCCAATGTGTTTGTACTCCTGGTAGAGAATTGTTTGTGCCTGGTGCTGGCCTGACTAAATCCAGAATCCAAATAAATTGACAGCACTCAAAGGACTTAAGGCCAGAGAAGGTGAGTATAGGTAATACTAATCTTTTATTTATTCATATAAAATCAGTCAACGTTTCAGTCCCTCCTAAGGTACTTTCATCAGGACAAATGAATATATTTGAAAAAAAAATGCACTTAATTTTAAAAAAATATTTTCCAATTCGTTTGCTGTTCTAACGTGTCAAGTTTGACTTAACTTTAGTAAATTGTAGTATCAATGATTTTCAATATAGCAGAGGTTAGCATTATTATATAATGTAAATACATGTGCGTATATCATGTTACATTTTACAAAACCAAACGTTTTGTATTACTTAAAATGGGTAACTTTGAAGTAGAAAATATTTTAAATGGTTTTGCAAAATACCCCACAACTGTTTGAGGGCCTGTATATTCTAATAGAATAATACCTGGGAATTTTAAACAGAGCTCTCATAGGATGCACATCTGACAGTGGTGGATCTCCATCGCCAAGTTCAATAGCTGTAATTCCTAAGGACCAGACATCACATCTTGAATCATATGTTGTATCCACTTGCTGTTCACATGCAATTACCTGTTTAAAAAAGAAAAATAATTTAATAATATGTGTGGGTTCTCCCTGAATAGACATTACCCTAGTGCAGGGATAGGCAACCTTCGCCCCCCAGATGTTCTGGACTACAACCCCCATAATGCTCTTACACCCATTATGCTGGCAAAGCATCATGGGAGGTGTAGTCCAAAACATCTGGCGTGCCGGAGATTGCCTATGCCTGTCCTAGAGGGTGAATATTTAAGCTGTATCCTTTCTTAATTGAGCTGTTCTTTGATTTGTTGGACTATTCACTTATCTGTGACTTGCCAGAAATTCATTGGGGAATTTTAGACTTAAATATCAACATTGGAAAAAAATTCATAAGTTCAGCAATATTTTCAAGGCCAGCTATTTTAGCTCAACATTTATTATTCTTTATTGAATTTCTCACCATTTCAGTGAATACCCATGTGAGTACTATTTTTAATACTCTTAGGGGCTCTCATTAAGATTGACAGATCTGTTCAGATGTCCTCAGACCTGTCACTCTTAATGAGAGCCCTAAGAGTATTAAAAATAGTGCTCACATGGGTGAGTCTAGTGGAACATTGCCTGTACCTCGATGTGCAGAACTATGATGAGCTGAAATGTGAGTCTGGAATTGAAATGTCTCTCATTCAGAGGAAGCCTGTGTAACATGGCAGAACTGCTTTGATATGTTCTCCCTATCATGGCACAATCAAGAAGATATTTTTTCTCAATACACCAAAATGTTTTCATTTCATTTTTTTAAAAGTGTGTTATAATTTCTTTTTGAAATAGTTTTTACTCAGTTTTGGCTTGTTTGATGAATAGAAAGGACCCTTGTAATAAATGTGTTTACAAGAAAAATCTTCCTTTTTATAAAAAAATTTTTCCCTATTCAAATGTGATGTGAATGCCTATGATGTGAAGTGACATGCAGTCAATATTCCATAGAGCAGGTTGATAAGTCTATCTTTCTAATGCAAGATTATCTCGAAAACTGCAAGCTTTTTTCACTTTTTTAATAGCTGTAAAATAAAGTCTCATGGATAAGTTCAAGACATATTTCCATCATTTTTCAAGTGGGCTTTTTACAACAAACTAACTAAAAATTTATAAAAAAAAAAAAAAACCTTGTGCCCCAAACCTCTTGGAGACTCGCCACCTCACTCCCAGGTATTGCCATGTGATTGAACAAGATAAGCACTTGGACTGAAGTCAACTCACTCGTCTCCAGTATTGCTGTGCATTGCTTTCGATACCACATGTATGTGGTATGTTGCAATCTAAGGATGTATGAGTGAAGTCACTCAGTCTGTGTTTAGTGTTACTACTATATGTTTGTATGGGAGAGGAATAATTGGCTTAGAGTCATTCAGCTATGGCCAAGTGAGTGAAGAGTAAAAAGGAAACCAACCAGCGAAGGTTGGAGGGAGGGCTGGAGTTGAAAGGTTCAGTGGAAAGACACTTTAGTACTGAATTGGAAGCATAACTTACACACATCACATAATATCTAACCTCAGGTGCCATCCATAAAGGTGTTCCAACGGACGTATTCCGCTTCAGACGAGTGTTAGTTAGCTGTGCAGACACACCTGCATTATTGAAGGTACAACATTTTATTTATTCATATTTACCATCATTTGCAGTATTAAAAAAATAAATAAAAAAATGTGATGTAATTGAAAAGGGGTCCAAATTATATCTGCAACAAGTTTTACGAAAGACGTTCGGATTAATCAACAAAATGAAAGTAGACAGTCACAGGGGAGTACCTTACACTATAAACTGTACAAGGAGCAAAATCTTATGAATATTTATTTAAATATATTGATGGGATGCATTTATGTATGGAAACTCCCCTGAGTACACACTCATGCACCATCTTACCAAAGTCCACTAGCTTAACCCCTCCGTCAGTAGTTAGTAAAATATTGTTTCCTTTGACATCCCGATGGATAGTATTATGGCAATGTAAATGCTGAAGACCCTAATGAAACAAAACAAGTTGAGTAAACACAACCATCATCAAATTTACACCCCTGGTTCCCTTGTCCTAATGACTCGGAAATCCACTTATCTGTAAAACACAAAGGCCTTGATTTAATATTGTTGGATAAGGTTTCCAAATTATTTAATATTTTTAAATTACTTAAATTACTAAATTACTAAATATTATGACAAATATTAAAATGTTGTAATATTTTACATTTCTTTGATATATATATATGTGTGTGTGTGTGTGTGTATATATATATATATATATATATATATATATATATATATATATTTATATTTTGTTTGATATTTTAATATGTTTAAAAAATAATCTTAAAAGGTTATCCAACAATATTAAATTGAGGCCAAATTTAGCATTTCATACCGGAGCGCACATGGATGTGACACTAGTATTGTACCGACGCTATCATTCCAAAGCTCCACAGCAAAAAGGAGCCCTGCATAAAATTTACATAGACATTGACAATAAAATTCATTATTTAATCCTTGGGTGCGTGACCATCGGAATCTTTGAAACATTAAACACAGTGACCTCAAAAAAAGTGTTAATAATTGGAAAACGAATCAACCAACATTTCCAATAGTCAAAGGTGTGAGCTGAGAACATACTTTATTATTTGTTTACTATATACCCATTATAATACTGAAAATATAAATTTGAACAAGACCAAGATATCATAATTACAAAGATTACTTTGTAAACAAATGACTGCACTTTTGATACTGTGAGTTGTACTACTTCAAAGCTCTGTTATAAATAAATAGAAATATTTGGCTTAAAAGCATCCCTCGTAAAAAAAAAAAGAGGACATTTTTGTACTGGCTGCACCTAATAGCCAAAGAGACAAAGGAGAGAAGTAGGACGTTGGGCACAACAAATATAATACAACAACAATTTCCAGGCTTCAACAATCTGAAGACATTGGTTTGAAATTTGCAGAGTGGTGCCTTCCAAGGAATGCCATCAAATTCCAGGTAAATATTGTTAAGCAGGGTAAACGAGCATTACATTATCATTTGTATTTACCTATTTTGTCACGCCGACTACATGTTGCAAAAACTATATTTTTGCTTCTATGTTAACAATTTAGACTTTTTTTGCATCTTTTTGTTTAATTAGATTTTCTTACGTAACTAATTATTTTCATGTGTAAGGCTACTTTATATTTATCTTTAAGTAATATTTCTTCATTACTTCCAACTTTATACATTTGTTTAGATTTCTTCCTTTTTCTTTCTCTCCTTTTTTACTATGTAGTTCAAGGATTTGATTTTAATTAAGACTATCTTAACTATTTCTACGCCACCCTAGTTAAATTTAGAGTAATTTGAATTAACAAAAAAATAAGGGGAAAAAAAAGAGAAGGGGAACGTGGAAGGGAAAGGAGAGGAAGCAGAAGAGGGGAAAAGGGAAAAAGGGTAGAGAGGGAAATATAAAAAATGTCATGAAGGAAAAACAAAGGGAGATAAGGAAAGATAAAAATGTAAATAATACCTATGTGACGTAAACATTATTATATATCCTTTCAGAATGTTTGTAACTCATGGCTAATTACTATTAAACAATTTTAAATGTCTCTGGTTCAGGTTTCATTTGTAAACGTAAAGGGTCATCAAAGTAACTTTAGCTTAATGAAGCAGTTTTGGTGTATATATATATATATATATATCATGCCCAGGAGATAAAAACTAAAGTGAGTTACATCTGATTGAAAATGAAACCATTTTGTTTATATACAGGCTGCATCAGTGAAAGCCAGGGGAGGTATGGCTAGAGTTGCATAAACAGAAACAAAGGTGATTTAATGTATACATGGTGGAGAATTGAGCAGTGAGACTTCAAAGCCATCATATATACACTACACTAAAACTGCTTAATTAAGCTAAAGTTGTTTTGGTAATTATAGTGTCCTCTTAACATTATGTCATGTAAAGTAATCTAAGATGTTTACATCTCTAATGATTGTCTGATACGTTTAACTCTCTCTGTTTCAATGAAAAAAAACTAATATATTTAAAAATTCAGACATTCCCTGGGTCACATTGCGCATGTATCTCTATAAAAGGGTTAATTGATGAATATAAAATTTGACTTGTTTCATTAAAATGTGTAGGCCAACCCAAACAGCAATATATTCATTCAATACATGTTTTTGCCTTTGAATATGTGCTATACTTTCACTGTGTTAATTAAATGTTTTGCTCATTTTCTAAACAAATATAATTCGGTACTGAAGTAACTGAACAGGTTTATCATGTTCTGTGTTGGATTTTAGATAACTGTGGAGAGTGTTAGCTCTTTGTTAGCTTAGTCTGGAGTTAAGTGAATAACAAAACCTTTTACTTGCATAAGGAACATCAATGAATAGTCCATACATCACTCAATAATCCACCAATGAGCATAAAAGACTGAGCTCTGAGTTCTGTGTGTGATTGGGTTAGAGAACATGAATATGTTTATGGAACATTTTGTTATATCTGGTATGTTATTACATTTGATGTGTTCCGCTGGTAAATGTTAGCTTGCACCAACATTGTCTAAATTCCTGGTAAAGATTCTTAGCTGTATAAGTGCCCATTGTAAGTGCACTTTCAACTGAAGGGAAAATCCTGTGCTTATTCCTGTGATCTTGAGATCTACATTTTATTATTTGATAATAAGGATGAATGGTTAGTTATTACCATAAGAGCCTCGTGCAGAATGTATGCTATAATGGGTTCATTCATCCTTTCCCCTCTCTTCAGAAGTCCTTTTGCAAGATCAGTTACAGATCCCCCATTGCACAGCTGAAAATATGAAAGAGCATTTTAGGAATATTATCCCTGTATCATTATAAAAAAATTATACATCAATAAAGTAGAAAGTGCACAAAAGTAAGAATTGTTTAAGTGATAGTATTATGAGTGCAAACATTAATTAGATATACGTAAAATATAATGTGAGCAAATGCAAAATGTAGCTGTAGTCAAATTCGTAGATATGGTAAATCCTCATATTTGCTCTGCTAATCCCATTAGTTAATCTGTTATCAATATAAATTGCATTTTTTTTGCCACAATATGTTGTGAAAATCATTAGCTAGCCAACCTCTTCCTGGAAGTGACAAAGTAAACTATAGCAGTAGGTAGTGATCTATAGGTTTATTAATCTCATTTTTAGAGTCGATATTGATTGCTTTTATTTATTAGAACACTCAGAGAAAAAGGTCTGATTGTAAGAAAAAAATGTTGTGTTGCTCTTTCCCTGAATAAGGCTCCCTATATCAGTGGCTGAGTGACTGCTTATTTTTTATTTATTGGAACAGTATACCAAATGAAAAAGCAAGGAAGGTGTGATAAATTCATTTTCTCCATCAATAGACAATCAAGGAAAATGCACACAAGGCGTGCAGAGCCATTAAGCCCAGTAGGAATGCATATTTCACAATAGTCCTAGATTTGGTGGCACATTCTGAATTAGGGGTTCCAGTCCCAAATCTGTTCTCTGGTATTCCACTACTGGGGAATCACACCTTCATGACTCCCAAAGTTGGGAGGTATGGCACCTGGTGTGCCCCAGTTTAATCTCTCTGCAAGACATATTGCAATTCCCAGATAGGTACCCCAATATATGATAAGGAATTGCATCTCAAACTTAAAGTGACACTATAGTCACCACAACAATTACAGCTTAATATAGGTGTTCTCTTGTCTATAGCCTGTCCTTGAAGGTCCTTGCCTAGTGTTTACATTACAAAAGGTAATAAGGGAAAGGGGGCCCCGGCAACTTAAAATGTGTTTTTAACTCTATAGACAAGTTTGTATTCCTAACACTATTTGTGTTTCTTTAAAATGAAGGTCATTTGGAAGATATAATGCTTGATCGAAAGGTATAATATATGATCTAATGCTTTATTCTTAAGCATTCTGATTATCTTGTAGACTTTAAATACCTACTTACTCCTATCATATCTCTTATATCATATCTCTTTTACTTGTTGCACAATAACACTATATTGGAAATATGCCCAATATGTAAAGATGCTTACTTATAATACACAAAAAATCAGGACCTTTTCTGGATACATAGTTACATAGTTACATAGCTGTAAAGAGACTTGCGTTCATCAAGTTCAGCCTTCCTCACATTTGTTTTTTGCTGTTGATCCAAAAGAAGGCAAAAAACCCAGTCTGAAGCACTTCCAATTTTGCAACAAACTAGGAAAAAAAATCCTTCTTGACCCCAAAATAGCAGTCAGATGTCTCCTTGGCTCAAGCAGCTATTACCCCACTAATTAGAAATTGTATCCCTGTATGTTATGTTTTTTGCAAGTATTTATCCAATTGCAGTTTAAACATCTGTATAGACTCTGACAAAACCACCTCTTCAGGCAAATAATTTCATATCCTTATTGCTCTTACTGTAAAAAAACTTTTATTTGCCTTAGATGAAATCTCCTTTCTTCCAATACAATCCTTTCTTGGATACATTTAAACATATTTTTCTCCCATATTTCCTACAGATCATATACTAATATTATAATCAATAATGTATTAATATGCTTACTATGTGTATCCTAAAGTGTCTTTGGGTTTAAATGTCCCTTCTATTAATATTCTTTATACAATATTCACTTTTACTGATGTTTTTTTGGAGATGCAAATGGATTAATAAATAAATATGCAGCAGACACCTCTAGAATGAGCCATAATTGATCTCCGGTCTTCACATCTTTCTTAAAATACATTCCAAAGAACTTTACTACATTGGGATGATCCGAGAGTGCTTTGAGTATGTTATATTCTGCCTCGATTTCATCATCAATATCCTCCTATAAGAGATGAAAAAAAGATTTACTGGAGATGAACAGTTTTCTGGATCTTCATGAATGGTCAAAGTATATCTCTGGTCTTGTAAGTAAAGAGTGAAAATGTAGCAACCTCTATAAAATGTATGTAATTTCAGCAATATGTTTAAAATGAGAAATATTTCCCGTAAACAAACTTCAATTGCTTCCTTTTTGCAAAGAAAATAAAGATATTAAACAGAAAAAGTGAGGATTGAGTAGGATAAAAAATGCAATATATTAATTAGACTTCAGTAAATACAAATAATACTTAGGTACATAAAAAAGAAAAATATTACAAAGTCATAATGTGGTATATTGAACCTGTTGCTGAAAAAGTCGTGTTTTTTTTTTCTGTTTTCTGCTTGTCTTGGGAATTTGACTTACCTTTTTCCTATTGGTCAGTTTTTATACTCTCAAATGTGTTGCAATGCAGCTTGATGAACATTTACGTTTGAACATTTTTTTTCTCTCGCAATTTTTGGTTGTTCAAAGAAGATATAAAACAGCTGTTGTTATGTTGCATCCCTCAAAACTGAAAAATAAATTTAACTTCCCTTTCATTATAAAAATGTAATAAAAAAATTGACATCAATCATTTGATATTGCTGTTTATGGTAAAATAAGTAAATAAATAAATATATTAATAATACCATAGATGTAAAAATAAGCAAACAGTAATGATTACGAAAAAAGAGCAATACTTTGGTATGTCCAAATTGAAAAGCTTTCTATTTAAGGAGCTTTGCTAGATCCAACCTTCAACACAGTGTTTTAAAGAATAACCTGAGTTTGTAGCCATTGAATTTTTTTTTAAATGGATACATACATTTTCTATTCATAGTGTTTTTCCCCACATCTTTCCATATTAGTGTTTTCGGTAAGAAAGGAAGCTGTTTTAAAGGGCACACGCTTAAAAAAAAATGAAATAATTTCAATACATTTCACTTTCTCAATTGACATTCTGATGGAGGGGGTAGAATTACCTTTAAAATGTCACAAAAAGATTGAAAGTTGTTTGGCAGTAAACAACAAGCACCTATTGAGTTTGTTTACATTAATCCATATCGTCATTCCAGCTATTAACCACAAAACATTTTTTTAACTTGACTTAACTTGACTGCCCAAGGCAGAGGACTCATATTGCTTCAATATAAGCTTACAGGCTACCCCAGTTACACAGAGACAATCACTATTGCTTGCATGGAAACGTTATTATAGTGATTGTTACACAGAGACAATCACTATTGCTTGCATGGATAGGTTATTTTCCTTCAATAGAACTGATAAAGGGATCAATTCTTCCAAAAACAAGACTGTAGCTGCTGTATATCTCTGATGCTGACCCAGGAGAGTGTGCCAATCAAAATTCTACATTTAGATGAAAAAAATTTAAGCAAACTTTAAAATATTTGTAATGCTTAATGTTCCTTTAGGGATAATGGTATCTCTGTATTTAAGTTAATCCAGTACAATACAATCAATAATCCAGTACAATCCAGTAAAATCAAGGAACAATGTTACAAAGCAACTGCATCATCCCACTACTTCTTGAAACCCTGTGAAGGTGGAGCACGTCGACGTCACGTCGGAATGTGATGTGGCGTTGTGTGCCTCCAAGCACCTCCTGGTTCTCCACTGTCTAGTCGTGGCCATTGCAACACTGACCGACACACACTCACTGTGACACACACACACATATCCACACACTCACATCATTTTATTTATTGCTCCCTACCTTTGGGAGCTGTTGTGAGGACCTTCAGTCTTCCTGCTCTTCACTTCTCCCTCACGCACGTCATTTTCCGGCACCACAAATCACTACAGACGGCACGTGCGAGGGAGCAGTGAGGTGCAGGAAGACTGAGCTCCTCCAGCGACCTCTCCAAGTCCTGGCCGGGTAAATTTTAGCAGAGTAGGCACCTGCAATGTAGGGAGAGCAGGTACCTACTCTGCTTTAACACTAAGCATGTCTCAAACTCGCGGCTCGCCGGGCTGCAAAGTTGTTCATTGTGGGCTGCATGCGGCCCGCAAGTTTGACATGCTTGCATTATAACCTTCCTCTGCCGTCTCTTACCTGCTGTGCCCCCTCATCCCAAACACTTATCCACAGATATATCCATATTATTTGATTCCCTTGCATCCTTCTGTGTATTTGTCCATCATTCTTTTACATTCTACACTTGTTTTGAAAGGGCCCTCTTCATCTACTGGTGCCATGTGACAAACCTGTTTTGTCAAAATGTACTGTTTATCTTGGTTTATCTTGGTTATCTGTTATACAGCTCTGATAAATATGTTGGCATTGCGACAATTGTCTAGTGTAACAGCTATCTTTCTAAACATTATGACTGTCTGGAATCAAATAATTGTAATTTTAATTGTAGTTGATTATTTGCCTAACGCTCCAAAATAAGACAAAGGGCCAGCAAATCACTCTGGTAAAATTCAAAATTTAAAAGCTGAAATGGGCAAGTATCTATACCTGGCAAAAACCTGGCAAAGGTATACATGAAGAATATTGCTGTAGTCAGGTGACGTAGATTAGCTAATTTTGTATACACATTGAGAACAATTGTCTAAACACTGATGATGTAGTAAAGTGACAATATCAAACTACATACAATAAAAAAAAATTAATTCAGCGTTATCACAAACAGCATGACGGTAACTAATGCAAGTCACAAAAATGCATTGGATTCAATTCTTCTTTAAAAGAAAAACTACATGGTAGAGCATAGCAATTTTTACATATGAGCCGTATGTCCACGATGTTTCTTCATGAGACCCACTGGATTGATAATGGCTCTCAAAACAGCCTGATTAATATTTTTAAAACTTCAGATTGAAGAGATAAATGTTGTATTTCTTTATATGTATCACTGTCAGTTTTCTAAAGCAATGTGGAAACTATATCAGTTATTAGTGATGTTGCGAACATAACATTTTCGGTTCGCGAACGACAAACGCGAACTTCCGCAAATGTTCACGAACGGGCGAACCGGGCGAACCGCCATAGACTTCAATGGGCAGGCGAATTTTAAAACCCACAAGGACTCTTTCTGGCCACAATAGTGATGGAAACGTTGATTCAACGGGACTAACACCTGGACTGTGGCATGCCGGAGGGGGATCCATGGCAAAACTCCCATGGAAAATTACATAGTTGATGCAGACTCTGTTTTTAATCCATAAAGGGCATAAATCACCTAACATTCCTAAATTGTTTGGAATAACGTGCTTTAAAACATCAGGTATGATGTTGTATCGATCAGGTAGTGTAAGGGTTACACCCGCTTCACAGTGACAGACCAAACTCCCCGTTTAACGCACCGCAAACAACCGCAAACAGACCATTTGCACAACTGCAAACTCCCCACAAGGTTGGATACCAAGCAAGCTATGTCCCGTTCCTTGTCCTCACTGATGTCATTGAAGGTCTCTTCCTCCACCCAGCCACGTACAACACCAAAGGTCCCCGAAAGGTGACAACAAGCCCCCTGGGACACCTGCTGTGTTTGGTCTTCCACCTCCTCAAAGCCACCTTCCTCCTCTGACTCCTCTTCTTCAGACTCCTCTCTCTGCGTTGCCTCTCTCTGCGTTATTATAAGGTGTGTTAAGTAGTACTATTCCTATCAGTTTAATCCCTGTTACATCCCCTATCAGGGGACGTGTATATAAGGCATTGATTTTAGGAAGCGGGAGATGGAAAAAGATGCTTGGTCGGTCCTCCTACTTCAAATTTGGGGCACTGTGCGTGCAATCTAATGTGCCACCACATAGGAGTGGTGTGTTAAGTAGTACTATTCTTATCAGTTTAATCCCTGTTATGTCCCCTATCAGGGGACGTGTAAATAAGGCATCGATTTTAGGAAGCGGGAGATGGAAAAAGATGCTTGGTCGGTCCTCCTACTTCAAATTTGGGGCACTGTGCAGGCAAACTAATGTGCCACCAGATAGGAGTGGTGTGTTAAGTAGTACTATTCTTATCAGTTTAATCCCTGTTACGTCCCCTATCAGGGGACGTGTATATAAGGCATCGATTTTAGGAAGCGGGAGATGGAAAAACATGCTTGGTCGGTCCTCCTACTTCAAATTTGGGGCACTGCGCGTGCAATCTAATGTGCCACCAGATAGGAGTGGTGTGTTAAGTAGTACTATTCTTATCAGTTTAATCCCTGTTACGTCCCCTATCAGGGGACGTGTATATAAGGCATTGATTTTAGGAAGCGGGAGATGGAAAAACCTGCTTGGTCGGTCCTCCTACTTCAAATTTGGGGCACTGCGCGTGCAATCTAATGTGCCACCAGATAGGAGTGGTGTGTTAAGTAGTCCCCCTCATCAGGCCTTTTTTAGTCGAATGTATCGCCCACTGTCAGTCCCTTCAGGATCCATCCCTCATTCATCTTAAGAAAGGTGAGGTCATCTAGACTTTTTTGACCTAAGCGACTTCTCTTCTCAGTGACAATACCTCCTGCTGCACTGAAGGTCTTTTCTGACAGGACACTTGAAGCGGGGCAGGCCAGAAGTTCTATCGCAAATTGGGATAGCTCAGGCCACAGGTCAAGCCTGCACACCCAGTAATCAAGGGGTTCATCGCTCCTCAGAGTGTCGATATCTGCAGTTAAGGCGAGGTAGTCTGCTACCTGTCGGTCGACTCGTTCTCTGAGGGTGGACCCCGAAGGGCTGTGGCGATGCGTAGGACTTAAAAAGATCTGCATGTCCTCCATCAAAAACACGTCTGTAAAGCGTCCTGTCCTTGCCGGCGTGGTCGTGGGAGGAGGAGGATTACTTTCACCTCTTCCCCTGTTAGATTCCTGTTGTGCTGTGACATCACCCTTATATGCTTTGTAAAGCATACTTTTTAATTGATTTTGGAACTGCTGCATTCTTTCCGACTTGCGGTAATTCAGTAACATTTCATGCACTTTCTGCTTATACCGGGGGTCTAGTAGCGTTGACACCCAGTACAGGTCGTTCTCCTTCAGCCTTTTTATATGAGGGTCTCTAAACAGGCATGACAGAATGAAAGACCCCATTTGCACAAGGTTGGATGCCGAGCTACTTATGTCCTGTTCCTCGTCCTCAGTGATCTCTCTGAAGGTATGTTCTTCCCCCCAGCCACGTACAACACCATGGGTACCAGATAGGTGACAACGAGCACCCTGGGATGCCTGTTGTGGTTGGTCTTCCTCCTCCTCCTCAAAGCCACATTCCTCCTCTGACTCCTCTTCCTCACAATCCTCTTCCAGCGTTGCCGCAGGTCCAGCAAGCGATGCTGATAAGGCTGTTTCTGGTGGTGATGGTGACCACAACTCTTCCTCTTCACGCTCATCTACGGCCTGATCCAGCACTCTTCACAGGGCACGCTCCAGGAAGAAAACAAATGGTATGATGTCGCTGATGGTGCCATCGGTGCGACTGACTAGGTTTGTCACCTCCTCAAAAGGACGCATGAGCCTACAGGCATTGCGCATGAGCGTCCAGTAACGTGGCAAAAAAAATCCCAGCTCCGCAGAGGCAGTCCTAGCACCCCGGTCATACAAATACTCGTTAACGGCTTTTTCTTGTTTGAGCAGGCGGTAGAACATTAGGAGTGTTGAATTCCAACGTGTCGGGTTGTCGCAAATCAAGCGCCTCACTGGCATGTTGATTCGCCGCTGGAAATCGGCAAAGTGCGCCATGGCCGTGTAGGAACGCCTGAAATGGCCACACACCTTCCTGGCCTGCTTAAGGACGTCCTGTAAGCCTGGGTACTTATGCACAAAGCGTTGTACGATCAGATTACACACATGTGCCATGCACGGCACATGTGTCAACTTGCCCAAATGCAATGCCGCCAACAAATTTCTTCCGTTGTCACAAACCACTTTGCCGATCTCCAGTTGGTGCAGAGTCAGCCACTGATCCACCTGTGAGTTCAGGGCGGACAGGAGTGGTTTTCCGTTGTGACTCTCTGCTTTCAGGCAAGTCAATACCAAGGCGGCGTGACACTGCTGTATCCGGGATGTGAAACAGTACCTGGGGAGCTGGGGGGGGTGCCGTTGATGTGGAGCAAGACGCAGCAGCAGAAGAGGACTCAGCCGAGGAGGTTATGGAAGAGGATGGAGTAGGAGGAGTAGAGGAGGTGGCAGCAGGCCTGCCTGCAAGTCGTGGCGGTGTCACCAACTCCTCTGCAGAGCCACGCATTCCATGCTTGGCAGCCGTCTGCAGGTTTACCCAATGCGCAGTGTAGGTGATATACCTGCCCTGACCATGCTTTGCAGACCAGGTATCTGCGGTCAGATGGACCCTTGCCTCAACACTGTGTGCCAGACATGCCATTACCTCCTTTTGCACAATCGAGTACAGGTTGGGGATGACCTTTTGTGCAAATTAGCTACAAATTTTTTGAACGCTTCAGACTCCACCAGCTTGTATGGTAAAAGCTGGCGGGCTAAGAGTTCAGTCAAGCCAGCTGTCAGATGCCGGGCAAGGGGGTGGCTTTGTGACATACTTGCGCTTCTTACGCCCAAACATGTCCTTGACAGACACCTGACTGTGGGCAGATGAGCAGGAACTGCTCAAGGCGAGAGACGGAGGGGCGGATGGTTGAGAGGGGGCAAGGAGGACAGCAGTGGTTAATGTGCTGGACCAGGAGGAGGATGGCGGCATTGAGTTTGTGTGCTGATTGTACTCATGTGTTGATCCCATAGGCGTTTGTGATGTGCGATCAAGTGCCTTCGCAAAGCAGTTGTACCTAGGTGGGTGTTGGACTTCCCATGACTAAGTTTCTTTTGGCACAGGTTGCAAATGGCATCACTGTTGTCAGAGGCAGACACACACAAAAAATGCCACACTGCTGAGCTCTGCAATAATGGCATTTTGGTGGTGGCAACATTGATTGGCGTGCTGTCTGGCTGACCCCGGGTGCCGATGCATGTTGTCTGACTGTGCCACTAGCTCCTTGCGACGACCTCCCCTGCTTCCAACTCGTCTTCTTCTTTTCTAGCGGGCACCCACGTGACATCCACGGATGCATTATCATCATCAACCGCTTCACTTGTATCTGACAACTCAGGAAAGGAAGCAGCAGTGGGTACAACATCATCATCATCACACCGTACGTGTGTAATGCTGCCTGACTGAGACATATCCCTGTTTTCTACCTCCTCTGGCAATAATGGTTGCACATCACTCATTTCCTCCAACTGATGTGTAAATAACTCCTCTGACCTACCAAGTGAAGCGGCTGTGGTGCTAGTGTTGGTGATGGCGGCATCAAGGTTCCGAGCGGAAGCTGTAGAAGATTGGGTGTCCTGTGTTAGCCAGTCAACTATGTCCTCAGAACTTTTCAAGTTCAGGGTACGTGGCCTCTGAACACTGGGCATTATTCTAGGGCCAAAGGGAATCACAAAACCACGACCACGACGGCCCCTGCGGGGTGGCCTGCCTCTGCCTGTCATTTTTTTTTCGATTAGTGGTACTATGCGTGCAAGCTACTGTGACAACAGATATGAGTGCACTGGTGTGACACTGTGCCCTGGCAGGCCCTGAAACGCACACTCGTGAAGGAAACTGACTGCTATTATATTACAGTCCAAAAAGTTTTTTTTATTAAATGCAAGCTATTGGGACACCAGATATGATTGAGTGGTGGCACTGGGCAGGCCCTGAAACGCACACTAGTGAAGGAAACTGACTGCTATTATATTACAGTCAAAAAAGTTTAGTTTTTATTAAATGCAAGCTATTGGGACACCAAATATGAGTGAGTGGTGGCACTGGGCAGGCCCTGAAACGCACACTCGTGAAGAAAAACTGACTGCTATTATATTACAGTCAAAAAAGTTTAGTTTTTTTTAAATGCAAGCTATTGGGACACCAGTGAGTGAGTGGTGGAACTGGGCAAGTGGGCACAGTATACGCTGTGAGCCTGACACACATGCTGGCAGACAACTAACTGCTATTCAATCTATTACAGTCAAATTTTTTTTTTTTTAAATGTACACTACTGTTACACCAGATATGAGTTGCACTTGTGTGACACTGTGCCCTGGCAGGCCCTGAAACGCACACTAGTGAAGGAAACTGACTGCTATTATATTACAGTCCAAAAAGTATTTTTTGTTAAATGCAAGCTATTGTGACACCAGATATGAGTGGTGGCACTGGGCAAGTGGGCACAGTATACGCTGCAAGCTTGACACACACGCTGGCAGACAACTAACTGCTCTTCAATCTATTACAGTCAAAATTGTATTTTATTTAAAAAATGTACACTACTGTTACACCAGATATGAGTTGCACTGGTGTGACACTGTGCCCTGGCAGGCCCTGAAACGCACACTCGTGAAGGAAACTGACTGCTATTATATTATAGTCCCAAACGTTTTGTTTTTTTTAAATGCAAGCTATTGTGACACCAGTGAGTGAGTGGTGGCACTGGGAAGGCCCTGAAACACACACTAGTAAAGGAAACTGACTGCTATTATATTACAGTCAAAAAAGTGTAGTTTTGTTTTTTTTAAATGCAAGCTATTGTGACACCAGTGAGTGAGTGGTGGCACTGGGCAAGTTGGCACAGTATATGCTGTGAGCCTGACACACAGGCTGGCTGGCAGGCAGGCAACTGCAATTACATTACACACAAAAAAAAAAAAGCAGACTGATGTTCTAGCCCTAAAAAGAGCTTTTTGGGGTGCTGCCCTTACAGCAGAGATCAAATGAGTCCTTCAGGACTGTAGTGGACACTGAATACACTAGCCTAGCTATCAATTTCCCTATCAAGTCAGCAGCAGCTACACTGTTCCTACTCTCACTAAGAATGCAGCTTCACAATGAATGTAAAATGGATGCTGTCCAGGAGGTGGGAGGGTGTGGGAGGGAGGGTCTGCTGCTGAATGGCTGGAATGTGTCTGCTGACTGTGAGGTACAGGCCAGGGTCAAAGTTTACTCAATGATGGCGAATAGGCGGCGGACCGAACAGCGCATGTGTTCACCATCCGTGGCGAACAAGCGATGTTCGCCAGGAACTATTCGCCAGCGAACAGTTCGGGACATCACTATCAGTTATGATTCGTACTGTACTCAATATAGGATTTAATATTGTTTTTGCTTGTATTTTTTTTTTTTTTTAAATGTCTGATTTTTATTGACCATTTTTTTTAAATAGTTAGTAACAGTGCAGGTGTTAGTTAGTTACAGTGCAGGTATTAGTTAGTAACAGTGCGGGTGTTAGTTAGTAACAGTGCAGGTATTAGTTAGTTACAGTGCAGGTATTAGTTAGTAACAGTGCAGGTATTAGTTAGTTACAGTGCAGGTATTAGTTAGTAACAGTGCAGGTATTAGTTAGTTACAGTGCAGGTATTAGTTAGTAACAGTGCAGGTATTAGTTAGTTACAGTGCAGGTATTAGTTAGTAACAGTGCAGGTATTAGTTAGTTACAGTGCAGGTATTAGTTACAGAGTGGAGGGCATGGCGCCCATAAGTGAGTTAACAGTAATAAAGATTGCAATAATAATGATTATAACAATAAGATGATTACAATATGAATATAATTACTATATTACATACCAGATATGTGTAACATATTACAGTTTGCTTTAGGTTGGTTCTAGTTCTAAATATTATCTTGGTGAGATGTAGATAAACGTGAATTATAATGTCCGAATGACAGTGACAGTTGTGCAACGATCTGAAAACAAGGTAGGAATATGACACCATTTGGCCTTCTGCATTTTACCCCAATCACCCCTAGCTGAGTACCATATATACTCGAGTATAAGCCGACCCGAATATAAGCCGAGGCCCCTAATTTTACCCAAAAAAACTGGGAAAACTTATTGACTCGAGTATAAGACTAGGGTGGGAAATGCAGCAGCTACTGGTAAATTTCTAAATAAAATTAGATCCTAAAAAATATATATTAATTGAATATTTATTTTACAGTGTGTGTATGAATGCAGTGTGTGTGTATGAATGCAGTGTGTGTGTATGAGTGCAGCGTGTGTGTATGAGTGCAGCATGTGTATGAGTGCAGCGTGTGTATGAGTGCAGCGTGTGTATGAGTGCAGCGTGTGTATGAGTGCAGCGTGTGTGTATGAGTGCAGCGTGTGTGTATGAGTGCAGCGTGTGTGTATGAGTGCAGCGTGTGTGTGTATGAATGCAGTGTGTGTATGAGTGCAGCGTGTGTGTATATGAGTGCAGTGTGTGTATGAATGCAGTGTGTGTGTGTATGAGTGCAGTGTGTGTATGAGTGCAGCGTGTGTATGAGTGCAGCGTGTGTATGAGTGCAGCGTGTGTGTGTATGAGTGCAGTGTGTGTATGAATGCAGTGTGTCTGTATGAATGCAGTGTGTCTGTATGAATGCAGTGTGTGTGTATGAGTGCAGTGTGTATGAGTGCAGTGTGTGTTTGTGTGTGTTGCAGAGCCGTGGGGGATGGGCAATTTTATTTTTATTTTTAATTATTTTAATATATTTTTTATTATTATATTTTTTTTTCGTCCCCCTCCCTGCTTGATACATGGCAGGGAGGGGGGCTCTCCTTCCCTGGTGGTCCAGTGGCATTGGCAGTTCAGTGGGGGGGAGGAAGGGGGCTGGCAGAGATGTTACTTACCTCTCCTGTCAGCTCCCTCCTCCTCCGCGCCGTCCATTCAGCTCTTCTGTCAGCTCACACTGTAAGTCTCGCGAGAGCCGTGGCTCTCGCGAGATTTACACTGGGAGCTGACCGAGGTGCTGAACGGACGTCGCGGAGGAGGAGGGAGCTGACAGGAGCTGCAGGAGAGGTAAGTAACATCTCTGCAGCCCCAGTCTGTATTATGGCAATGTAAATTGCCATAATACAGACTATTGACTCGAGTATAAGCCGAGTTGGGGTTTTTCAGCACAAAAAATGTGCTGAAAAAATCGGCTTATACTCGAGTATATATACGGTACTATCCTAAAGGGTCTGATTCGACCATGGTTGCTTTGAGGTACTATATATATGTTTGCATAGCCTCTCCTCGACCACTCCGTCAGAGCCCAGTCTCATTAAGGTTCAAATCCCTGGTGGTGTGAGGGCATTAAAGCTGAAAGTGTACAGTACAGCTTATCTGGGTGTTTTGGAGAGGAGGGAAGGGCTAAGATAATGGAGGGCGAGCTACGAGGACATAGTTCATTCTTGGAGAAGGGGATATTTCATCATGTTTGTGGTCCAAGCTTGTGGGAAGCTATATGTACCTACCCTGATTTGGAGAATTATTTAATGGGGAAACCCAACCGTAAAGGTATTTTGTGCTGTATTAGATAAAATGAAATAACGTGTAGATAAGTCATATAAGGTAGAATAAAATAGTTACACAACAAGAAAATGTATATTAATTTGGGGGTGGTTCTTGGCGGAGAACATAGGGGGAACGCCATGTCATAGACGTTTCTGGTCCAACACTAGATTGTTAAAAACCATAAGTGTTTCACATAGTGAGTACAGAAGACTCCCACTTACACCATTGGAGCAGGAATTTCTGCATGTTTCTACTCTTGGCCCATTCTTTTTCATGGATATATGTGGAATTGACTCTGGTAACCACTTCTGAGATGTTGGGACTAGTGTCACTTTTCCAATGGGCGGCTATGGTAACTTTTGCAGCTAACAATATATTTATTACTGCTGCTCTGGAAGGTATATCTCCTATGTTAGGGAGTAAATGTAAAATATATGGCTGGTGACAGTGGGAATTTTAGGCCTCCTATTTTGTGAAGTAATAGTTGTATAGTTATCCAATAAGGTTGAAGCTTCGTACATTCCCAAAATATATGTATTAGAGTACCTTTCGCTGCTTTACACCTCCAGCAATTTGGCGTTAAATCAGTATACATTTTGCTTAATCTATTAGGGGTCATATACCATCTCATCATAATTTTAAAATACGCTTCCCAGTGTGTTACACAATTGGAAGACTGTTTAGTGTGGTGTATGGCCTGTTCCCATTCCAAAACTGGAAATGCCACACCCATATCTTCTTCCCATTTTAGCATGTAAGGCATCTTGGCGAACTTCTTGGTATCAAATTGCGCTAAATAGCAATATGTGAGGAATTTTGTATTAGAAAGCGACTTGTGTGTAGGGTGGCATAAACGTCCTAGTTTGCTCAGGGATTCTGGGGCTACATAATGTACTGCTTTAGATTGCAATATATGTTTCACTCTTAAATAAAGGAAAATGTCACGGGGTGGAAGTTTAAAGATTGCTTGGAGTTCTGGAAAAGGTAATAGACCTTTATCATCATATAATAAGTGTAAGTGGGTAATACCTTGGACAGTCCAGTGTTGAACTGGGAGGTTCGGAGAAATGAATGAAAGAGCCGTTAATGGTGCTATGAACAATTGTTCATTGTAGGGGCATATTGATGAGCTCCAGGCGCTCCATGATTTGAGAAGAAATCTTGTGTTAGGTAAGCTGATAGATATTGGGCATGTGGGAGAGGTCCATAGCATGTCTGGAAGGGAGTGAATATTTCCGCATTTGGACTCAAGTTGGAGCCATACCCGTTTGGATTTGCGTGTCATAATGTTTAAGCATTGTGCTAATAATGTGGCTCTATAGTAGTTTTTAACGTTGGGAACGCTAAGTCCTCCTTTGCTAATGGGACGCCATAGGGACTGGAATGATACCCTTGGAGTTTTTTTCTTCCAAATGTGGGCGTTGATGGCGATTTGGAATCGATTAATGAGAGAGTTGGGGAGTGCTATGGGAAGAGTCCTAAATAAATATAATATATTGGGC
The DNA here is from genome assembly GCF_036172605.1 of Pelobates fuscus. Taxonomy (NCBI): domain Eukaryota; kingdom Metazoa; phylum Chordata; class Amphibia; order Anura; family Pelobatidae; genus Pelobates; species Pelobates fuscus. The sequence goes on along the minus strand of NC_086320.1, from coordinate 350,906,502 downwards.
AGGATCATCATTTTAATGGAGTTAATCCTACCTAACCAGGATATGTGTGTGTTGAGCCATGAGTCTGTTTGTTTGATTATCTTGGATAAAACCACTTCATAATTTTCCTTAATAATTTGTGCTCTTCTATGCAGGGATGTATTTACCACAAGGCAAACAAGGCATTTGCCTAGGGCGGCACTTTCAGGGCGGGCGCCAAAAAATGCCACCCAAGCTCCCAGACAAATGCCTTGTTTGCCTTGTGTTCTGGGGCTGTCCACCTTACTGTGAGGGAGTGAGTGTATGTGAGTTAAAATGGGTGTGCCTGTGAGTGTGTGTATGTCATTTTATGTGTATCTGACAGTGTGTGCCTGTCAGTGAGTGGGTGTGTCAGTGTGTGTCTGTCAGTGAAAGTGTGTGTTGGTTAAACAGTGTGTTTAAAAATGACTGTGTATCTGTCAGTGAGTGTATATCAGTGCATGTATCAATGAAGGCATGTGTCTGTCAGTCCAAAAAATGGCCATGACACGAATTGGGGGTGGGCGGGGGGTTAAATTTAGATATTGTGGGTGCCCGAATTTAGTCGTGCCTAGGGCAACACAAATCCAAAATACACCACTGCTTGTATGTGTAATTTTGACACCTAAGTAGGAAATAGAGGATTTACGCCAGTCGAATGAATGTGTGGCTTGTAGGGTTTCTAAGGTTCCTGGGTTTAGTCATATCGGGAAAATTTGAGTTTTTGTTATATTGTTCCGGTAAAGAGATATTTTACCATACTCAGCCAAAGCGTCTAGTAAATGAGGGATAGTTTCCGATGGGTTCGTGAGGAAGAGCATTACGTCGTCTGCAAAAAGAGAACGTTTTTTCTCACCTGCGGGAGTGTGTATACCAGGAAGAGAGGTGTCTTGTTTTATTGTTCTAACCAACGGTTCTAGACATAATATGAAGATTAAGGGTGACAATGGGCAGCCTTGTCTAGTGCCGTTGGTTATTTGAAAGCTACGTGAAATAAAGCCTGAATTGAATACTTTTGCTGATGGTGATGCATATACAGCTTTTATACTTGTTATAAAGGAAGGGGAAAAATTAAATGCTGCTAGGATGTTGTTCATATATAACCAATTTAAGCGATCGAAGGCCTTCTCCGCGTCTAAGGCCATTAATACCCCTTTATATCCTTTTTGGTGGGCCCAGTCTAGTAAGTCCAAGCAGTAATGCGTATTATCACCTACTTGTCTTCCTGGCACGAACCCTGCTTGTTCTGTGGATACTAAGTCGGGTAGTAGGGATTTTAACCTATTGGCTACTAGTTTTGCATATAATTTTACGTCCGCATTTAGTAATGATATAGGTCGCAAATTACTACAGATTGTAGGCGGTTTATTCGGTTTGGGCAATGTTATGATATATGCTTCTAGCATTTCATGTGGGAATTCTCCTGTATTTTTTATTTTGTTAAATAGATTAGTTATGTAAGGAGTGAGGTGAGGTTCCAATTTAATATAATAATAATTGGATAGTCCATTGGAGCCTGGGGCTTTGTGTTTAGGAAGAGACATAATGGTTTGTTTTACTTCTTCGTCTGTAAATGGCTTAGTTAGAAGGTTGTCCTGTTGAGGTGTAATTTGCGGAAGAGCTATATGTGATAGATAGCGTAACACCTCTTCTTGTGTAGGTATAATGGTGTTTTTGTTGTTTGTAAGGTTGTAAAGATCTTCGTAGTAATTTGCAAGTTCATTCACTATGTCAATAGGATTATAAAGTTTTGCGTTAGATTTGGAGGTAATGTATGGAATTTTTGTTTGGAGATAGTTACATTTCAATCTATTGGCAAGCAGTTTACCCGCCTTGTTGCCCATGATGCAATGATTCTGTTTTAGTTTGTGAGCGTATTTAGTAAATTCTTGTGTTTGTAAATGTTGGATTTTTTCACGTGTCAATGCTATTTTTTGTATAAAGATTTGGAGGGGGAAGATTTGTTAAAGGGATGTCACTGTTATTTGGATTCCATTAAGTTCTCCTACTAAAATCAGCAGTCTGCCTGCTTGGTCCGAGTATTGGTTATGTAAAGTAAAGCACCAGTCCGAGTGAAAAAGTATAGCCACTCCTTTAGTTTTCTTAGGTGCATAAGCGTGGTATGCTGTGGGGTATTTTTTGGAGCGTAATTGAGGCGTGTTTGCAGCGCTAAAATGAGTCTCTTGCAAACATGCTATGGCTGCATTGGATGTATGCATATCTTTGAGCACCTGTCAGCGTTTGTAAGGACTGTTAAGGCCCTTAACGTTAAGGGACCAAATTTTCATTGTATTAGGGATCATAATCTTATCGTGTCAAGTGTATCTTTATGTGATAGTATAAAGAGCTCATTGGGCCTATGAACGTACTCTTAAAGTGGTTGGATCCGTGAAAATATTTTACACCTATCCATTGACTGTAATGATTGGTGGGCGTCAATAAATTGGGGACCATACGGTTCGTGTGGGTCTTTATGGGCTCGAGCAAGGGGGAAGGGAAAGAGGGGGAAGAACAGTAACCAAAGTATTTACATTGTTCTTCTGCATTAGGAAGATACAAGTAGGTCATTTAGAGAGCACTAATAAGTGGTTTCCAGAGATGACCTAAGTTGGGGGGTGGTAGTGAACTCCTACCGACCTGATATTTAACCCCTTAAGGACCAAACTTCTGGAATAAAAGGGAATCATGACATGTCACACATGTCATGTGTCCTTAAGGGGTTAAACAAGTTTATTTTCAAGAACTAAATATAATATAACATAACATTTGACAGAAACGAGAACGAAATGAAAGCAGAGGGTTTGTATCCGATGGAGGAATGGAGGAAGACAAGGAGATAGACAAGGAGAGAGATCGAAGGGTAGACATGGTGAAGCACACATGGCACGGAACATTGCAGAGGCATATTTCGTGCCTTTTTGTTTTACCGATTTGGTGTACTATCGAGTGATCTAATCGCTAGATGCATGGCATATATACGAATTGCATGTAAGCGATGGGAAGTTAGTAAGGTGTCTGCATCGTAGCTTTTGGGTATAGCTTTCCAATGTTGCTTCAGTAACACAGTAACTCCCTCTTTTACGTACCTACGTACAAGACACTGTGCTATATACCTTTCTATGCAACAAAATTGTTATACTTTACTGTCTATTCTTTTAAGCTTCATATACCCCAATAGCGACCTGTAACTCATACTGATAAGCTTTAGGGTTGGTATCCGCATTGATGGATAGATGTGATAATATGCCAGCATGCAGCCTAGCAATGTACTCTTATAGAGGGCAGGTTTACCTATGAACTATGTACAATATGTATTGCTTTATAACACAGTTTCTAAGTTTACATTTTTTTTTATTTTTTTTTTTTATGAGCTAGGTATAATCGTCAGGTTTGAACCTGTGATCAAAAATGTTCAACATTGCAGGTAAACAGTGCATTAACTATATTATTTTGTGAGTATACCCATGTCTTCTCCACGTCTTCCATCAGTCTCGGTTTTGCTCTGTTTGTTATTTCTTCTTTTGTGCTCCAGCCAATTGCCACTCTGACGGAATTCTTCTTGGGTAGGTTGCAGTTGGATTCGGTTGATGGATGTCAGCATTATTCCAAAGACCCTAACCCGTGAGTATTTTCATTCCATCTCCTGGTTCTGTAATTACTCGTGTTTTACCTTGGCGCCAGACTATCAACTTTGTTGGGTATCCCCATTTGTAAGGCACATTATTATTCCGCAAGGTTTTCGTGATTGTAATGAATTCCTTGCGTTTAGCCATGGTGGCGGCAGGTAAATCCGCAAATAATGAAATATTGTTGTGAGGATCAGGGAGTGTATGAGATTTTCTTGCTGCCGTTAATAGAGTGTCTTTATGTGCATAATAATGAAATTTGACAATGACATCTCTAGGGACCTCATTTGATAGGCGGGCCGGTCGTGGAAGTCTGTGCATCCTGTCGTAGGCCCAAGCAGAGTCAGGAAGATCTGGGACTAGTGACTTACATATAGAAAGAATGTAGGCCGGGAATGCGTCCTGAGAGACATCGTCGGGTATGCCACGGAATCTGACATTTTGTCTCCTTGATCTATCCTCCAAGTCAGCTAATTTCAATTTCAGCATGTCATTTTCCTCAGATAGTTTTTGAAGTTTGTCTACTACTTCGTTATGGGCTACGCATAGCTCTTCTGATTTATTCTCCAAGTGGCTAGTTCTATCACCTATGTTGGTGATCTCTTTGCGGAGGTCCTCATCTATTCACTGGAAATCCGCTTTAATCGTTGCACAAAGCTCCTGTAGCATTTTATGGGGACTCCGTTCAGTAATCGGGGAATCAGAGTATTTAGAGGAGGCTGATTCTTGGTCAGAAAGACCGTCCAACATTATAGCTGTTTCTTCGTCGCCATCTTGGAAATCTCTCTTTCTATCTTTTTTCCTCGTTCTCGGAAATTCCGTCGTTTTGAGCTGTTTCGATGGTGACATAGTGTTCACCTGTGTCAGTGGACCCTGCGGGGTGTAGTATTATATATTGTTTGCTATTAAAGTCGCTGATCAGGTCGGGTTTTCAGCGGAGCCCTCAAGCCATGCGACCGTGTTCGCCGGAAGTCACGCCCCCTTTTTGCTTGTATTTTTTTAAAGAGCATTTTCATATAAAACAAATACATAGAAAAACGGTACAGTGTTGGCCATACATTATCAAACATATAATAATGTATAAAGAAAATGACAAGCGCATTCAATAATATAGCTATTATTATATAAGGCAGGATACACTATAACAAAATAACACACAAAGTATCCAATTCAGGCATTTTATGAAAGCTATGTCTATTGCAGTAAACAGTCATTACTAGGAGGAGGGGGAAAATGATGGTCGGGGAGGGGTGAAGAGGGTAATCTAGGTATTGAAGAAAATACCAATTGTGAAATGAATAAATGTTTTTTATGAACATGGGGGGAGGGCATATGTAATATGTATCTCTCACAGAAGTTTTTTTTTTAAAATATAAGGTGTAGGGGGCATTAATTAATTGAGTAGATGGCCTATATTAAAGTTGTATACCTCTCCGATAAAAGGTTATCCATGAGGAACATATATTAAGGGAAGATAGATAATTGTTAGTAAATTATGTATTCTTACAAGACTTTTCCACTCTAGTTAATTTTCTTTATTTATAGTTTATTTTACAAATTTATCTCTATGAAGTATTTATATATATCGGAAAGCAGCCATATGATGAAACATATTAAAATATAGACCAGGGTAGGCAACTATCGTCACTCCAGATGTTGTGGATATATCTCATAATGCTCTTACAGCTATCAAAGTATCAGGGGAGCTGTAGTCCACAACATATGGAGTGCTGAAGCTTGCCTACCCCAAATATAAACTAAATATTTTGTATCTACTATGTCAACTTCCTTCAAACATGGTAAAAGAAATGTACATGTTGATCACTGCAAAAGGTACATGTTGATCACTGTTCTAAATATATTTTGTCATCTCACATTGTGTCAATATCAGTTTGGAAAAGGCTAGTGCATAAATTAGAGCTGTATTCTTGTTACAAATATTTTTACTCAACCTTTAATTTTCTAAAACTGTCATCATGTTAATTCAAGGCAATTAAGTAAAGGTTATTCATTTAACCTACATGAAATGGATCCAGGATTTTGACTGCAGCTTTGCTCCCATTTTTCTTGTGCATTACTTTAAAAACTTTGCCATAGGTTCCTTTACCAATGGTTTCAATTATCTCCCACGTTTCGGACGGGTCAGGAAAGCCATCGAATACCAGTGATTTTCCAGTAAATGAAAGCATCCTTAAGGTATCATTCTGAAAAAAACGTAAATATGAGCCATTACATTTATCATAATTTGCTAGCAGATGGACATAAAATTATGTGTGGTATCATATGAATCTACTTGCTGTTTGAGTATTTATTGTGGTCATTGTTGACAGGAGACCGTAAATAAAAAGACAAAAATCAAGAAAAATAAGTAGACATAAAAATAATAGTTCAGTGACTGTACGGGAATTCTGAACGAGTTATTGTACTTAGTAGGCATTTTGACAATTATCTAGTGTAACAGCTATTTTTCTAAACATTATGACCGTCTGGAATTTAAAAACAGCCATTAGCATTGTCCTGTGATATGACTAGGTCCCAGAATCACCTTGGACTTGAGCCCATAGGAAAGCTTGATGACCCTACACTGACAAAGAGGTTGAGATATGTCTGTATATATCCCCCACCTTTCATGTCCTCTCCCCTAAATCCATGAACAGCATGCTGTTGATGCTCTTAAGATCTTAATAAAATCATAGCCAGAAACAAGTACATCCTACTGCACAGTCAGGTATTCAAATTCAATGCAATCTTGCCAAGCTACATAACAAATAGAGGGACGAACAAAAATGTTTCAGCACCCCATCCTGACAGTCACCTGGGGGACATCACCCACACGTAGTGATGTCGCGAGCATAACATTTTCAGTTCGCAAACGGCGAACTTTCGCAAATATTCGCGAACAGGCGAACCGGGCGAACCGCCATAGACTTCAATAGGCAGGCAAATTTTAAAACCCACAGGGACTCTTTCTGGCCACAATAGTGATGGAAAAGTTGTTTCAAGGGGACTAACACCTGGACTGTGGCATGCCGGAGGGGGATCCATGGCAAAACTCTCATGGAAAATTACATAGTTGATGCAGAGTCTGGTTTTAATCCATAAAGGGCATAAATCACCTAACATTCCTAAATTGTTCGGAATAACGTGCTTTAAAACATCAGGTATGATGTTGTATCGATCAGGTAGTGTAAGGGTTACGCCCGCTTCACAGTGACAGACCAAACTCCCCGTTTAACGCACCGCAAACAACCCCAAACAGTCCATTTGCGCAACCGCAAACTCCCCATTTGCACAAGGTTGGATACCAAGCTAGACATGTCCCGTTCCTTGTCCTCACTGATGTCATTGAAGGTCTCTCTTCCTCCTCCCAGCCACGTACAACACCAAGGGTCCCCGAAAGGTGACAACAAGCCCCCTGGGTCGCCTGCTGTGTTTGGTCTTCCACCTCCTCAAAGCCACCTTCCTCATCTGACTCCTCTTCTTCAGACTCCTCTCTCTGCATTGCCTCTCTCTGCGTTATTATAAGGTGTGTTAAGTAGTACTATTCCTATCAGTTTAATCCCTGTTACGTCCCCTATCAGGGGACGTGTATATGGCATCAATTTTAGGAACCGGGAGATGGAAAAAGATGCTTGGTCGGTCCTTCTACTTCAAATTTGGGGCACTGCGCGTGCAATCTAATGTGCCACCAGATAGGAGTGGTGTGTTAAGTAGTACTATTCTTATCAGTTTAATCCCTGTTACGTCCCCTATCAGGGGACGTGTATATAAGGCATCGATTTTAGGAACCGGGAGATGGAAAAAGATGCTTGGTCGGTCCTCCTACTTCAAATTTGGGGCACTGCGCGTGCAATCTAATGTGCCATCAGATAGGAGTGGTGTGTTAAGTAGTACTATACTTATCAGTTTAATCCCTGTTACGTCACCTATCAGTGGACGTGTATATAAGGCATCGATTTTAGGAACCGGGAGATGGAAAAAGATGCTTGGTTGTTCCTCCTACTTCAAATTTGGGGCACTGCGCGTGCAATCTAATGTGCCACCAGATAGGAGTGGTGTGTTAAGTAGTACTATTCTTATCAGTTTAATCCCTGTTACGTACCCTATAAGGGGACGTGTATATAAGGCATCAATTTTAGGAACCGGGAGATGGAAAAAGATGCTTGGTCGGTCCTCCTACTTCAAATTTGGGGTACTGCAGTGCAATCTAAGGTGCCACCAGATAGGAGTGGTGTGTTAAGTAGTACTATTCTTACCAGTTTAATCCCTGTTACATCCCTTATCAGGGGACGTGTATATAAGACATCGATTTTAGGAAGCGGGAGATGGAAAAAGATGCTTGGTCGGTCCTCCTACTTCAAATTTGGGGCACTGCGCGTGCAATCTAATGTGCCACCAGATAGGAGTGGTGTGTTAAGTAGTAATATTCTTATCAGTTTAATCCCAATGTCACGACTACTAGTGTGGTCCAGCACGCAGAAACTATGTAAACATATACATAGGCAAGAAAAGGAAAATAAAAGGACAGAGCGTAAACCGGACTTAGAATAGCCGGACTAATACGCTAGAGACAGAGAATGGTCAAAGGGAAAGCCGAGGTCAAGGAAGCCAGAAAATACACAATATCGTTTACACAAGCCAAGTCAGGGAAACCAGAATTCAGAATAACCAGGGAAAAGCCAAGATCAGGATACCAGGAAATCAGATTTACAATGATAAAGCACTCTCAGGAAACCAGGAACAGGAAACCACGACAGGGCAAGGTATTGGGGTGAGCTAGGGATTTAAATATCACGCGGCGGGCCAGCAGCCGCGACACCCTGTTACGTCCCCCTCATCAGGCCTTTTTTAGTCGAATGTATCACCCACTGTCAGTCCCTTTGGGATCCATCCGTCAAGGTTCCGAGCGGAAGCTGTAGAAGATTGGGTGTCCTGTGTTAGCCAGTCAACTATGTCCTCAGAACTTTTCAAGTTCAGGGTACGTGGCCTCTGAACACTGGGCATTATTCTAGGGCCAAAGGGAATCCCAGCACCACGACGGCCCCTGCGGGGTGGCCTGCCTCTGCCTGTCATTTTTTTTTCGATTAGTTGTACTATGCGTGCAAGCTACTGTGACAACAGATATGAGTGGCACTGTGCAGTGGGAGAAGTTGGCAGAGTAGACGCTGTAGGCCTGACACACACGCTTGCAGACAACTATTTGCTATTCAATCTATTACAGTCAAAATATATATATTTTTTTTAAATGTACACTACTCTTACACCAGATATGAGTTGCACTGGTGTGACACAGTGCCCTGGCAGGCCCTGAAACGCACACACGTGAAGGAAACTGACTGCTATTATATTACATTCCAAAAAGTTTTTTTTTTTTTAAATGCAAGCTATTGGAACACCAGATATGAGTGAGTGGTGGCACTGGGCAGGCCCTGAAACGCACACTCGTGAAGGAAACTGACTGCTATTATATTACAGTCCAAAAAGTTTAGTTTTTTTTAAATGCAAGCTATTGTGACACCAGATATGAGTGGTGGCACTGGGCAAGTGGGCACAGTATACGCGGTATACGCTTTTTTTTTTGTAAATGTACACTACTGTTACATCAGATATGAGTTGTACTGGTGTGACACTGTGCCCTGGCAGGCCCTGAAAAGCACACGCGTGAAGGAAACTGACTGCTATTATATTACAGTCAAAAAAGTTTTTTTTTTTTTTTTAATGCAAGCTATTGTGACACCAGTGAGTGAGTGGTGGCACTGGGCAGGCCCTGAAACGTACGCTAGTGAAGGAAACTGACTGCTTTCATATTACAGTCAAAAAAGTTTTGTTTGTTTTTTAAATGCAAGCTATTGTGACACCAGTGAGTGAGTGGTGGCACTGGGCAAGTGGGCACAGTATATGCTGTGAGCCTGACACACAGGCTGGCAACTGCAATTACATTACACAGAAAAAAAAAAGCAGACTGATGTTCTAGCCCTAAAAAGGGCTTATTGGGGTGCTGTCCTTACAGCAGAGATCAGATGAGTCCTTCAGGACTGTAGTGGACACTGAATACACTAGCCTAGCTATCAATTTCCCTATCAAATCAGCAGCAGCTACACTGTCCCTCCTCTCACTAAGAATGCAGCTTCACAATGAATGTAAAATGGTTGGTGTCCAGGAGGTTGGAGGGTCTGGGAGGGAGGGTCTGCTGCTGATTGACTGGAATGTGTCTGCTGACTGTGAGGTACAGGGTCATAGTTTACTCAATGATGACGAATAGGGGGCGGACCGAACAGCGCATATGTTCGCCGTCCGTGGCGAACGCGAACAAGCAATGTTCGCCAGGAACTATTCGCCTGTCTTTATATGCCTTTTTATTAGTATTTCCGCATCAGATTTAACATTAACCCCTTAAGGACCAAACTTCTGGAATAAAATGGAATCATGACGTGTCACACACGTCATGTGTCCTTAAGGGGTTAAAGGCCTTGAATTAATATATTTAGATAGGGGTTTCAAAAGATTTAATATTTTTGGCAAAACAAAAAAATATATATAATTTAAGAAAATATATTTAAAAATATATATTTAAAAAAAATCTGAATATTAAAATATTTGACAAAATATTACATAATTTAAAAAGCTTATCCATTATCTTATTGGATGTCTTCCATGACATTTGGATACAATTGTAAAACTATTTAATGGAAGGACCTTGAGGCATTACACACAGATCTATTTGCCACGTTATGCGCACAAACTCATTGAAGCTCACAGTATCAGTCCATGAAACTACCGAAAATGAAACATTTGGTCACCTTGGGTGGAGACTTTTATTATCCTCAAGGATCGTCTTCGTGTCTCCTTCTCCTGTAGTTTGCTTGGTTTCTCTGGGGGTTAACAAACGCATCTGGGGCAGGAGGGATCTCCTCCTTGACCTTTGGAATCTTTCACTTCCCATCCCTTCTTTTACTTACAGTAAAAGTAAGTGGATCATATGTACCACATACATGCTCGTGCCATCCAATAACATCGACATTTTGTAAATAATTTCAGCAATAAACTACCTAACACCTACAAGAACAGCCAAGATCTCTGTCCAGCGTAACCTAAGAATGGAGACGTTGTTATTGTACTTATTATATCCCTTTACATTTTACCCTGCAATAATTCTACACTGCAATTATACAAGTGCCAAAGACATGTTTTATTAAGAGCTTCATTAATCTAACCAGCCAAGAAGACAATAGACTTGTATGATTAACAAATAAATAATAATAATATTCACATATATTATTGGGACAGTTGGTTAATGTACCTGGAAAAACAAACACATTCCTGACAATCTGAAAATCTAGGACAGTTAGCAGCTATATCCTCCAGCTTTAACACCATCCTGCTGACATGATGTAAAAAGTGCACACAAACTGTACAAAGTGACCAGCAGGGCAATAATTCTAAAAAGACATATTCAGATCCTCAACCCTTTAAACTTGCTACAATGGATTCAGCTTCCCAGCTCTGCCAAACCACATCCAACCGCAAATTAGAGGAGGAGGCAGGTGTTAGGAACACATACTAAACAATGCATACTCAGGAATTATGTAATCGAAAGAAAATATTCAAAAATTAACTTAACTTAAACTATTAACTAATCATTAAGCACTTTCACATCACTTTGTTCTGCAGCAGAATCAGTTTTTGTGGCTATATGTTTACCACATAGGAATAAATAATATATATTAACATAATATGAATAAAATGTACTAGAAATAGTATGTGTAGTATACAAATATAATCACAATTCACTCTGGTGATTGAATAGTATATGTGCAGTCTGATACAGTTTGTTATAAAACACAGTAATAATTTTATATGTTGCTGGGAAACAAAAACAGTATCCCTTTAATCAAGATTCTTTTGTATTTGAAATATAAAAGTGGCATATACATCATTCAGACAATTAGAACACAATTTCTTAAATTCATGAATCTTAAAAAGCATTGAATACAGGTTAGACATCCATAGAATAATATATATATATAAAAAGAAGAAACACAAGTCTGTTAAAATCCAATTGTGACTGTCATGTATTTTAACCAACTTGCTACATCACATTGTATTCATTAATTAGCCGAATCAGACTGCAAACTGTATGTCTGATGGAAATGCACCCCCTGTATCAACATTAAAAGTGGTAATATCTCAGTGGTACTCACCTACATGAAGGTAGAATATGATCTGAGAAGCTGGTATATATCCCCTGCTTACCTTGCACAGGAATTGTGTTTTATCTGCCTATTTCCTGACATGCAGAACATTAAAATTTTACAGGTAAACATTCTGATGACCAATGTGAACTGTGAAACTGGTGTCAACTAAGCTACACAGGTCTTAGATAGGCTGCTCTGTCCCCCCAAAAATGTTCTTTTCCTGCCTCACATTCTCAAATGGAATGTGGTAGATTACAAGGTATTACTAAGCTCTTTCAGCAAAGGAAGTTAATAGGTCATGTCTATTTAAACATACTTGAAACCAGGAATTTACCAGGGAACTGCAAATGTAAGGTAACAATAAATAAGTTTGCTAAATGGTGCCTTTCACTCATTTTTCCTCAATATTTGCAATTTCCTAATTACCTTTTTTTGTAAATAAACACTATTATATTTTCTAAACTATTTCTCAATTTTTAAGCAAAACATACTCTGTGCATTCCATAACAGTCCTTTAAAAGGCTACATGACCCATTAAGTAAACCCAGTTATATGTAATCATTAATATTATTTAATCATATTTCAATTAACATCAACCATTTTCTCAATTTTAGAATAGGGGTGAGCAAAATTCTCTAGCGCTAACAATGTGATCCGATAACTGTTCCAGTGCAATCTATCCTGTCTGACGTGTAAAATGATAAATATACACAAGGTATGTTCTTTGCTCAGACATGTATAAATATATACGGTAAGTGCACCGTGCTCTAGGGTTTAGCACGGTCTGCCTAATAAGAGCTGACAATAGTGAGGGATTAGTTTCTGATCCAGCTTTCTGGTTACTATTGGCTACAGTGTGTCATCTAGCAAATAAATCTTATAACGGGGAGCTTTTCTCAAGTAAGCAAAACTCTTTGTATAGATTGAGATTCCATATGGGCTGATAAGGTTTGTACTGTTCATTAAATATTGATATAAGGACTAAGCAGACAGGTCATCAGTATACTGATGGGTATTACAGTAAGAGAGATTTTACTGTCAGCCAGGAAAGTAATCTCCTCTTACAGTGAGAGGGAATGGAGTAGCAGAATGTTACTACTTAAACAAGCTATAGATCTAAGGACAGTAAGGGTGAAATGATGGCTATAGGAATGATATAAATGTGACTCCATCACGGTTATTCACTCAGGGTTAATAAAACATAACATTTTGTCTAAATGGGCAGAATTGAGTTAAAATGACCAGAATTTGTCCGGAATCAAAATTTTTATAGACTGTAAGCTCATTTGAGCAGGGCCCCCATCTACCTATTGTTCCTTTGTCACTGTGTAATTGTCTCATTTATTGTAAATTCCCCCCCCCCCCCATTCATAATATTGTAAAGCGTTGAGGAATTTGTTAGTGCTATATAAATACCAATAATAATAATATTTATTAAAGCCAAATCCTGAAGAAATTTAGTTATTCTGACCAAATGAGCACCATGGTGGTCTGGTGCTCTTCAGAGTAAGTCATCAAATTCTTTAATAGTTTCTCAACTTGTATCTTGTCCGGCACCCATTGCCTCCTCTATTGCCACCAGAGGCTCCTGCAATGAGCTTCCATTCGCTGCACTGACCTAACCCCTACTGTGCAGATGGAACCCAGGGAAGTTGTCAAACCACACTAAACAGCTTAACATCTTACTGTGGGGTGGCATTGGAGCATTCCTACAGTAGGCTTTAGTTATTGTAAAGTGCTTCTTTAGACATGCTCATGCCTCTATAAGATAAATTGGGACATCTTGCCTATATGAGAGCACTTCAGTAGCACTCAGCATATATGGAGCACATATGGAGAAACAGAAAGTAAAGGCGGTGAGGGGGGCAATTTGCCCCCTCCTAGATTATTCATAAACCCACTTGTGTGGCTTATAGCCTAGAGTGCCAGTGCTTGGGGAAGTGCCCTCATCTTCATGTACTTGGCAGAGTAGGCATCTATCACCTACACATGACAAGTGCCTACTCTCCCAAATATCTCAATGTCTGGGGGAAGTGAGGGAGCTCTGTGTATAATATGCTGTTCCTACACATCTCCCTTCTGTGAGCCGGCAACCAGGATATGATATCTTCCCAGCATCGGCATTACTATAGGGAACACATCTTTGCAGGAAGAGCAAAGTGATCCCATCACAACTCACTGGCCACCATGGAGAGGATCCACCCTAGCCCTTCCAGAGAAAAGTAAAGAAGCTGGGTGGACCTTTTAATACTTGAATGTATGTATGAATGTGTCTATGATTGTGTGTTAGTAGGTCTGTGATTGTGTATGGAAATGTGATTGTGTGCCTGTGATTGTATGTGTGTATGTCTGAGATTAGGTTTGTGTTTATGTGTATGTCTGTGATTATGTGTTTGTGTATGTCTGTGCTTATATGTGTGTGTACATCTGTGATCATGTGTATGTACTGCCTGTGTTTATGTGTTTAAGTGTTTATGTGTATGGTTATGTGTATAAATGCCTGTGGTTATGCGCTGTGTGTCTGTGGTTAAGTGTGTGTCTATATGACTGTAGATAAGTGTGTGTATCTGTGGTATGTGTGTGTTTAAGTCTGTGATTGTGTGTATATGTGCGTGTATGTCTGTGATTGTGTGTATGTCTATGTCTGTAAGTGTGTGTATGTCTATAGTGGAGTCTGTATGAATGTGTGTGCGTATGTGTGTGCATCTGTGATTATTTATCGATATGTGTTCATCTATATGACACAGACATACATGATTGTGTGCATGTGTGTCTGTGATTATGTGTGTGTATGAAAACATGTATATGTTAGTAGATAGCTCTCTAATTTGGTATCCTTAAATATGGCAATCTTGTAAAATCTTACCTTTATTCCAATCTGCTGGTGCTGGCTCAGCCCCTGACCTGCTTTCTTAGCTGACATCATCAAAAGTGATGCTCCCAGCCAATCTAATGCTTTCCCATAGGAAATGTCCAATCAGCACCTCCTCATAATGATGCATTGAATCAATGCCTCTTCATGAGGAAATTTCAGTGTCTCCATGCAGAGGGTGGAAACACTGAATGTCAGTGCTGCCCAGTGTGCAGCACTGCCCCAGGAAGCACATCTAGTAGCCATCTGAGGAGTGGCCACTAGATGTGTCCCTTCTCTGAAAAGACAGTGTTTACTAAAAAAAAGTCTGCAGGGACTGACTATACTCACCAGAACAACTACATTAAGGCTGTAGTTGTTCTGGTTACTATAGTGTCCCTTTAAGAATACCAAATTATAGTGCTGTTTGGCAGATAGCTCCCTTATTTTGTGTCCTTAAATATGGAATTCCACATAAAGGTAGCAAGCAAATAGGGGAGTTATCTACTAAACAGCAGAAATATCAAAACATATGGGGTGTCATTAACCAGCCCAGAGCAAGAATTCCAGGTAGCTAATGTGAATTATGTGCAAATTTGGTTACAGTCAATGGCAGCACGTTAACCCCCCCAATATATGATCATATAATGTAATTAAACCCCCATTATTTTTTTGCCTAGTTGAGGTGTTTTTAAATAAAATTATTAAAATTTCTAAGATTTGAAATCATTGTTTAGTGAATAAGTGAGTGCGCTGGATTGTGTATTTTGTATATTTTGGCCCTCTTGGTTTCATTTATATATATATATATATATATATATATATATATATATATATATATTTTACTAACATCAATTTTAAGAAGATACATTGACTCTATGTCACTTATAGAGAACAACCATGTTAATTCTGGGACCACGTGACGATAACGAGCGTGCAAGAGCAAAGTCCATTCCATGGCTAGCTGGTTTTATTAGTGCAGCTTCTCAAGGCAGTGGAATTTGATACTGGATACCGCTTGCTAAAATATTAAAGCTGCCAATTGCAATAATGAGTAAGCAGCTAATGTGTCACATTGCTATCCTTAGCCAAGATAAAACCCATACAAAAGCAGAACTTAATAAAAGTTTAATATGAATTTTACATGGTGTTAAAATGAAGGTGTAAAAGATTAGCAAAATAAAAAAAAATAAAAAAAAGTTTCCATCTACTTTAAGAAACCGTTTTAAGTTGATTTTATTGCAGATAATTATTATATGCCAATCAGAATCTAATATTAAAAAATAATGAAAAGGATTGCATTAAGAAAAAGCTGGCATAAATACCCGAGTTTTTACAATGAGGATCTGTATATTAAGTCATAAGTAAATTCAAGAGAAGAATTGGTTAATTCCCTAAACAGTTATCTGTGATGGAACGTCGCATCATTTGAAAAATAAACCCAGTTTGAGGAAAAATTGCCAATTCTGATAAATGTTGTTTTCTTTGTGTTAATTTGGCCTAAATTGTGTGAGTTAGTCCACTTTACCCGAAGATCATTTGTTCTGAAATGTTATCATTATTAAAGTTGTTTTCAAATGCTGAAGAGAGAAAGGACGGGAACTAAAGTAAACAGTAGCCATCCCTATTAGAAATTCTAATATCGAAGAACTTTAATGTGATTGCCATTTTAATTATTTAATATTCATACAAGTCTGATTAGATGTTTGATTGCCATTTTCCTGCAAGTAGTTATAGGCCTGTGAACCTCATCAAACCCTCTAAGGTCACAACAATTATTGTGCTAATGACATGCGTAGCATGAATGGGTTTGGAAATCAATATAGAGACAAAACCCATCGACATAATGTAATATGGTAACGTGCTAATTGAGGTCCATCAAGTGCAATGTTTTCCAGATTAAGAACAACCTTTATTGTCTTAGATGCCCAGAGCGGTGCGTAGTGTTGGCTGCTTTGATGGTTAGAAGTTTCATCTCTCAACAAAGGTGTAAATGGTGATTCATAATTAATAATAAGCAATAGTTTTCCACCTTTAACTTTTTTTTACTTGCGTTAGATTTATATTTCCCTTCCTCCCTTCATCAAAATTCTGTCTGTCTGTCTGTCTATCTATAATAATAATAATAATAATAATAATAATAATAATAATACATTTTTGGTGATGGGGAGAATTTGGAAGGAAGGAAAAACTCACCTTGCGATTCTACACAAAGCCCAAGTTCTCCTGGTAGCTTGATCCTCCTCTGGTGATGTTACTCCCCCTTGCTGCAGGAGAAGGCATGCCCCAGAAGACTGCTGATTTAAACTATGAGCACATAGTGGGGGGAGGGGGTCTGTGTCGCCATTGTTCATCTGTCGCCAGCATGCTATGTGTGCTGATGACAGATGCTTTTCATGCACAGAATTCACATTAGCAGTTCAGAACTCTCGCCCCAGACTAGCTAATGACACGTCTAGAGATGGTGCATTATTTCTGTGTGAGCAGTACGTTTTAGTGAAACGTAACATATACAGACAAAATGCACCATGAACACTTTAATTCATTAAAACGGTCACGATGCTTGGGATTAGCCTTAAATGTAAATCTCTCTCCATAATATAAAAAAAAAAACTAAGAAGAAAGAAATTGAAAATTAATAAATAAATATGTATGCTTGAAGTTTGTCACAGCCTTCTTGTAATTTACAATGTATACAATTTTAAGTTAATCATATATCTGACAAGGAATAACTAAAACAACTGCCTTTGAA
The DNA here is from genome assembly GCF_036172605.1 of Pelobates fuscus. Taxonomy (NCBI): domain Eukaryota; kingdom Metazoa; phylum Chordata; class Amphibia; order Anura; family Pelobatidae; genus Pelobates; species Pelobates fuscus. The sequence continues at coordinate 350,889,081 of NC_086320.1, read as the reverse complement.
AGGTGTTTAATTTCTTATGGGAACACAAAGCAGAAATAGGAGATATAGAGGAGGAAAGAGACCTTCATAAAGCTGTGTGCCTGTGTATACCTATCTAAGTAAAAAAAACAGGTATTTCACACTTAAATGAGCAGTCTACACACCATGACCACTGCACAGCACATTACCATTTACAAACTGTTTGACACTTACCTGACTGCGTTAGGTGCCAGCAGACCTTCTGTGACAGCTGTGATAAAGTGGAACGTTTATACTCCCATATTAGCATAACAATGTATACTAACTCTGTGCATTATTCATTGGCTGTGACTGTCAACTGATAAACTGCAGGGGTTAGTTATTCCTTTTTTTTTTTGTAATTCAAGGTTTATTTGCATAGTTTTTACATACATCAGTAAAGGCAAATATGTGTATCAAGAGTGATATGCAGCTATGCAATTACACGATATAGCACATTACTTGATAATATAACAGAAAATAATATGAAGCTACAGCACATGGTTTATCTGAGTACGTCTCGGTGTATGTCGGTCTCAATATGTTATTGTAATTTAGGTCCGAATATCACAGCCGTGTCAAATCGTGTCATTGGTTTGGTAGCCAGTTATGTCAGGCAGTTCTGGTTTGGTGGGATTATAAGTGATAGGTTCTGTCGCGTGAAGTCAGGGATTAATCATGGTTTGTTTGCTGGGTGCTGTTGGCTTATAATGGTCAGACAGTATATTTAGGCGTTGTAACAGAGAGCCTGTTTCATCTTGAGGTGCCTATCTAGTATGTCCCACTCGGTCTAAGTCAACTTCCTCAGGTTGTTAGCCTAAGTCAGCAGAAACCGCAGTCTAATTTTAAAGCGTTAGATAAGATGTATTAGCCACAAGTGGCGCAGGTTTCTTGTGTTTGTTTGGGCCATTCGGTCCATCATTGCCTGTATGCTGGTTTAGAGCCTAATTAAGTACGTTTGGCCGAGCAGTAATGACATAAGACTGTGCAAAGCGTGGTATAGATCACGTCAAGTGTTGAAACAAAGTCGTCCCCACCTTCCAGAAGGGGGAGACTTAAAAAAGGGCCTACGTGAAGTCCCCATTTAAGCACCAGTGGGAGTGTCTCCCAGCGGTCTAAAAGGGCCTTGTGCCGTGCACGCGCGGCCGGGCATAGTAGTACACCCTGGAGTAAAGTAATAAAAGGAAGGAAATAAGGTGATGGCAATACAGGTCTGGAGCAGGTCTCCCCACCCACCCCATTCAGGCATGGCAGTCCGTAACAGTCAGGTGTATACATGCAATGCGTCCGTACATACAATGTGTATCTTAGCTCGTATCTGTGTGCTGTGTGCAAGCGATAGGCCATATATAACAGCAGTAAGCTTACGCCCATGCGGTCACTGTAGCGTTAACAGCGTATTCATTTTTATAACGAGATTATATAGAGCGGTTAAACTATTCAACTGTAGTAAGCGAATGCTCGCTCAACCGATTATAACAAGATACCCCAATCTCAAGTAGTAGGGGAACTTAAGAGCCGTTAAAACAATGCAAGAAAGTCTTCCCCCGTTCATCCCATTCAGATACGGCAGTCTCTGGTGTACAGAAGTTGGCAAACAAAGGTAGGCTGTCAGCAGCACGGCAGTCTCTGCCCCCAGAGGCACCAGGACCCCCTTCCAGTTCCCCCTTTAAGTCCTAACCCCCCAACAGAGCATCCTGTGGTGAAGTGGGCACTCGGAGAGTGAAACAGTCCACTGGGCCCCCCCCCCCTTAGGGACCATGGCCCATCCATCTCCTGCACCTCCCCTGCACCTTCAGAGGCTCATTGAGGCATCACCCCCTCCAATGTCTCTCCCAGCTCCGGCCACATACTTGGATCTGCCGCGTTTCACTCACGGTCACCGGTATACCATCGCTCCACACAGACTGGCTCCACAGGACTCACGGCTTTGGGGACAAGTCCTTCCAGGCCCCCCACAAACCTAGAGGTCGAGGGCAGCATGCCTCCAGTGGGTAGGCTTTCTGGGTGGCTCCTTTCCGGGTCATCAGCTCCCCGGGGCCCGAGGCCCCCGCGCTGCAACCCCACACGTGAGTGCCATCCCGCACACCGTCACCTCCCGTCTTTATGCACATGTGATAGGTAGGTCAGGGAGAGCTCCATCTTTGGCTGTGAGTCAGGTTGCGGCCAAGCTTCCGATCAGTTCCAGCCGTCTGGCTTTTGTGCCCCCCACCGTCCGGGAAAAAAGAAGGGGGGGGAGCGGGGCCGGGCCGGGTCCCCGTCTGCCGTAAGTTACATGCCTTGCAGGGCCATGTGGATGCTTTAGAGCGGATCGGCCTCTTCCTCCTCTGTTGCGTGTTGCTTGTCGTCGTAGTAAAGCGTGGAGGTAGGCCTGATGTGCCGGCGGGCCCGATCTTTCGGTGTTACAGCTCCGGGGCCGGGATCTTCCGACTACTGAAGTGTTCCCACAGATGAGTGTAGCGGAATCTAGCCGGTAGTTGGGCTCTTTTGGCCCTATTACTTTGTTTTTACAGAGCGGGGACCGGAGCTGAGAAAGATGGCTGCTGTTCAGTTCGGCGGCCCGGCCCCGCCCCCAGTTATTCCTTTTTAAGTAGCTCACCAGAATTGTTAAATTTTCATATAAAGTATGAAGTGACAAAGTTGAGAGCAGATTATCCCACCTTCAAAGGGATCCGAGGAGTATTGTTTATCTGACTTAACTAGTCTTACCAAACACTTTAGAGACCCTGTCACAAGTAAATAAATCCTCAAAACCAAGTTAAATATACATAAAAATAGAGAACAACATAACAAACAATGACCTTTCACAAAAGTACAGTATCAAAGCAACTGCTAAATTCATGGTGTTGCCAAGTAACACCCAATAACCCAACAGCCTCTTCCACCTGGTGTTGGGACGACTGAGGAAATGTACATTGTGGGTGCATGACTGAGTATCTCACAGTGCAGTTAAATATTAATGGATTTAAGCCCATACACAAGAATAGTTCTCAGTGCATGTAATAGTTTGCCCTTTTGGCACATCCGTCCTAGGACAAAGTTTTTCGTAGATGGGCACATTGCTTGAGAAGCTTATTGTGCACAGTACACGTCCACTAACCAGCAACATCCCCACCCACCTTCCTCCCACTACCAATATGAGACGTGGAATATTTGGAATATTAAAAATCTCACTCAAGGCCAATTGATTACTTAATGAATCTGAGAGAGGACATAGCATAACTTGGATTTAGAATACTATTTATTGAATATAAAATTAAATGAGAGTTTATGAGGGCCATCAGAGAGAGTTATAAAAGTATTTGCTTTTTTTCTTTAATATGCACCTTGTGCAAAGTTTTCAATCTGAGAAATATTTCTTCATTGAAGTTAGTCTCTAGTCTAGAGAAACAAATATATCGTACGGAGGCATTTTCTCTTAGATTGAAAAATAGTAACAGTCAAAATAAAATCACCAGAAGGTATATTCAGACTGCTCATAGCCCTGAATCTACCTTTAATGTCCCCTACAATGCATAAAGTTAACTTTTTATTGAAGTACAGTGAGCTCTAAATTTCCTGACAAACAATTCCTTCCAGGATAAAAAGATAAAACTAGTGCAATCCTGAGACCAAGCTAACACAGATATCAATATATATTCCTAACATCATTCTTTCTCTAATCACATGTCCTTAGGAGTCTTTATCAACTTTCCATATATCTCCTCATCAGTCTATCTGGTCTAACTTGTCTACAACTCTCAGTTGTAATTCTACAGCTTATCATGTATTTCACATATTTTGGAAATGGTAAATTTCTCATACTTTGCAATATTCTTTTCAATATTTTATTTTTTGTGCTTTACTTTAACAGAAATACTATTTTTGCCATTGGTAGTGTGAATCTGATCTTACCTTATTAGCTGAATATAGTGCTAAAAGAGACACTCCAGGCACCAACACAGCTTCATCTAAATTAAATTTAGATTAAAGATATGTTTCTTTCCAAGATAGTTTTGTGAATGGCGAGTGACTGATTGACTGAGAATATCAGCAGACTTCTCCCAGCCAATCAGTCGCCTCCATACCTGGCGGCACTCCACACTTCCTGGATCTTAAAATTCAGAAGGCAGATGCCGCCTGGGGAGGAGTGGACATCACCGGTGGAGGCAACTTTTAAACCGTTTGAGAATGGTTTAACCCCTTAAGGTAGGAGTGCCTCCGGGGGTCTCCTGGACGATTAAGTTGTTATGATGCCTGGAATTTCTCTTTAACATTTATTATCTACACTGGAATGGCAAAATGTATTTGCAAACAGAAAAGACCTGTCACATTAGCATTTCGTTTTCTTTGTATCCAAGAGAATAGGCTTTAATGTTTAATTATTTTTAAGTGTACTGGAAATAATAAAACAAATGTATTAGAACAAAAAAATCTAAATATATTTGTGTTTTATAGAAAGGCTCGTAAAATCATTGCTTGCCTTCCAAATCTTTACGCTAGAATTGCCCCTCTCATTTATAGTCCATTAGTGGGATTATTATTATTACTGGTATTTATAAAGTGCCAACATATTCTGCGGCAATGTACAATTGGGAAAAAGACAACACAATAAAAACAGACTGATAAAACAGGTGAAGGGCCCTGCCCGTGAGCTTACAATCTAAAGGATATACAAATAGTACTGACTTCTAGAGTGCTGAAGGTTGCCTGCTCCTGTGCTAGAACATGGTATTTATTGTATGTAGACAAAATTATCTTATTAAATAAAATACATATAAACTAAAAGTGGTTTCTGACAGGGCTGCAGGATGGGGGTTATAGATTTTGTAAAGGTTCAGCCAGGCTGTCATCTTATATATAACTCACATTTTCTTTATTTGTTCTGAATCTTAAAAATATCACCACAAACCTAAATAAGCCATGCTTGTCTAGAATGCTTTCCACGTACCCCCACCTAGGGTGACAGATTATTTGCAGAGGTAATGTTACCTTTTTGATACTTAAAACACGTTCTCCTTTTTTATGAGGTGATTTGCTTATTGCCTTAAGTTTGTATTCCAACATGTAAAAATAATTAATAAAATGGCTTTGGAAACCCTAGGCATAACTATATGTTGCACGATTCGCTTGGCAATTAAGTCTATGTTTCTATGTTTCTATGTTTCTATAACCTGTAATTAAATCTTATTTTAAATTGCTATAGAAATCTCCAGAAAACATTTTTTTTAATAATGCAGCTGTATTTTTGTAAATCGGTATTTTAATTAATAAGTAAAACTCAGTTACTGCAGAGTACATGTCTGTAAAGATTATAGCATTGATGGCATGTCCTAGTGTTATTCCAAATAGCTAGACAACTTTCATGCCCATTAAAGGTAGAGTAACTTACCTGACATAATATGCAAGGTCCACATTGTCCAGGTTCAAAAGACAAATAAATCAGATAAAAATCATCAGCAGCTTATTTTGCATCTGTGTTCAACAGGATACAGAATCCTGGACTTGTAACATCTATATTGTTTTGACATTCCCACTGCCGTTTGAGAGAATGGAAGCACTTGGGCCTGAATGAGTGCATTAAAAATTGATTTCAGTTATTCTTCAGTGAATAGTGCCAAGCAAGCACGCACACATGTACACACATCTAGTTTGCATGGGGTCTACTGATTGGCTGAATGGTTTCAGACACTTCCTGGTTGCTTTAAAGCTTGCGATAGCATTGGAATTTTCAGAAAATGGACAGACCAGTTATTAATGCATAATAAAATATTGTATACTTTAATCATGGAATGTATCTCAGTGCAATGATTCAATGGTACAATGATATTATATTTGCAACATTTTCACCTCGCTATATGAGTGTGAGGATGAATTTACACTTTTATGCACACACACACAAGAATAAAGTTACTTGCGTACCATATCAAATCCATATGCACATTTTAATAAGTGGAGGTTTTTTAGTATCACTCCAAAGGCCATTTAAGTGTAAGCTCACCTGCCACATCAAGGCAAGTAGAATTAGGCGAGTTCTACACTAACAATTTACCTTGCTGTCTTCAGCTAGAGGTAAAAATCTCTGAGACAGAGTGTGGTATTTTTCTAAACACCTACACAATTATTAACCCTTAGTAGGGAACACATGGGGTGGGTGGCAGTGCTGTAACATGTCTGTCACCCACCCCATCGTAATAGCACAACAAATACATAATTACAAAATTAAGCCCTGTGCTCAAACTCCTACTACGCTGGGCGGCTGCAATGATTATAGTACAAATCGGCCTTAGTAGATATAATAAAAAAGTTACTTGAGTATGTATTGGGGCTTACATGTACTACAGTCATTGTTGCCGCCCAGAGTAGTGGGAGTTTTAGCACAGGGCTTAATTTTATATGTTTGTTCAAACACACACATCTTCACACACAGTCGTCTGCACACACACATACAAACACAATATATATATATATATATATTCATAACTTATATAAAGGCAAATATGTTACAGACGTGAAAATGTACATTTTATTATGTTATATGTGTGATCAAGTAATCTGTTATTATGATTATATTATTACGATCATGATGCTGAACATCAAATCCTGGTTTTCAAGTTCAGATCTCTATATTGATATTTCTGAAGGGGACTACTGAGGTAGTGGCTTTACTGCTTTTATCCGAAACCTAGCTCTCAAAGAGTCTAATTTCTTGCTTCACTGATTTACAAATGGCAACACCAGACATAATTTGACAAAGTGATCATTTGAAAGAAAGAAGAAAACCTCTTAGTGACCGGGAACCAGTGATGCACTGTTAATGTTCAAAATAAGCATCTGAGCCTCAGTCAGGGATAAAAAAGATCTGAGATAGAAACATTGTTATATATTATATTTTGCTTTACTTTATTGTGTTGGCTTGCTTACATTGTTGATACCTATTTTAATATATCAAGATGTTAATTTATGTTGGTCATTCTAGCTGTACGTGATAATTTTGTAAACATAAAATACAACTTACTGTATATATTATTTCCACTTCAATTACATAAAATTATATTGGAAAGAGTTATTTTTTTGGATTAGATTTGTGAGAAATTATACATTTCTAATTGTAACCCTTCAATTCTAACCATTACCTTTTAACCTATTCCCAAAAGCTAATCCCTCACCCATCTCTAACCATAACCTTCGCAACGTTCCCTACTCAGCTGGACCCATTGTCTACTCACTTTCTGATTTGAAACCAGTGCATGCGCAAGCTATTTACCAATATGCAAATATGGGAAAAGCATTTATCAACAGAAAACGTCAGAAGATGTGAATAAGTAAGCATAAGCTGATATTGCTAGATATAGCATGTATAACAGTCTATTAGCACAGTCCACTTGGATAATAGGCAGTAATTGGAAGAATATCAGGGTAATTTACTACAGTGAGAATTACCAGGAATTCAAAGTGACTTCAAAGACAATTTTAAAATAGCCAAAATAGCCAAATTAGAATATTTCTCCAAGTCAATTCACCTTGAATTTGCTTTAACCCCTTAAGGACACATGACATGTGTGACATGTCATGATTCCCTTTTATTCCAGAGGTTTGGTCCTTAAGGGGTTAAATTCCTGGCAATTCTCTCATTATTAAATAACCTTAGATACGTTTATTAACTCCTATCCAAGAGGCTGTGGAATGGGGAAAAAAGTGTGCTACCAAAACATTAACATGATAATACATTGATCAGCTACGACATTAAAACCACTGACCGGTGAAGTGAATAACATTGATTATATTGTTACAATGGCCCTTGTAAAGTGGTGGGATATATTAGGCAGCAAGGGAACAGTCCGTTCTTGAATTTCATATATTGATAGCAAGAAAAAAGGGCAAGCGAAGAGATTTGAGTGACTTTGTCATGGGATAAATAGTGATGGCTAGAAGACTGGGTCAAAGTGGTGCAAGGGACAACCTGTGAACCAGCCTCAGTGTCACTGGCACCAAAGGCTACTTGATGCATGTGGGCAATGAAGGCTAGACTGTCTGGTTCAGTCACACAGAAGAGCTACTGTAACTCAAATTGCTGAAAATTTTTTTGGCTGTGATAGAAAGGTGTCAGGACACACCGTGCATCAAAGTTTGCAGTGTATGGGAGTCACACGGGTAGTACTCGTACTTACAGGAATGGCGAATCCCACAAACAGAGGGTTTATATAGATGTATTACCAAGCCTTAGAGTGGCCTGACTTAACGTAACTACAGATAAAGACATGGTCAGCAATAGCCAAGGTCAGGGATAAAGAAATATGGATAAGCTGAATAACAATCCGGGTCAGGATACCAGAAATACACAAGGTCATAAACAAGCCGGGTCAGGATACTAGAATTACACAAAGTCAAATACAAGCCGAGGTCAATATCAAGATATAACAAGAGAGACTTACTATGAGCACTAATGTGTATCAGGGCAGAAACCACAATAGGGCAATGAACAAGGGCCCAAATCAACTTTATGTAGGCTAACACACTTTCTGATTGGTCCATGTCATCTCTGCAAATCCAAATTGGTAGAATATGGGGTCGCCTAGATGACGTGGTCACTTTCAGGGTGACATTGACGTCACCCAATTTAAATCCATGAAATACTTGCCAGACATACAGCATCTATAGTATTGACAAGGTAGCATGAATTTTGACCCAAGAAACAGCAGAGGGAGCCATTCGCAAGGACCGAAGATAAGTATACTCTATTCCCCTATTCAGGCCTCGTGGCCACATGGAGCATTCAGGTCGCGTGGCCTGAGGTCAGGAGTAGCGTGGCCGCGTGGTGCCTTTTGCTTGCAGGGCCTGAGGAGCAGAGCAGCATGAGAGCCTGGTGCAGGTAAGTCTGTGAAAACGGGGCTGCAAAGTTGTAGACTGTCAGAGTGCCCATGATGACCCCTGTCCATCACTGAAAGTGCCTTAGTGGGTAAGTGAGCATGAAAACTGGACCCTGGAGCAATGCAAGAAGGTTGTCTGGTATGATTAATTATTTATTTTTTTTTAACACAAAAAAACCTATTTATGAAAAAAAAATTAAATACAAATGTCATCGCCTTTCCAGTATATTCTTAATTTGAGGTGTTCCGGTGTTTTATAAAAAATAATAATTTAGTAATTTCATATTTCATGACGGACCCATGGTTATATTAATTATAATTCCTCACACTTTTCTATTCTCCTTCCAATTTTTAATTTTTTTAAATAATGTATGTGGTAGCTACAGATGGATTTCACAGTTAAATACAGACTTAAACATTTTTACTAAAATACTAGTTGACAGAGTGAACCAATTTGTTTCAGAATTAATACATGATGATCAATCTGGATTTATTAAATGAAGAGAGGTTTGTGATAACACGATCAAGGCTTTGAATGTGATTCATCTTGCAACAAATAGCAAAATGCCATCATTTTTTGGCAATTGACGTTACAAAAGCCTTTGATCGTGTAAATTGGCTATTCTTGATGGAAGTATTGTATGTCATTGGTCTAGGACAGGCATAGGCAACCTTCAGCACTCCAGATGTTTTGGACTACACCTCCCATGATGCTTTGCCAGCATTATGGGTGTAAGAGCTTTATGGGGATGTAGTCCACAACATCTGGGGTGCCAAAGGTTGCCTATCCCTGATCTAGGACCTAATTATATCCATTGGATCACAGCCTTGTACTCTTCTCCGACTGTGAAGCTTAAAATTAGTCAGATGTTTTCAGAAGTCATACCAATTGTCTAATGGAACCAGACTGGGATGCCCCTCGTCTCCAACACTTGTTATACTTACTATGTAACCCCTGTTGAATTCCATTAGACATAATCAGGATATATCTGGTTTTATATCCCAATCTTTTGAAATTAAAACCTCAGCTTATGCAGACGACATCCTCTTCATCATCTCCAATCCTTTAAGTTCACTTCCATATAATAAGTAATGGAACTCCAGGAATTTAGCATACTATCTAATTTTAAGGGCAACACAACAAAAAGTGAAATCTTGAATTTAAATGATATTGTATACGTAATAAAACAATTTAAGTTTAAGCTTTGCACTTCAAGTTTGCTTTATCTAGGAGTACGATTAAACAATGACTTAAAGGAGTTATTCATACTGAACTTTATCCCTCTGATTAGTCAAATTTAATTAAATCAGATTTAATTTGTTGGAATCCAACTCGGTTGGTTGTCCGGATCTATCTCAGTGGACATAGTACCCAAAATATTATTCTTGTTCCAATCCCTTCTGATACACATTCCCAAATCATTCTTTCAAGAATTACGTTCCACAGTGGTTAAATTTGTAAGGGGAAAAGTCCCAAACTGGATTATAAATACTTAACAAGGACTAGAAGTAAAGGGGCATTGGGATTGCCAGACTTACATAGATATTATCAAGCTTCTCACCTCATTCATATTTTAGAATGGTCACACTCCTATCTTAAACAATGGATTCTATTAGAAGGAGATTGTCTTACAAAAATCTTTAATATAAATAAATTATTTCGTAATCTCCCCCGTGGAAAAAAAGAAGAAAGAACCCTTGTAAGGAAGGAACACGTAACAATTACCCCAACCTTAATAATATGGGATTAACTGGTAACTAAAGGTCTATTAATTAATAATCCTCCCTTACTATTCTCTATCACTGACAATAAAGAGTATCTTAAAGCTTCCTTTTTGTTCGTCTCACGTTCGGCTTTCTGCATGGGCACTGCAGCAAATATACCACAAAGTCCGTGGGGCAGTCAATACGGGAGCGTATTAAGAATTCTTCCTCTGTGTTATTATTTTTTAACCTTTTGATTTTTCCTTTACTTACAATATTCCATTTGCTGGCTTTAAAATCCAGACACTTATTGAATCATACATTCTTATTCTAAGTATTTCCCTTGCTCCCTACATAACTTAGTGCAAGCATGTTTTGATTATATCTGTCTAGTATCTGCATCTATTTTGGTCCAATTTCTTCTTGTCCTTGTTATTTGGCTCTGAGCTATGCCCTTTAGCCAAGGTTTATAATGGCAACTCCTCCTATGAAGATAGATGTTGCCATCCGTTATTTCAAAGAAACATTTAGATTTAATTTGTTTATTCGCTACATAAAATACAATATCCAAAAAATTGATCTCACACTCTTGAAAATCTGATGTAAACTTTAAACCATAGCAATTGTGATTTATGTATCCTCTTTAAGTTAGTCTGACGTTATCTGTCTGTAGTGATGTACCGAACGGTTCGCTGGCGAATAGTTCCTGGTGAACATAGTGTGTTCGCGTTCGGCACGGCGAGCGAACATATGCGCGGTTTGATCCGCCCCCTATTCGTCATCATTGAGTAAACTTTGACCCTGTGCCTCACAGTCAGCAGACACATTCCAGCCAATCAGCAGCAGACCCTCCCACCTCCTGTACAGCATCCATTTTAGATTCATTCTGAAGCTGCATTCTTAGATAGAGGAGGGAAAGTGTAGCTGCTGCTCCTTTGATAGGGAAATGGATAGCTAGGCTAGTGTATTCAGTGTCCACTACAGTCCTGAAGGACTCATCTGATCTCTGCTGTAGTGATGTACCGAACTGTTCGCTGGCGAATAGTTCCTGGCGAACATAGCGTGTTTGCGTTCGCCATGGCGGGCGAACACATGCGCGGTTCGATCCGCCCCCTATTCATCATCATTGAGTAAACTTTGACCCTGTGCCTCACGGTCAGCAGACACATTCCAGCAAATTAGCAGCAGACCCTCCCTTCCAGACCCTCCCACCTCCTGTACAGCATCCATTTTAGATTCATTCTGAAGCTGCATTCTTAGATAGAGGAGGGAAAGTGCTGCTCATTTGGTAGGGAAATGGATAGCTAGGCTAGGGTATTCAGTGTCCACAACAGTCCTGAAGGACTCATCTGATCTCTGCTGTAAGGACAGCACCCCAAAAAGCCCTTTTTAGGGCTAGAACATCAGTCTGCTTTTGTTTTTTGTTTTTTTTCTGTGTAATGTAATTGCAGTTGCCAGCGTGTACTCTGCCAACCTCTGGCAGTGTACTTTGCCACTCATATCTGGTGTCACAATAGCGTGCCTTTAAAAAGAAAAACAGTTTTTCACTGTAAGCTAATAGCAGTCAGTGTACTTCAAGCGGGTGTCAGGCCTTCAGCGTGTACTCTGCCAACCTCTGCCAGGGTACTTTGCCACTCATATCTGGTGTCACAATAGCGTGCCTTTAAAAATAAAAACTGTTTTTCACTGTAAGCTAATAGCAGTCAGTGTCCTTCAAGCGGGTGTCAGGCCTTCAACGTGTACTCTGTCAACCTCTGCCAGTGTACTTTGCCACTCATATCTGGTGT